>NC_142392.1:24582111-24886040 GCF_059441095.1 Idiotropiscis lumnitzeri | reverse complement strand
TCCCGCAGCTTACGACTGAAAAACGCAAGAGGCTGCCACACATTTGCCACGAGCTGCTCAACCACTGCCCCAACAGCTATATCAGAAGCATCTGTAGTTAAGGCAACTTGCGCAGTCGCAATCGGGTGGACCAGGAGAGTCGCACTCGCCAGGGCGTCCTTAGTTTGTCGAAAAGCCTGTTCCCGCGGTGCAGACCACTCGACAGTATCATTAGCTTTCTTATTTTTCAAGGCATTGTAAAGAGGATGCAGGAGGTGGGCCGCACGCGGGAGAAACCGGTTATAAAAATTAACCATGCCCAAAAACTCCTGCAGCGCCTTAATTGAGGCCGGGCGGGGGAAATCCACCACTGCCTTCACCTTGGCGGGCAAGGGGACCGCGCCCTGTGCTGAAATCCGGTGGCCTAAGAAATCAATCTCAGCCAGACCAAATTGACATTTCGCCGGGTTAACGATCAGACCATGCGAATCAAGACGCTTGAAAACCTCTGTTAAGTGCGACAGATGTTCCTCTGGTGAAGGACTGGCCACCAGAATATCGTCAAGATAAACAAACACAAAGTCGAGGTTGCGCAACACAGAGTCCATCAATCTTTGAAAAGTCTGTGCTGCCCCCTTCAGTCCAAAAGGCATGCGCAAGAATTCAAAAAGACCAAACGGGGTTATCACCGCGGTTTTGGGCACATCTTCCGCCTGCACAGGCACCTGGTGGTAACCACGGACCAAGTCCACTTTTGAAAAAATGGTGGTGCCCGCCAAACGGGTGGAAAAGTCTTGAATGTGTGGAATGGGGTAACGGTCATGCGTAGTCACATTGTTAAGGCGACGAAAATCACCACAAGGCCGCCAGGAACCATCCCTTTTAGGCACCATGTGTAAAGGCGAGGCCCACGGACTGTTAGAACGCCTCACAATCCCCAAACGCTCCATTGTAGCAAACTCCCCTTTTGCTATCGCCAATTTGGCCGCGTCAAGGCGACGCGCGCGAGCAAAAACAGGCGGGCCGACCGTGGGTATGAAATGCTCCACCCCGTGTTTAGTGCATGCGGTGGAAAAGGCTGGAGTCGTTAGGGAGGGAAAGTCTGTCAGCAGGCACTGATAAATGTCACCCGATGCCAAATAATTCGCATGCGTTAATGGCCCGAGTCCCCCAGCCTCACACGGAAAAGTAGCAAAAGAAACAGCGTCAATCAAACGGCGGTTTGCGACATCAACGAGCAGTCCATGTGCACACAGAAAATCCGCGCCGATAATGGGAACCGTGATTGCGGCAACAAGAAAGTTCCACTGGAAATCACGTCCATGGAAGCACAGAGTCACCGACCTGGAACCAAAGCTGATGATGGGCGAGCCGTTAGCCGCACACAGGGGTGGTCCGCAAACGCCGCCCGCCTTGTCCACGGCGGAGGGTGTAAGCAGGCTGACTTGCGACCCGCAGTCCACCAGGAAACGTCGTCCAGAGGACGAGTCTGTGAGGAAAAGCAGCTCGCTCTCTTTGCCGGCGCCCACAGCCACTACTGAACGCCGGCGTTGGAGTTTCCCGGAGCTTCGTAGGTGCAGGGGGGAACACAACGCCGAGCCCTGGCGCCAAACCGCTGATGGAAGAAGCAGAGAACCTTCCCACGACGCTTTTGAACGACCACCGCGGCCACCGTTGACGGATCCACGTCTGGTGTCGTCCCAAGGGTGGAATCGGCCGCCACACTTTGCACGGCGAACCGTCTCGTAGCCAGCAGAACTCGATCCGCTTCCTCAGCCAAACCTCGATGATCGCCGGTCGCCAGACAAGCGGAGTTAGCCAACACTGCGCGCACCGGAGATGGTAGCTGTCGCAGGAAAATGTGCGGGAAAATAAAACCGCCCTCATCCGAACCCAAGAGCGACAGCATATTGTCCATGAGATCCACTGCCGTGCCATCGCCCAAACCGGGCAGGGAAAGGAGCCTATCTGCCCTCTCTGAGTCCAACAAACAGAACCTCCTCAGCAGAAGCTGTTTGAGCGCGTCGTATTTCCCGCCATGTGGAGGTGCTCGCAATAGCTGCATAACACGACGTGTAGTCAGTTGGTCGAGGGACGCCACGACCATGTAGTACTTCGGGTCATCGGAGGTGATTCCACGAAGGTGGAAAAGCGCTTCCACATGCTGGAACCACGAAGCCGGATCGCTCTGCCAGAACTCCGGTAGCCTCACGGTAGCGGTGACGGCTGCAAGATGAGGGAGTTGGGGCGGCATGGCCGAGGAAGACACCTCTTCATCTACGACTTGAAACATACTCAGCGTCGGGGTCACCAATGTGGCAGTTGAAATGAGCACACACGACTGACTGTGAACACGTCTTTATTCCAAGACTGCCAACAACAGAATAACGCACAATCACAAATTCGCGCCAACAAACATTAACATGAATACGCCCCCAAACGGGATGCCTGCTGGGTGAGAGGCAGGGTCCTAATGTCCGCCACAATATCATATTTCATCCAAAATCACATTTACATCTTACCACAAAGAGTCAGTCCCTTCAGTTGTTTTTGTCTTTTTTTAAGCTTCAAGGATTGCTGCAATTCTCACTAGCACAATCGTGTCTCTCAGCACTCTGCTTAGTGGAGAATTCTTGAGCACAAACGCTGCAACTGAATGGCTTCTCTCCACTGTGTGTTCTTGTGTGCGCTGTTAAATGTGACTTTCGAGAGAAGCATTTTCCACAAACCAAGCAGGAAAAATGCTTCTCTCCACTGTGTATTCCTGTGTGGGTTTGTAAATTTGACTTTCTAGAGAAGTATCTGCCACAAACTGAGCAAGAAAAAGGGTTTTCTCCACTGTGTATTCTTGTGTGATAAACTTGCCTTTATAGAAAAGTTTTCACCACAAACCAAGCAGGAAAAAGGTTTTTCTCCTCTATGTGTTGTGTGGCTTGTTAAAGTTGACTTATCAAAGAAGCTTCTGCCACAAACTGAGCAGGAAAAAGGTTTTTCTCCACTGTGTGGTCTTGTGTGGCTTGTTACATTTGCCCTTTTAAACTTGACTCCCCGTGACATCACTTTCGGCGCGACATCTGTTCCTCCGCTTTTATCCACCGGGCGAGTAAACGCAACTATGGTTTCGTGCACCACCACATGCAACACTTGCACCATTCTCATGGAAAGACTCTCCCTGATAGAGGGACGTGTCCGCCAGCTAGAGCAGAATAATGTGATAAGCGGAAATGTGGCTCACACGACTGTTAGCACGGGTTGTAGCCAACCTGCTAGTCTGGTTAGCATTGGCCGTAAATGGCTTGCTAATCGCGGTGAGCCTGTTAAGACGCATAGCAGTTCCATTCCACCTCGGTCTCCTGGCTCCCGCACTTTAGTGAGACGTGACTCCATTGCCCGCAACATTAAGCTTGAAAATCCAGCCACAGTAACGTGTATTCCTGGGGCCAGAGCACCCGACATAGAAGCTAATCTTATGGAGCTGGCGCGCATGACACCGAGACACCAGCGCAGTGCAAACAACGCTAGCTATTCAGATATAGTGATACACGTTGGCTCCAATGATATAATATATGAAGCAACGCATATAAATGGCAATACGCTAGATTTGGTATTAACCCGAGGCGTAGCATCTTCAAAAATAATTGTATTACCATATACCAGTGCTATATCTGACCATTACTTTATCAAATTTGAAGTCTTGGCTCACTGTCATCGTTCTGACCATAATCAAAATTATAGCAGCCGTAACATTAGCTCCTCAACCATCGTTGCGTTCTCTGAGCTACTCCCTTTAGCAACTGCTTCGTTTCCTAATTATATTGGTACGATTGATGATCTCACAAACAACTTTAATGTCGCTTTGTTAAATGCGCTTGACTCCGTCGCGCCTTTAAAAACTAAAACTCGTCCAAAGAGGCTTACTCCGTGGTTTACAGAGGAAACGCGCGTACTGAAACGATCTTGTAGGAAGCTTGAGCGCAAATGGCGTGCGACCAAACTTGAGGTCTTCCGTCAGGCATGGTGCGATAGTTTACTAATATACAAAGAAGCGCTTAATTTAGCCAAAACTAATTATTATTCTAGATTAATTGTCTTACATAAAAACAACCCTAAATATTTATTTGAAACCGTAGCAATGCTAATGCAACGGCAACCAACCTCAGATAGCTCTTCCTATTCAGCTCACGATTTTATGCAATTTTTTACTCAGAAGATAGAATGTATTCGTGATGAGATTAAAGACACTGTTCTTAAAATTCCGTCGAATTCCGCGATAAATGGTGTTAACATTAGGGCTGATAACTGTCCGATAACCTTATGTCAATTTAAAAAAATATCTCTTGAGAGCCTAACAAAATTGGTTAGTGCAGCAAAACCGACAACTTGTGTGCTCGATCCGCTTCCTGGTAAACTAATTAAAGAACTGTTTACGACCCTAGGACCGTCTGTTTTAAATATAATTAATCTATCACTTACCACGGGTGAAGTACCAGCAGCTTTTAGGACCGCCGTTATCCGACCGTTACTTAAGCAACCAAACCTTGACCCAGAGAGTCTCATCAACTATAGGCCGGTTTCAAATCTTCCGTTTATTGCAAAAATTCTTGAAAAAGTCGTAGCGCAACAACTTAATGAATATATGACTGCTAATAATCAATTTGAACCTTTCCAATCGGGTTTTAGAGCCGACCACTCTACTGAGACGGCCCTTGCTAAAGTTACTAATGATCTTCTCATAGCTATGGACGCCGACACCTCATCAAAATTACTCCTACTCGATCTTAGTGCCGCTTTTGATACCGTTGATCATAACATATTATTAAAACGCCTTGAAACGTGTGTTGGCATTTCAGGTTCAGCGCTTTCTTGGTTTAATTCGTATCTGTCGGAGAGGACGCACCGTGTAATTCATGGCAATACGACTTCGGATCTTTGTAAGATCATATGTGGAGTTCCGCAGGGATCGGTACTTGGACCTGTATTGTTTAGCATCTATATGCTACCGCTTGGTGATATTATACGGAAATATAACATTAGTTTTCACTGTTATGCTGATGATCCGCAATTATCCATGCCGTTGGATATAACGAATCCGCGCGACTGCTATAAATTCGAGGCGTGCCTTGCCGAAATTAAACAATGGATGTCTTTCAATTTTTTGCGTCTTAACTCAGATAAAACCGAGATGCTCATCATTGGACCAGCGCGTCATCGGTACCTTTTCAAAGACACCACTCTGAATATCGATAAATGTAATATTATCCAAAAGGATTCAACAAAAAATCTCGGTGTTATATTTGACGCAACTATGTCTTTTCAAATGCACATTAAAAATATTACTCGAACTGCGTTTTTTCATCTGCGTAACATTGCTAAAATTCGCCCAATTCTATTAACTTGTGATGCAGAAATCTTAATCCATGCGTTTGTTACATCTCGCCTCGACTATTGTAACGCTTTGCTCTCGGGTCTCCCCATGTCGAGTATTAAAAGTCTGCAGTTAGTTCAAAATGCAGCAGCTAGACTCTTAACTAAGATGAGAAAGTTTGATCATATTACCCCGATATTAGCCAATTTGCATTGGCTCCCGGTCCACTTGAGATGTGATTTTAAAGTTCTGCTACTTACTTTTAAAATATTGCACGGCTTAGCACCTTCCTATCTCGTTGACCTCGTGGTACCATATGTTCCGTCCCGAAACCTTCGCTCACAAAATGCTTGTCTTTTCGTGATCCTCCGAGCCAAAAAGAAGTCTGCAGGTTCTAGAGCGTTCTCTATTCGGGCACCAATGCTTTGGAATGCACTTCCCTCAGATATTAGAGGCGCCACCTCAGTAGAAATGTTCAAAACACTATTAAAGACGCATTTATACTCTTGTGCATTTAGCTGAAATATCTGTTGGCCTGTTTACTGCCGCTTCTTCTCTTTTCTGCCCCCTCCTTCCCCTGCTTGGGAATTAGGTGATGGGGACATGCTTTGAAGATTACGGCACTGACCAACCGGGGGAGGGACCTGCTCTGCCGAAGTCGTCTTCATGCAGCGCCTCTTCTGATTTCCTTATATTTCAGAACTTCGTTGAACTACTTGTTGGCCTGTTTACTGCTTCTGTTCTTTGTTTTTTTTTCTGTTCCCAATTCCCGGGCTTGGGAATTAGGTGATGGTGATTCACTTGGAAGTGGCTGTTCTGAATTTACACCAACTGACCGGTACAAGATCGAAGGCTCATCCTCGGATATGCTGCCATGGAGATTACGGCCCTGGATGAGGACGCACTCCACTGAAGTCATCTTCCTGCAGCACTTCTTTTGATTGACTCTCAGATTATCTCATCTAACATTGTATAGCATCATTTTATGTGTCAAATGTTGCCCAGTTGGCATCCATAGCAGCCTGGAAGGGGGATTCCCCCATCTGTGGTCCCTTCTCTCGGTTTCTCACTTTTCCCCTAATGTGGTTTTTTGAGTTTTTCCTTGCCCTCCTGGGGGTTAAAATCAGTGGATGTCGATTGTGGTTATGTAAAGCCCTTTGAGACTGTCTCTGATTAAGGGCTATACAAATAAAATTGACTTGACGTGACGCATATGCATTCCCATCACGCTAGTCTTTGGGATTTCCCTCCAAAAGTCCCCCAGAGGGAGAGCAGATGCGTCTCCCCATTGATACGACCAGTCTACGAGTGACCACCTTAAATTACTCTCATACCCTGGAAGGTCACTGACCTGGCGAGAGAATTGCCACCACCATAAACAATGCTCAGGCCTATTTTCTATCTCTTTTATTCAGAAAGTGAAATATTAAATGTATGTGAGGGGATATTTGAAGACTTTGAGTTTTGTTCAATGGACCATACCTATACGACCCAGCCAAACACACCGAGAAAACCAGCGCTGACTCCAGTCGCCATCATGTTGCCAACTCCTGACATACCAAAACCTTTGAGAGAAACTGAGCCGATTTGCGTTTCTCTTTCTGGTTCTTTTTATAGTTCAACTTCTAGTTTAGTTTTTCACCTTTTCACACTGCGTAATGAAGGCCAGTTGAGCAAGTGGAACAAGTGATTTTATTGATGACTGTGGAAGGTACCGATTTCATAAGCAGTTTCTTCTCACACCTTTTCCATTAAGTACGATTAAAAAGACAACTGAAAAGCATAACGTTAACAAATGTTATTCCAGGCAAAGGCAATTAATTTTATTTACATGTTTGAAGTAAACACACAAAAAAAAAATCATCACTCAGACACAATGGTTCTTCTGGCAATGATCACATTGGCTTAGTGTCAATAAAAGAGCTATGCAAAACTAAATTTATCATATTTCATTCAAAATCACATTTACATCTTACCACAAAGAGTCAGTTCCTTCAGTTATTTTGTTTTCTTTTTTTTAAGCTTCAAGGATCGCTGCTATTCTCACCAGCACAATCGTGTCTCTTAGCACTCCGTTTAGTGGAGAATTTTTTAGCACAAACGCTGCAACTGAATGGCTTGTCTCCACTGTGCGTTCTTGTGTGGATTCCTAAATTTGACTTTACAGAGAAGCTTTTGCCACAAACTGAGCAGGAAAAGGGTTTTTCTCCACTGTGTATTCTTCTATGTTTAGTTAAATCTTGCTTTTGAGAGAAACTCTTGCCACAAACTGAGCAGGAAAAAGGTTTTTCACCACTGTGTGTTCTTGTGTGTCTTGTTAAAGTTGACTTATTCAGGAAGCTTTGGCCACAAACTGAGCAGGAAAAAGGTTTTTCACCACAGTGTGTTCTTGTGTGTTCTGTTAAATATGTCTTTCTTGAGAAGCATTTTCCACAAACTGAGCAGGAAAAAGGTTTTTCACCACTGTGTGTTGTTGTGTGTTTTTTTAAACTTATCTTATGAGAGAAACTCTTGCCACAAACTGAGCAGGAAAAAGGTTTTTCACCACTGTGTGTTTTTCTATGTTTTGTTAAAGTTGACTTATCAAAGAAGCTTCTGCCACAAACGGAGCAGGAAAATGGTTTTTCTCCACTGTGTATTCTTCTATGTTTAGTTAAATCTTGCTTTTGAGAGAAACTCTTGCCACAAACTGAGCAGGAAAAAGGTTTTTCACCACTGTGTGTTCTTGTGTGTCTTGTTAAAGTTGACTTATACAGGAAGCTTTGGCCACAAACTGAGCAGGAAAAAGGTTTTTCACCACTGTGTGTTCTTGTGTGTTCTGTTAAACTTATCTTATGAGAGAAACTCTTGCCACAAACTGAGCAGGAAAAAGGTTTTTCTCCAGTGTGTGTTCTTGTGTGCCTTGTTAATTGTGCCTTTTGAGAGAAGCTTTTGCCACAAACTGAGCAGGAAAAAGGTTTTTCTCCAGTGTGTGTTATTGTGTGCCTTACTAAAGACTTTGGAGAGAAGCATTTACTGCAAACTGAGTAAGAAAAAAGTTTTTCTCCACTGTGTGTTCTTGTGTGGTTTGTTAAATGCGACTTTTGAGAGAAACTCTTGCCACAAACTGAGCAGGAAAAGGGTTTTTCTCCAGTGTGTGTTTCTGTGTGCCCTTTTAAAGACAACTTTGAAGTTAATGAGTCTGTGTGACATGCCCTTTCACCTTTGGCTTGCCCATCATCATCATCATCATCATTTTCATCATCATCATAAGTATCATCATCGTGATGAGCATCTGATAATGTGTCCTCATTATGTACTTGTGATGGTCCCCATTGGTCTTCATCACCTTCTGTTGTCACGTGACTACTTGAGATGCTGCTTGGAGGCTCCGCCCCTCTGTTGTCCTCACTCTCATCCTTGTTTTCATCTTCAGTCTTGATTGGGACACCGTTCACTGGTGACTTGTTGATCTTCTCCTCCTCCTCCTCCTCCTTTTTGATGTGAGTCAAGTCTGGCTCCTCTTTCACAGAACAGAGATCGTATTCACTGACGTCTGTCGGACACAAAAAGACAAACACACATTTGGTTTGGTCAAGTCAAAGCTCATGCGGTGACTTTGTCTTATATTGTTTCTACTGTGCTACCTTGACTTGTGCCTGCCGCACACGGAGCAATGCGTGCGACCCCAACTTGGACCGGCCCATGGGGGCATTTCACAAAATTACGTCCTACGATGTAAACCTCCCTTTAGCAGCACAACCGTGATAAACGAGCATTTAAAAAGGAAGCACGTTGCGGCTGATGCCCGATTTCATTCCTGACATAGTCACAGACGTTACTGGAAGCGAGCTGAAGTAAGCACACACAGGCTATTGTGTGCGTCTGATGGAACACCTGTTGTGGGACCCTAACATATTGATGCAGACCACTGGGGGCCATCGCAACATAATGTCATCGATAAAATAGGAATCCTTCAAGCGAAATATGTTTACAAGTATTTCATTTTGCATTTAGAGATAGTTTCATCGTGGGTACTTTTTGCTTCCATTATAATCTGGATCCGTAAAAGAATTAAAGGGGCCCTGGAATCAGAGTGGCTATTTATTGCATGATTTACGTTTGTTTGGTTTTTTTTTTACCCAAAATGACATTTATCCTGCTAGTACATTCCGACATTCCCCTTTTTCCTTTTTTTAAATAAAATTTCTGTTTCTAAATCAAATTTAAAACAAAATTATGTTTGAAGAGACAAAATCCCTTCACATAAGCATTAAGCAACAACACTTTCACTCTGACTTTCATGTTGACATATTTGAATAATGACTGTTTATATTAAAGTTATCCAATACATATTCAAATTAGACTAAGATACACCATAATATTATAAGAGTTCCCTGAATTATTTTGTAACTGCAATGATGGTTAACAGCCATAGGGTGTCAGTAATGAGTAACAAAGTAACACAAGACATCCCACTGATACATCATCAATGTCATTTGGATAAATTACCAGGAACTACGAGTTGTGGGGGAGATGCAAACCACCTGAGCCACAGGAACTTTATTACCAGGAACTAAATGTTCCTGGGCTTGTTAGTAGAAAGGGGGGTTGTGACGTTCTCCCTTTTTAAGCCCATAGTAAGCCAAAGATGCAGATGCATTCCTTGCAGCATGCGCTTGTTCACTGATGAGATCCGTGCAACCTTGGATGGATGCATTAAATGTATTTTAAATGATTGGATGGGGTGAAACTACGCACATATGCACAAAACAGTGCAGAGCCACCGGAGGTTCATTGACTCTCACCCGACGAAGCCAGTACAAAGTTAATAAATAAATAAATAAGACCAATACGTACTTGATTTTTTTTAAAAAACTTAATATTTTGTGTTTTATCCACTAAAATTGATCAACCGCCATTGAGGTTTTCGCGGCAGTGTGCACATTTTTAGAATTCCTTCCGTAAGGAATTGCTTGAACAAAATATAAAAACCAGAAAATGTAAAATGTTAAATTATCAGTTCAAATTTTATACTGGGAAAAACACGGAGTTGACCCCCCACTATTGGTTATTCTTTGGCATTTATTTTCTGGACTCATTTCATTTGTCATAAACATATGTTCAGCAAACCAACAATTAAAAGGCAATATTTAAAAATAAAACGGCAATAACTTTGAACGCATTTCCCCCAAAAACTTAATGTTGTTATGTATATTTTTAACGATAGAAAGTCGTTCTTTACAAAGTAAATGAGAGTAAGACGTGTACAAACCTGCTTTGTGTAGCACAACACGAGGCTGCTTGCTAACTTCGTCCAGCAGTTGAAGATGTTGCTCGTTCTCTTCTTTTATTCCACAAAGTTCCTCTTTGTACTTGGGTGTCGTACTTTCACACATTTTCAAATGATGATTCCAAAAAATCCGCACTTGATCTCTGCTTGGCGAAAACTCGTGTGCATCTTTTCGTTAGCGGCTAGCTAGCTTACAAGCTAAGCTAACAAGCTAAGCTAACTGCACCGAAAAGCATCAACGCGCGAAGATGAGGTTATCGGGACACAAAGACTTAATGAATTATGTCGAAGTCCTTTAGAGTAGAACTGGACATCCTGTAAAAAAAAATTACAGTCAGTTCCACACTAAATCAAAAGAATTTAGCGGTGGGTGTTTTTGTTCCGGTGTGGACGGGTCGGTGGATGTGGTCGAAGACCTTCGGAAGCTGCGCGCTTGCTTATGACGTCATGCTTTAAGCGCGTATTTTCCTAATATATTTCTTTGCCTCTGTGTTTGTTTTTACCCCTGGCCGTTCTATTTTAATATATATTTTATATAATATTTTAATTCGGTTGATATTTTTGTTTTTACAAATTAACTAAATTAACGCCGCATTGGCGAGTCAGCTCCGACGTCACTTCCGCCTATGCCCCGAGAAGCCGCTGCTGCTCCAGCAGTGGGACGTTCAAGTTTCTCCGACCGAACTTGCAACAATGCTGTGGTTCACTCGGGCTGCAAGATTGTTTGAATATAATGTCTGCATATACTCGCAGTGCTTCTCAATTATTTCACGCCCGCCCCTACCAAGAAGAGAAAGATTCGCGCCCTTCACCACCATTTTTTTTCTGTCTTTGTATATTGATGTTAGATTGTCAATAAAATATCCCTTAACTAAGCTAAATTGACAAGAAATATAATTTTGAGAACTATTATAGTGAGGTTCACGAAACTCAGTACTCTGTTGTGCAAATATTGATGAGATGACAAATATTTGTCATGTTATTGTTGGAGTTGAGTCACCGTGGAAATGAGAAGTAGTTAGTAAATCAACCTTTAAAAGCCAAACTTACTCCAATGCGTGTTCGTTTTTTTGTGCTCAAGAAGAAAAGGGTCAAATAAAGACTCAACAACAACTGATTAGAGTTCTGATATTTAGTTTCTTCAATTTCTGGAGTTCAGGAAATAGTACAAAGACAGATATCTGGGCGTCTTTTTCTTAATCTCACGAGAAACTGCACTCGGGCGAGCACAGTCGAAAAATGCGCGCCATCTTTCAGCCCAGCTTCAGTTTTCATAGGAGGTTTTTTATGTCAAGGGTAATGTATAGGTTGAATCGGTCGTCCTCGCTCCCTCCCACGGTACGGGTCCACGTCCAAGGGAAGGTCCTCCCCAGGTTAGTCATCGTCTGGATAAGTTGATTCCCGTCTGGTCCCCAAGACTGGCACGCCAAGGCTGGCCTTCTCCAGCGGGCAGTCTCTCCGTCTCTCTCCCTGCTGGCATTCCTCTGTAATCTTGTCGGTGTGTGCGCGTGTATGTGCGTGTATGTATATGTCTGTGTGTGTGTATGCGTATGTGCATGAGCTCCGATCTCCAATTGTTCTGTCTTTCGGAATGTGTTTTTTTATAGCGTCTGTGTGACACCTCCAGTGCCCAATTTGGTATGTTTGCATCTCTACAGCCAATGTGGAGAATGTGCTTCGTCGTATTTGTCCATGAAGTGCTGTGAATGTGAGGGCAGCTCATGGAAATGCTATGTGTAGAGGTTATTTTAGATTCAATTAGTTTCTTCTTATTTTCGTTGTTCAACCTCTTCGTTTGGTGGCGAATAAAAACAACTTTTTACGTGTGAACAAACACTGATGGTCGAAGCACGGCAAAAAGACCGTGTTGCTCCTTCGCCATCATCTTTATTTCTTCTTCAACCAAAAAACACTTTCTTCTTCGTGCATTACAGTAAATAAAGAATTGCGCCCTCTAACGTTGACACATTTCACTCCACAAATCAAAATAATTACAAAAGACAAAGAAATGTATAATTTCTTCTCACAAACATACAAATGGCAAAAAACAAATATTTGCAATCATTATCCATAAAAATATAAACATTTGTGAAATGGCGCTAACAACTCATATTCAGAGACACAAAAGACAAGGGCCCGGAAACCCTCAGTGTTGAGAGAACACTATATCGGCAAAGGTAGGCCCCGCATTGTCTCCCTATACATTGATGACGGCGCTGAAGAAAGCGGACACAGAGACCGTGACTGAATATGTCATCAGAGCTGAACAGATTATCACGGCACTGAGACGCGCGGGTGAAGCGCCGAGCGAAGGGTTGATGATGGCAATGATTATGAGAGGGCTACCGGAAAAATATAAGCCTTTCACGTTAATGGTGACGCACGGCTCAACGGACGTTTCCGCTGGGGGAGTTCAAGGCCAAATTACGGAACTTCGAGGCAGCGGAAGACAAAGGATCGCTCGCCGAGGAGGCGGGAGAGAGAGTGATGAAAGCACGGGCGGCGCAAAAGAAGAAAAGCGGACCGCTGACGGGGCTGGCGTGTTGGCGATGCGGCGAAAAGGGTCACCGTAAAGATGACTGCTCAAAGACTGTTTGGTGTAGTTTCTGTAAAACAAAGCATGCCGGAAGAAGCGCGGACAAAGCGCTCGGTACGCGTGCGTCCAAAAAGGTGGAGACGATGACGCCGGTGGCAGCCATGAAATGCAACATGATGACGCCAGGAGCGCAACCGGAGGTGAGGATTACTCCTTCAAGACGGAGACTGAGAATACCAACTGGACAGCACAGCAGATGCAACAAAAGGTACTGACTGTGGACACAGGTGCATCGTCCCACTTTATGAATGACAAAAGATGGTTTAAGAACTTTGTGAGCAATTTCAGGCCGGAGAAACACAGCATGGGGCTCGCAGATGGGAAACGTGTTTTTGGGCTGGCACAAGGCAAGGGAAACGCACAGGTGTGTCCAATAGTCAGTAAGGGGCGTCGGTGTAAAGTTACGTTCAAGAACGCCCTCTACATCCCATCCTTGCCTCAAGAACTGTTTTCCGTGAAGCGAGCTACAGCTAAGAGTGCCAAAGTGTTCTTCAAGGAAGGCGAAGACGTTCTTACGGCGCCTGATGGTCCAACATTTGACATTTATATGTATAAAAGAATGTACTACTTGAAAACAGAGTGTGATAAAAATGGTGTGTGTAAAGTCAGCCATGATATTCAGACATGGCACGAGATAATGGGGCACTGCAACTATGAGGATATATTGAAATTGCAAAATGTAACAGTTGGCATGCACATTAGTGGTGCGAAACACAAGCCTGATAAAGAATGTGATGTATGCATAAAAGGGAAGTTCACCCAAACGAGAAACCAAAATCCAACTGACAAGGTAAAGACATTGCTAAAACTGGTGAACACAGATTTAGCTGGTCCGATTAGCAACAAATCCATTGATGGTTTTAAGTATGTGCAATCTTTTACAGATGTGTATACAGGTGCGGTGTTTGTTTATTTTTTGAAAGCAAGGATGATGGCGATGCTCTTCAAGCTACCAAGAAGTTCTTATCTGATGTAGCACCATATGGTACTGCGAAATACATACGATCAGACAATGGAACCGAGTTCACAAACAGAGACTTGAAGACACTGCTACGAAAGAACAATATGAGACATGAAACCTCCTCTCCTTATTCCCCACACCAGAATGGGGTAGCTGAGAGGGAATGGCCGACTCTTTTTGATATGGCCAGGTGTAAGCTTATTGACTGCAACTTACCAAAGAGCCTGTGGCACAATGCTGTTCAGGAGGCAGCATATATAAGAAATCTGTGTTTTAATAAGCATACAGGCACCACTGACAGGAAAAATGTGTCATTTATCAAGGATGCACAAGTTCGGGTCAATATGCTATGCCTATCAACAAGACAGGATTAAACTAGACTTTAAGTGCGAAAAAGGACACTTTGTAGGGCATGACAAAGGCAGTCCAGCCTTTCTAGTTTATTATCCAGTGAGGGAAAGGTGTTCCCACAGACTGGTAAAGTTTGTCACCAAGACAACATGTGAAAATGAAACGCTGACTTATGAGTTAGATCTGCAACCTAGAGTGAATTGTGAAGTCAAAGACACCCCACAACCTAGTGGGAGCACAGACATACAAACTGGTGGTTCAAAACAACCAAAAGATGATGATGACAAGCACCCTAAAGGGACACCACAGGTCCCAAGTAGTGGGAGATATCCTACTCAAGAACGAAGACCACCGGGTTATCTAAAAGATTATACTCAAGACAGCAGTGAGGAGGATGACAGTACACTTGTTAGCATAGACCACCGCAACAGAGTAATGTGCAATATTCCCCAAATTTTTAAAGAGGCCTGAACATCAACTGAGTCAAAAAAATGAAAGAAAGCAATGGACGAGATGAAGTCCTTAGAGGACATCCAGACTTTTACTTTGACTAAATTGCCAGATGGCAGAGAGAGACAGTGGGAGGAAAGTGGGTCTATTCAACCAAGGAAGGCAGTGATGGACGTGAGATGTACAAGGCCAGGTTTGTAGTGAAAGGTTATAGCTAGAGAGCAGGAATAGACTATGGTGAAATATTCTCACCAACAGCAAATCTGACTTGTGTACGGGTGGCGATGCAAAAGGCTGACGTAAAAACAGCTTATTTGCACGCACCCATTGATAGAGAAATCTACATGGAACAACCTGAGGGTTATGAGAAAGGAAGAGATGGGCTAGTGAATAAGCTGGAGAAGTCCATTTACGGCCGAAAACAATTTGGACGTAATTGGAATTTATTACTTCACAAATACCTAATCGGGAACAAATTTATCCAGAACCCAACAGACCACTGTGTATACACGAAAGAGTCTAAAGTAGAAGGGAAAGTGATCATTGTTATCTGGGCTGATGACCTCATCATTGCTGCCAATAACACAAAAGTGGCTTCGAGCAAGTGAAGAGCATGCGATCCACCAAGTTTAAAATGAAGGACCTAGGCAGGTTAAAACATTTCCTTGGCATGGTCTTCAGCCACTCGGAAGGCTGTGTAAATGTGACACAAAACAAGTATGTGGAAAAGATCCTAAACCATTTTGACATGTAAATGTGTAGAACAAGGCAAACACCCTGCAAACAAAAACTAGACTACACTGAAGATGCGCCGAGAATGACTGATGTAAAAATGTACAGAGAAGCGGTTGGCAGTCTCATATATTTGGTCACCGGCACACGCCCTGATTTATGTTTTGTGGTGAGCCGACTATCGCAACATTTTTCTGAACCCGCAGATAAGAACTGGATCACGGTCAAACATGTCTTGCGTTATCTCAGAGGTACAACCGACGGACAGCTCTGTTTCAGAAAGAGCAGTGAGGGTCTAGGCCTTCGAGCTTACAGTGATGCAGATTGGGCATCACACGCTACTGACGGATGCAGTACCACGGGGTATTGTGTGAGTATGTGTGATGACAGTGCACTGGTCTCATGAAGGACCAAGAAACAACAAACAGTAGCACTATCTTAGTTTGAGGCAGAATACATGACTTTAGCCTTAACAATACAGGAGTGTATATATTTGGAACAACTATTGAAAGGTATTGATGACTATGTGTGCACGAAAACTGTCATTCATGAGGACAATCAAGGGGCTAGCGCACTTGTGAGGAACCCTGTTTCCAGGCAGAGGTGTAAACATGTGGACATCAAATATCATTTCATTAGATCCATCATAAAAGATGAGAAGATGATACTTGATTCCTGTTCCACAAATGACATGGCAGCAGATGTTATGACCAAGCATGTGACCAAATCTAAATTGTAGAAATTTACAGGGGTCATATTTGGCATATAAATATTCGACATTCAAATGTCATGTCATTTGTTTTTCTTGATATGTCTTTGTGAAAGTTGTACAGTTTATTATAAGTTATTCATAAGTGGGAATGTTGAGTGTTATTGTATGACTGCTTATTTCTGTAATGTGCTTATTTGCCACAAGGGGTGCTGTCGCTGACAGATGATGTTAACGTGCGATGTTCAGCAGGTGTTCACGCCTTATTTCTCTCTCTCTGCTTTTGGCTCTTGTGAGGAGCAGTTCGTGGGCGTTGCTGGAATAAACTACGCCACTTGGCAAAAGAGAGAAGTTGTCTGCATATCAGAATTATTCGTCTGCTGCGACTTGGCATTAAGGTATAATCCTAGGATGCGACATAACCGTGGATTTTATCAATGGCAAAATGGTTCATTCGTGCAGATTTATTAAGAGTCGCCCTTTGTTTTTCATTCATACAGAAGAAACGGACAATTTTAAAAAGATATTGTAGAAATGAGAAACAAAATGTACTGTTCTAAAATATGATAATATGTTGGGTTTGTTTCTCTGAATATACTTTTTTTTTGTTTATTATTTTGTGTGTTGTTTCCAGCAGCCAATCACATCACAGCGAGGAATGTCCTGACTGACTTCCGGTTTTCACTCCGGTGTCGGTACCAGATGGGGACGGGTTGCTCGATGTGTTCGGGTTGTGGACGGGGTCCTTCGGAAGCCTGCTGATGACGTCAGGCGTTATAATATATTGATGTATTATATTTCTTTGACTGCATGTTTGTCACCCCTGTGTGTTACATTTGTGTGTTCTGAGTTACTAAATAAAAACAATTAGAAAATAATAAAGTATATTTACATCATAGTCTGTGTGCCTGTCGAAGAAGTCACGTCAATTGTCGGAGGGAAAACTTGGAAATACTAGATTGAGAAATATTTCACACTATATGCAGACATTATATTCATACAATCTTGCAGCCCGAGTGAACCACGGCAATGTTGCAAGTTCGGGAGGAGAAACTTATACGTCCCACTGCTGTTCCAGCAGCGGCTTCTCGAGGCATAGGCGGAAGTGACGTAAAGCTGACCAGCCATCGT
The DNA here is from genome assembly GCF_059441095.1 of Idiotropiscis lumnitzeri. Classification (NCBI taxonomy): domain Eukaryota; kingdom Metazoa; phylum Chordata; class Actinopteri; order Syngnathiformes; family Syngnathidae; genus Idiotropiscis; species Idiotropiscis lumnitzeri. Next base: position 24,868,494 of record NC_142392.1, on the reverse strand, counting down.
GGCGGTCATGCAGTTATTTTGTTTTATTTTTTTATCACCCAAATTAAAATATGATATAACAGATATTAAAATAGAACAACCGGGGGTAAAATCAAACACAGAGGCAAAGAAATATATTTGAAAAATACGTGTTTGAAGCATGACGTCATTAGCAAGCGCGCAGCCTCCGAAGGACCTCGACCACATCCACCGACCCGTCCACACGGGAACAAAAACAACCTCCGCTAAATTCTTCTGATTTAGTGTGGAACTGACTGTAATTTTCTCATAGGATGTCCAGTGCTACTCTAAAGGACGTCGACATAATTAATTAAGTCTTTGTGTCCCGATAACCTCATTTCGTCACGCGTTGATGCTTTTCGGCGTAGTTAGCTTAGCTTGTTAGCTAGCTAGCCGCTAACGAAAAGAGGCACATGACTCATCGCCAAGCAGAGATCAAGTGCGGATTTTTGGGAATTATCATTTGAAAATGTGTGCAAGAACGACACCCAAGTACAAAGAGGAACTTTGTGAAATAAAAGAAGAGAACGTGCAACATCTTCAACTGCTGGACGAAGTTTGCAACCAGCCTAGTGTTGTGCCACTCAAAGCAGGTTTGTACACCAGTGGGTTGATCTGAATCAGAATGACTTGACCAAACTAAATGGGTGTTCGTCTTTTTGTGTCCTGCAGACGTTAGTGAAAAATATTTCTGTTCTGTGAAAGAGGAGCCAGACTTGACTCACATCAAAAAGGAGGAGGAGGAGGAGATTAACCAGTCACCAGTGAACTTTGTCCCGATAAAGACTGAAGATGAAAAAAAGGATGAGAATGAGGACAAAAGAGGGGCGGGGCCTCCAAGCAGCAGCTCAAGTCATCACGTGACAACAGAAGGTGATGAAGACCACTGGGGGCCATCACAAGTACATAATGAGGACACATTATCAGACGACGATGATGATGACGATGATAATGATGATGATGGGCAAGCCAAAACTGAAACGGCATGTCACACTGACTCATTAACCTCAAAGTTGTCTTTAAAACGGCACACAAGAAACCACGGTAAAGAAAAACCTCTCTTTTGCTCAATTTGTGGCAAAACTTTCTCTCGAAAGTTTCATTTGACAATTCACACAAGAACACACAGTGGAGAAAAACCTTTTTGCTGCTCAGTTTGTGGCAAAAGCTTTTCTTTAAAGTCAAATTTAAAAACACATACACGATTACACGCTGGAGAAAAACCTTTCTCCTGCTCAGTTTGTGGCAAAAGCTTTTCTGGAAAGTCAACTTTGACAAGTCACATAAAAACACACACTGGAGAAAAAAACTTTTCCTGCTCAGTTTGTGGCAAGAGTTTCTCTCAAAAGTCGAATTTAACAAGCCACACAAGAACACACAGTGGCGAAAAACCTTTTTCCTGCTCAATTTGTGGAAAATGCTTCTCTGTTAAGTCAAATTTCACAAAACACACAAGAACACATAGTGGAGAAAAACTTTTTTTACTGCTCAGTTTGTGGCAAATGTTTCTCTGATAAGTCAAGTTTAACAAAACACACAAGAACACATAGTGGAGAAAAACCTTTTTCATGCTCAGTTTGTGGCAAGAGTTTCTCTCAAAAGTCAAATTTAAGAAAACATATAAGAACACACACTGGAGAAAAACCTTTTTCCTGCTCAGTTTGTGGCAAAAGCTTCTCTGTAAAGTCAAGTTTACAAAGCCACACAAGAAGACACAATGGAGAAAAACCTTTTTCCTGCTCAATTTGTGGAAAATGCTTCTCTGTAAAGTCAACGTTAACAAGCCACACAAAAACACACAGTGGAGAAAAACCCTTTTCCTGCTCAGTTTGTGGCAAGAGTTTCTCTCAAAAGTCGAATTTATGAAAACATAGAAGAACACACACTGGAGAAAACCCTTTTTCCTGCTTGGTTTGTGGTAAAAGCTTTTCTATAAAGGCAAGTTTAACAAACCACACAAGAAAGCACAATGGAGACAAGCCATTCTGTTGCAGCGTTTGTGCTAAAACATTTTCCACGAAACATAGTGCTGAGAGACACAATTGTGTTGGTGACAAAAGCAGCGATGCTTGAAGATTAAAAAAATGACAAAAAAAACTGAAGGAACCGACTCTTTGTGGTAAGATGTAAATGTGATTTTGAATGAAATATGATTAATTGAATTTTGCAAATCTCTTTTATTGACTTTAAGCCAATGTGATCCATGCCAGAAGAAGCAATGTGTCTGAGTGATGATGATTTTTTTTGTGTTTACATTAAACATGTAAATAAAATTAATTGCCTTTGCCTGGAACAACATTTGTTAACGTTTTGCTTTTCAGTTGTCTTTTTAATCGTACTTAATGGAAAAGGTGTGAGAAGAAACGGTGCTTATGAAATCGGTGCCTTCCACAATCATCAATAAAATCACTTGTTCCACTTGCTCAACTGGCCTTCATTACGCTGTGTGAAAAGGTGAAAAACTGATCGATAAGTTGAACTATAAAAAGAACCAGACCGAGAAAGGCAAATCGACTCAGTTTCTCTCAAAGGTTTTGGTATGTCAGGAGTTGGCAACTTGATAGCGACTGGAGTCAGCGCTGGTTTTCTCGCTGTGTTTGGCTGGCTCGTATATGTATGGTCCATTGAACAAAACTCAAACTCTTCAAATATCCCCTCACATGCATGGAATATTATGCTTTGTGAATAAATTTCTGACTGGTTAAATACACTTTCTAGGTTGAGCTCTATCAATTTTGTCAAATATACCAAATATTTTTTTCATGCTATATTATATTTTTTTGTACTTTGGATGGTTTATATAATGTCAGGTTTGAAATGCCCTGACATCGTTTTAAGACCGAAATAACTTACTAAAGACGGCTGAAAACCAAAACAAACCAGGTAAAGCTTTCGTTTTGCACCATTCGCGAATGGGAGAGGGCCAGCGGCAAACAGGCGTCTTGCCAGTTCAATCCCGCTTCTGCCTGGCTCCTCCCTGCAGCCTGTTTTTAGTTGTCTTTTTAATCGCACCGAATGGAAAAGGTGTGAGAAGAAACGGTGCTTATGAAATCGGTCCCTTCCACAGTCATCAATAAAATCACTTGTTCAACTGGCCTTTTTTCTGAGCCTTTGTGTTAGTAGAGTCATTTCAAAGTCTAATATCGAAAACAGTGTCAGTGTGAAAATGTGAAAAGGTCGGTTTCTGTTTGCCAAACTTACATTTATGTATAAAAACCTAGCCCTAAGTATGAGCAAATAAATTATGAAAACGCATCTTCCGCACCACTTTTCTAAAAGAATCAGAAAACAACATTTTCCCACTTTAAAGAAAAGTCTTTGTAAAGAAATAAACTGACAAATTTATTGAAGTCCTTCCAAAATGTCCTTGAGTATGAGCCGATCCAAAACGGGTGTTGAACTGTCTCTGCGTGGGTTCCACAAAAAGAGCAACTCTTCCGGCTTCTCTCTCCTCTTGGGTATAAAACACAATTTTACGCTGACGATGCAAACTGTGCTACAATTATTAACCAATCAGGAGTCGGACACTAGGGCTGATTCTGATTGGCTGTTTACTGTCCAATCGGATTTTACAACAGTGCGCCGTCCGGGAAGACTCAAAAACAGTCGAAAGAAGGGTCTTCTGCAATTTTATGTTGCTCTTATTGTTTTTGTAAGAATTAAAAAAAATTGTTTCCAAAAATCATTGTTTGGTTCAATAATATTGTCCCTTGAGTTCGATATGCTTGTATAAACATTTTTTTGTTTGTTTTATTTTTTTTTAATAAACCGTCACCACTCGGAGTTGTACTTTTGCGTCTTCGTCGTTAGATGGCGCCATGGTACTTTTTTTCTTAAATAAATTTGAAAATATCGATACGCAAACAACTTTGGCACATATTGAATACAAAAACTGCATCGTTGAACAACAAAAATTAGGAGAGGAAGAAAAAAAAGAACAACGTGAGGATGTCGTCCATTAAAGTTGAAGTATAGTTAGTGGAGAGAAGGACATGGACTTTTTGGGAACAATTTAATTTCACTTGCAAAACATTTTATCCATTGAGGTAAATACCTCAAGGCGAAGCCTGACAAAGGCGCTGTCCGGCCGAAGCCGTTAGCGGAGGGTGGACTCTTAAAACGCTGACAATGATAGGAGTTTTCGACAAGGTGTTAATTGGGGCCGTCAATAAGCAATCAATCCATACAAATACTAAAGGTATGAATTATAAGGGGATCTAAATTGAGGCAAATATCATTACTTACACCCGAAGCGGGGAACAATAACGGAAAACGCTGGCGGACACAATCACACCAGGAAAGAAAAACGATGATTAAACGATGATTGCCATGGCTGAGGGAGACAGGGATAACATCCACTTCCTCGCTGAGATTATTACCCACATCATAAGACTGGGAAGTTACTTACCACTCTGGACAGGAGTAATGGTCCCTCTCTTCCGGAGTACCAGCATCACTGCAAGTTCGGCAGCTGTTGAAGCAGAGTTTAAAAACATAAAAAATGGGCTTTTCAAGCATGAAAGCCTTCCCATTCGTGTCGACCGTTTCGTTGCTCATCATCATGCCTTCATTGAGGGAAACGTGGATTTCTGCTGCAAAACAAAAAAGCTGATGTAGGTCATGTCTTAAGACCTGACGATGCCTCTACTACTTCTCATACTGAGGAAAAAATATATTAAAAAATTATGTTGACCTCTGTGATGAGTCTGATGTTGCTACAGTATTCATACTACTGAAGTTGAGAAATGGAGAGGCTTAGTGGATTGACACCGACCTTGGTATGAGTTGAACAGAAGTTGCCCTGCTTGAAATTCCCAGAAGTCTGATGCTGACAGTTTACTTTTAGAGCAGTCATATCATCTCGAAGAGGATTCTCTCGGACATTATGTGGCATATTGCAGGAGGGCTGCTTTTGACTGGGAGATGCACAATGACCTGGAAAGTAGAGTGAAAGCAGCATCAGAAAAGACAAAGAGCTTCACAAAGCAGTGATTGCTTAATTGTTGAAATGTAAATAGTTTGGGGTTTTGTTTGTTGCTGTTTTCTTTACACATAAAGCTATCGTTTCACCCAAGGTTTCTCTGCAGGCTCTCATCAATTACACACGGACTGTTTTTATATTAATTCAGTTGTTCTCAAATGAGGGAATGCTTCATCGAGGGGTGTCTTTAAGTTGTTTTTATTTCAAAAAGTTCAACGGATATGTTTCAGCCTCACGTCTACTATAATTTTAAGAAATAATCACATAGCTTTAATGACTACTGATGAAATAAATGAATGAGCAGTAGAACAACACTATTAAAAGAAATAAGACCGAATTTAAAGTAATTTACAGCAGTGAAAACAGGAAGGTTTTAAGATTACTGTATGCTCGCAAAAAAGCTACAACAGTGAGTGTGACCTGTTTACCTGAAGTTCGTCCGGCAACAGTTGCTTTCCAGGATCATGAAGAATGTAAAATGCGCAAAAACATACAAAACATCGGTTCATTCCAGGAACTAGTTTATAACCTGGAATTAATAACAAATACGAGTGATTCAAGTGATTGACTGAACGCGGTAGCGCGATACCGAGCTCCTTGTTCGACAGCAAAACAAAACAAACTGACGCTGGCGCGTTCCTGTTTGTGACGTCACCGCGTGAATTAAAACGTGTAATATCTTTCGAACCGGAGCAGCACAAACGAAAATTTTAACAGCACAAACGGGCACAAACGTAGCACAAACGAATGGCACCATTCCCAAGTCAATCGGATGAAAATGGGGGGCTGGGTGACGTCACCACTCGAAATTAAAACGTGTAATATCTCTGGAACGGAAGCAGCACAAACGAAAATTTTAACAGCACAAACGGGCACAAACGTAGCACAAACGAATGGCACCATTCCCGAGTCAATCGGATGAAAATGGGGGGCTGGGTGACGTCACCACTCGAAATTAAAACGTGTAATATCTTTCGAACCGGAGCAGCACAAACGAAAATTTTAACAGCACAAACGGGCACAAACGCAGCACAAACGAAACAAACTATTTCCCCCTATTTTTGCAACAAATGGCGGGCCAACTTCACGCAGGTTCGTTACCTGCTCGATACCAGGGTCTTCTGCATTCTAAGATGCTGCTCTTATTGTTTTTGTAATAATTAAAAAAAAAATGTTCCCAAATATCATTGTTTGGTTCAATAATATTGTCTCTTGAGTTCTATATGCTTCTATAAACATTTTTTTTGTTTGTTTGTTTGTTTTATTTTTAATAAGCAAACGTCACCACTCGGAGTTGTACATTTGCGTCTTTGTTGTTAGATAGCGCCATGGTACTTTTTTTCTGAAATAAATTTGAAAATATCAATATGCAAACAACTTTGGCACATATTGAATACAAAAACTGCATCGAAAAGAACAATGTGAGGATGTTGTCCATTCAAGTTGAAGTATAGTTAGTGGAGAGAAGGACATGGACTTTTTGGGAACACTTTAATTTCACTTGCAAAATATTTTATCCATTGAGGTAAATACCTCAAGGTGAAGCCCCACATCAACAGTTTGATGAATCACCTCAAGTTATACAAAAAAAAAATCATTGCATGTCATGATGAACAAAAATGCTCAGACACTATTTTTAACGGAACATTTTGCTCTTCCTGATCTAGATCCTTTAGATTGAGATTACTACATTGTTTATTCAATTATTTTAATATGTAAAAATTTGCAAATATGTTTAAATACTTTTTATTTCAATCTTGAGTATTTGTCAACATATTTGTTCATTTATATGTGCCCAAATATTTATTGAATTAATTTGATTTCAGAATTTTTTTATCTTCAATTTGTTCAATATTGAGTAAATGTTTCTATTTTATTATTACTTTAATTTACTCTGTATGTGGTTGCAAATTTTAAATTGAAATGCTTCACTCTTTTATTATTTAAATGTTAGTGTTTAAAAATATTTTAGCATTTATTTAAGTACCTAAATATTTCATTTCAGTATTCAGACGCGCAGCAACAGCAGCAGCACCGAACTGCGTGATGCGGATCATCTCCCTCGTGGTGACAAATAAACGCTGACTCCAGTCGCCATCAGATTGCCAACTTCTAACATTCCAAAACCCAAGAGAGAAACTGAGATGATTTGGATTCCTCTTTCTGGTTCTTTTTATCATTCAACTTCTAGTTCAGTTTTTCACCTTTTCACACAGCGTAATGAAGGCCAGTTGAGCAAGTGGAACAAGTGATTTTATTGATGATTGTGGAAGGCAACGATTTCATAAGCACCGTTTCCTCAAACACCTTTTCCATTAAGTACGATTAAAAAGACAACTGAAAAGCATAATGTTAAAAAATGTTATTCCAGGCAAAGGCAATTAATTTTATTTATCATGTTTGATATAAAAACAAAAAAAGATCATCATCACTCAGACACAATGGTTTTTCTGGCACTGATCACATTTGCTAAATTTATTTTATCATATTTCATTCAAAATCACATGTACATCTTAGGGAGGCACGGTGGCCTAATGGTTAGCACGATGGCCTCACAGTGAGAGACATCAGCGGGCGTGGGTTCGATCCCGGCTCCGGCCATCCTGTGTGGAGTTTGCATGTTCTCCTCGTGCTTGCGTGGGTTTCCTCTGGGTACTCCGGTTTCCTCCCACATTCCAAAAACATGCATGGCAGGCCGATTGAACACTCTAAATTGCCCCTACGTATGAGTGTGAGCGCGGATGGTTGTTCGTGTCTGTGTGCCCTGCAATTGGCTGGCAACCAGTTCAGGGTGTCCCCCGCCTACTGCCCGAAGGTAGCTGGTATAGTCTCCAGCGACCCTAGTGAGGAAAAGCGGTACAGAAGATGGATGGATGGATTTACATCTTACCACAAAGTCGGTTCCTTCAGTTTGTTTTTGTCTTTTTTTAAGCTTCAAGGATTGCTGCAATTCTCACCAACACAATTGTGTCTCTCAGCACCCTTTTTGGAAAATAATTTTTTAGCACAAACGCTTCAACTGAATGGCTTGTCTCCAGTGTGCTTTCTTGTGTGGCTTGTTAAACTTGCCTTTATAGAAAAGTTTTCACCACAAACTGAGCAGGAAAAAGGTGTGTTCTTGAGTGCAGTTTTAAAGAGAACTTTGAAGTTAATGATTTCCCACAGTGAGAACATACCCAACTGTCAGTGTGACATGCCCTTTCACCTTTGGCTTGCCCATCATCATCATCATCGTCATGAGCGTCTGATAATGTGTCCTCATTTTGTGCTTGTGATGGCCCCCAGTGGTCTTCATCACCTTCTGTTGTCACGTGATGACTTGAGCTGATGCTTGTAGGCTCCGCCCCTCTCTTGTCCTCACTCTCATCCTTGTTTTCATCTTCAGTCTTTATAGGGAGAACGTTCACTGGTGACTTGTTGATCTCCTCCTCCTCCTCCTCCTTTTTGATGCGAGTCAAGTTTGGCTCCTCTTTCACAGAACGGAGATCGTATTCACTGACGTCTGTCGGACACAAAAAGACAAATTTGGTTTGGTCAAGTCGAACCTCAAGCGGTGACTTTGTCTTATATTGTTTCTACCGTGCTTCCTTGACTTGTGCCTGCCGCACACGGAGCAATGCGTGCGACCCCAACTTGGACCGGACCATGGGGACACTTCACAAAATTAAGTCCTACGATGTAAACCCCCTTTTGATGCCCAATTTCATTTCTGACATAGTCACAGACGTTTCTAGAAGCGAGCTGAAGTTAGTACACACAGGCTATTGTGCGCGTCTGATGGAACACCTGTTGTGGGACCCTAACATATTGATGGGGCCACTGGGGCCCATCGCAACATAATGTCATAGATAAAATAGGAATCCTTCAAGTAAAATAAAAGTATTTCTTTTTGCATTAAGAGATAGAACTAAATGCTCCTGGGCTTGTTGGGAGAAAAGGGGGTTGTGACGTTCTCCCTTTTTAAGCCCATCGTAAGCCAAAGATGCAGATGCATTCCTTGCAGCATGCGCTTGTTCACCGATGAGATCCGTGCAACCTTGGATGGATGCATTCAATGTATTTTAATTGTTCGGATGAGGTGAAACTACGCACATGTGCACAAAACAGTGCAGGGCCACACAAGGTTCTTTGACTCTCACCTGACCAAGACAGTACAAAGTTCATCAATAAATAAGACCAATACGTACTTGATTATTTTAAAAAAACTAAATATTTTGTGTTTTAGCCACTAGAATTCATCAACCGCCATTGATGTTTTCGCCGCAGTGTGTACATTTTTTAGAGTCAGGCAGCATTCCTTTCGTAAGGAATTGCTTGAAAAAGATATAAAAACCAGTAAAATGTTAAATAATCAGTTCACATTTTATACTGGGAAAAACATGGAGTTCACCCCCCACTATTGGTTATTCTTTGGCAAACATTTTCTGCACTGATTTTATTTGGCATCAACAAATGTTCAGCAAACCGACAAGTCAAAAGCAAAAATTAAAAATAAAACGGCAATAACCTTGAACGATTTCCCCAAACAACTCAATGTTGTGATGCATATTTCTAATGAAAGAAAGTCGTTCTATACAAAGCAAATGCGAGTAAGACGTGTACAAACCTGCTTTGTGTGGCACAACACGAAGCTGCTTGCAACCTTCGCCCAGCAGTTGTAGATGTTGCTCGTTCTCTTCTTTTATTCCACAAAGTTCCTCTTTGTACTTGGGTGTCGTTCTAGCACACATTTTCAAATGATAATCCCAAAAAATCCGCACTTGATCTCTGCTCGGCGATGAGTCATGTGCCTCTTTTTGTTAGCGTTTAGATAGCAAGCTACGCTAGTTTTGTTCTGAGACGTGCTAAAGACTGCTAATATGGCACAATGTTTGCAAAGTATGCAAATTATTTAAGTTAAAAGTTAAAATAGTTAAAATATTTAACAGAGTTAATTTTTTTTTGATTAATCATGTGAGTTAATGCTTTAATTTTCACAGCCCCAATATATATATATATATATATATATATATATATATATATATATATATATATATATATATATATATATATATATAATATATATATATATATATATATATATATAAATATATATATATATATATATATATATATATATATATATAAATATATATATATAAATATATATATATATATATATATATATATATATATATATATATATATATATATATATATATATATATATATATAATATATATATATATATATATATATATATATACCGTATTTTTACGCCCAAAAGATGCGCCGTATCAAAGGGTGCATTACCAGTTGAGGTGTGGTGGTCGGGTTTAGGGGGGCTCGGGCGAGATGTTTATTGTTTACAGTTCTCCGCCAGTTCCAGCCAGGCACGCCTCCGGCTTGAGAGGGCGTCGGCTCCTGTGCACCTGCTGCTCATCAGCAGTAATCAACACCAGGATAAAACCCAGCCTCGCCAGGAGCCAGACGCCGGATTATCCCGTTTCCTACGTGGTATTGGCTCATGTCCCTGCACGCTGCAAGTTCGCCCAATCGTCTCGTCGCTCGTTCCCGTCTGACTTCTGTGTCTTCTTGTTCTCCCTCCAGCCGTCCAGTGCCCGTCCGAACCCGAGCTGCCCGTGCCCATATCCGCGTTCCTGATCAGCGTTCGCCTCGCCTGCGCTCCCCCCACCACGCCACTCGCCTGCCTCTTCCGCGCCGCTTCTCCGCCAGCCCGCCTCCCGCTTCCAGCGCTCGCCGTCTCCCCGCCTGCCAGCCGATCGCCGTTCCCGCGATCGCTCCCGACCCGCCGCGTCGCTCCACACCCAGCTCTCCGGTGCCGGCTCCCGATCGTGCTGCTCCCTCACCTCCTCATTCAATAAATCCTATTCACATCACCCCGATCGCTCTTGGGTCCTTTTTCCCCAGCTCACGGTTCCCCGAACCGCAACATGAGGGTGCTATTTCTGTATTTCATACATAGATAGAACGCACCGTATCATTGGCCGCAAACAGAACCAAGCAACCAAGCAATCGCGCTAGCTCCTCAGTCACGCTAGCGTGTTTTTAAAATGGCAGCGGGAGTTCTGTGGTATTTTATTTTAGCTTTTAACAACGTGCAGAAGTTGTCCTTATCCAAAAATGCACCAAGTCCTTGTCTTCTGTATCCGCTATTCTCCACCAAACACGAGAGTCATTATCAGTCTGCCTCGCCGTCTCGCTGCCGCGTAGCCCCTCAGATGGGATGCCGACACAATGCCGGTGTGAGCAAGTCACTAATCAACTAACAATGTGTCGTCACGGTGTTACATCAAAACTAAAACTATCACCCCGAATAAACTGAATAGCGTAATAGTGTAGGCCCAGTAAAATTCTGCCTCCCAGCCTACCATACAATACCTTAGTTAACATGTATGCACACTAAAACAGAAGATAGCATGGCTAGCATGGCTAGCTGTTTTTAAAAAGGCAACAGGAGCAAAACTGAGTTTGGTTGTATTTTATTGAACTATTCGCTTCCGGTTCCGGCGCCGCGCGAGTGGCTGCCTGTTTACAGCAGCGTGGCTCACTATTGAGCCTTTTTCGTGTTTTTTCCCTTTACCCTTTTTTATTTTATTTTTACCTCACCTCAGCAATGGACATCCAACTTGCGGTGGTTTTACTGCTGTTGGGGGCTGTTTTTTGCGCGATCGTGTCCGGAGACGAAACTCGGAGCTACGGATCGATCGTGTACACAAGAGATCAGCTGTTAACACTCCGTGCTAACCCCGCGTGGGCTCCCGGAGCGAGACCCGATATCCCCCGCGAGCTGAGGAGGAAGAGACGGGGATGTCGTGCGGGGGCTAAACGCCAGGCAAGGAGGAGACGATACCACCCCGTCCTCCCGTCCGTTATCATGGGGAATGTTCGATCCCTCCCCAACAAAATGGACGAGCTAACAGCGCGAACCCGGCACGAGAGGATTTTCCGGGAGGCTAGCTTGCTGGTGTTCACGGAGTCGTGGCTAACAGAGCTAACGCCGGACGCCGTCGTGGAATTGGACGGCTTCCAAATACTACGCGCGGACAGGACACTGGAGAGCGGTAAGAGAAAAGGGGGAGGGCTGGCTGTGTTTGTTAATGATAGATGGTGTAACCCTGGGCATATAACTGTTAAGGATCAACTTTGCAGTCGGGACATTGAGCTGATAGCTGTTAGCATGCGTCCGGTCTATTTACCGCGAGAGTTCAGTCATGTGATCGCGGTGGCGGCGTACGTGCCTCCCTCTGCTAACGGTGAGACAGCCTGTGATGTACTGAATGCAGCTGTGAGCAGGCTACAAACACAGCACCCAAATGCCTTGTTCCTTATCTCTGGTGACTTCAATCATGCTTCTCCTTCCTCCTCTCTGCCTTCATTCACACAATATGTAACATGCCAAACCAGAGACAATAAAATATTGGACCTCTTCTATGCCAACACCAAGGAGGCGTACACGTCACTGCCCCTCCCCCCGCTGGGCAAAGCTGACAACAACTTGGTTGCTCTCCTGCCTGTGTACAAACCTCTCGTCCGCAGGCAGCCAGCTGTGACACGCACAGTTCAGCGATGGTCCGGAGAAGCCGAGGAGGCCTTGAAGGACTGTTTCAACACAACTGTGTGGGAGGTATTCAGCGAAGCTCACGGTGAGGACATTAATGGTCTAACAGACACAGTTACAGACTATATTAACTTCTGCATGGAGAACACCATTCCCACCAGGACTGTAAGATGTTTCTCCAACAACAAACCCTGGATCACACCGGACATTAAAGCTCTCCTGAAGGACAAAAAGAGGGCTTTTGTTTCAGGCGACAAGGACGAGCTGAAGAGAGTGCAGCGTCAGCTGAGAAGGAGGATCCGAGAGGGGAAAAAGTCCTACAGGATGCGGATGGAAGAACAACTGCAGCGGAACAATGCCAGGGATGTCTGGAGGGGCCTGAAGACCATCTCAGGCCACGGACAAGCAGGTAAGACCCAGAAGGGGGGGGGGCTTCAGTGGGCAAATGAGTTGAACCTATTTTTCAATAGGTTTGATCAAATGTCTGACCCGCTCAGGCTTCCCTGATGCAGCCCCCACCCACCCCTCCTGCCACTGCGAACAAGACCCTCTCTCCCCCTCTCTCGCCCCTCTCTCTCTCCACAGGCTCCAGTTCCCAGCCTCATCAGACAACCACCACTTCCTCCTGCTCAGCCTTGTTCCTCACAACATCTCAGGTGAAGAACCAGCTGAGGAAGATGAAGGCGAGGAAGGCGGCAGGCCCAGATGGGATCAGCTCCCAGCTCCTCAAATCCTGCGCAGACCAGCTGTGTGGAATCGTCCAGCACATGTTCAACCTGAGCTTGAAGCTGGGCAGAGTCCCCCAGCTGTGGAAAACATCCTGCTTGGTTTCGGTTCCAAAGACACCCCATCCGAAGGAGCTCAACAACTTCAGACCAGTGGCGCTGACGTCTCATCTGATGAAGACCCTGGAGAGACTGGTCCTCGTCCATCTGCGCCCCCTGGTCAGCTCCTCAATGGACCCACTCCAGTTTGCATACCAGCCTGGCATCAGTGTGGATGATGCCATCATCTACCTGCTCCACACTTCACTCTTCCACCTGGAGAAGGCGGGGGGCACGGTGAGGATCATGTTCTTTGATTTCTCAAGTGCTTTCAACACCATCCAGCCCGCCTTATTGGGAGACAAGCTGGAGCAGGCGGGAGTGGCCCACCACCTCATCACATGGATTCACAACTACCTCACAAACCGGCCACAGTACGTGAGAACACAGGACTGTGTGTCTGACGTGCTCCTCTGCAGCACGGGAGCGCCGCAGGGAACTGTGCTGGCTCCCTTCCTGTTCACCCTCTACACCTCGGACTACAAATACAATTCCACAACCTGTCACCTGCAGAAGTTCTCTGATGACTCTGCGATTGTCGGCCTCATCACTGACGATGACGATCGGGAGTACAGAGGGGTTACGCAGGGGTTCGTGGACTGGTGTCAGCAGAACCGCCTCCAAATCAACGCTGGGAAATCCAAAGAGCTGGTGGTGGATTTCCGCAAGCGTCGGCACTCTCCACCTGCACCAGTGAATATCCAGGGAACAGACGTTGAGAGGGTCTCAACTTACAAGTACCTGGGTGTTCATCTGAACAATAAACTGGACTGGAGCGACAACACAGACGCTCTCTATAGGAAGGGTCAGAGCAGACTCTTCCTACTCAGGAGGCTGAGGTCCTTTGGCGTTCGGGGAACACTCCTCAGGAACTTCTATGACTCGGTGGTTTCACCGGTCATCTTCTATGGAGTGGTCTCCTGGGCAGGAGGCATCTCGGGCCGGGACAAAAAGAGACTGGACAAACTAGTGAGGAGGGCCAGCTTTGTCCTGGGCTGCTCCCTGGACTCTGTGGACTCAGTGGGGGGCAGAAGGATGACGGCAAAACTGTCATCAATGCTGGACAAACCAGCCCACCCATTCAATGACACTCTGAGAACACTTTACAGCTCCTTCAGTGACAGACTTTTACACCCTCGCTGTACCAAAGAGAGATTTCGCCGCTCCTTCCTGCCAACTGCTGTCAGACTTTTTAACAAGAACATTGGGTCAGGCCTACAAACGGGAGGGCATTAGTGCAATTGTGCAGTCCTAGGATGCAATATAAACTACTACTGTACTTTCAGCCAAGGGTGTACTTAAATATTGACCAATGATGTATTTTGTTTACCTTTACAGTATTCTTATTACTGTACTTCTATCTCTGCAGTATTTCTACCATTGCAGGATGTTCACTATTACAGTACTTTTATCCTTGCAGTACTTTTATAATTGCAGTATTCCTATCATTGCGGTACTTTTTCTATCACAGTACTTTTATCACTTTTATCATTACAGTATTTTTCTATCATTGCAGTACTTTTACTATTACAGTACTTTTACCATTACAGTATACTTTATCATTGCAGTACTTTTACCATTACAGTACTTTTACTATTACAGTACTTTTACCATTGCAATATTTTTATCATTGCAGTTTTTCCAATCATTCAGTAGTTTTTATCATTACAGTGTTTTCCCCCTCTGTATAATGGACAGACATTAGGAGTGTTTCCTTACACTAGATACGTTTATACTGTGTATATTTGCATGCTTATTATGAATGTCTGCTGCTAATGTTATACATTAACGGCTACATTACGCCGCCGACTCTGTGTGATCTATATCTTTACTCCTGTAACACCTCAAATTTCCCCATTGTGGGACTAATAAAGGACATCTTATCTTATCTTTGTACTTGGGTGTCGTTCTTTCACACATTTTCAAACGTCAATCTCAACAAATCCGCACTTGATCTCTGCTTAGCGATAACTCGTGTGCTTCTTTTTGTTAGACGAGAAGAATGAACGGCGTTGTCGTTTTTTAATGTCGTGCTGAATGGATTTCCTGGGTGAAAACTGCAGTCTGTTCAGCACAAAAGTGGAAAAATAGGACACGCCCCGCTGTGATATGATTAGCTGCTGGCTGTGTGGAGCACTGTCATCAATTCATGCGCCCCCCTTCGCATCGCACCGCGCCCCACTATTTGAGAATCACTGTATTAGTTAGTTAAAAAAGAAGAGCTAAATTATAGTTGACGTGTTCATGGTTGTTCTGAAGGTTCGCATGTTTATAGAATCATCCCTTTGAGTTGTGATTAAGAAGGGGATATTTTCCGAACTAATGTTAATTGTGATGGCTTTATGATATACACAGTTATATGGTTAATAATTGTGCATCGTTTGCTTATTTTGTCGGTCGCGGGATGTCTCGCGCAATCCCGATTGATGACGTGAGAGAGTGTGCACTTGAAGAAGGGAGATTGCGCACTTGACCAGAAGAGAAGGGGAGTGTGCGAGTCGCGGAAGGAGTCAGTTGGAAGGACAGTAAAAACCCGGTTATCGCGGTTAATGGGGACCGAGACCACCCGCGAAAACTGAAAATCCGCGAAGTAGCCGCACACCTTCAAAAATGCTTAAAAAAAAATATATATACAGTGGAACCTCGGTTCTCGAACGACTCCGAGGTCGAACTAATCGGAGTTCGAACAAAAAAATGGAGAAATTCTTGCTTCGCAGTTCGAACAAACCTCGGAGTTTGAACGCCGGTATGACGCATGAGTGCGTACGCGAGGGTGGGATGCTGAGCGGCGTACGGGTGTAGATCGCTCTCTTGCTCTCTTCGTGACCAACTGTTGTCGCGTGCGGACGTGCTGCGTTTTGCTCTCGCGTTTTATAGAGGTGTACGAAGTGTTTTAGCCCCTAATCATGCCTCCAAAGAAAGTCAGTGCAAGCAGCAAAGGAATGGTTTCGGTGTTCGAACAATTCGCTTTTCGAACAGGGTTCAGGAACGGATTATGGTCGAGAACCGAGGTTCCACTGTGTATGTATGTATATGTATATGTATATATATGTATATATATGTATATATATATATATATATATATATATATATGTATGTGTATATATATATATATCTATATCTATATCTCTTTAGCTTACAATGGGCTTAAAAAGGGAGAACGTCACAACCCCCTTTTCTACCAACAAGCCCGGGAACATTTAGTTCTATCTCTAAATGCAAAAAGAAATACTTGGAAACATATTTTGCTTGAAGGATTTCTATTCTATCAATGACATTATGTTGTGATGGCCCCCAGTGGTCTGCATCAATATGTTGGGGTCCCACAACAGGTGTTCCATCAGACGCACACAATAGCCTGTGTGTGCTAACTTCAGCTCGCTTCCAGAAACGTCTGTGACCATGTCAGGAATTAAATCGGGCATCAGCCGCAATGTGCTTCCTTTTTAAATGCTCGTTTATCACTGTTGTGCTGCTAAAAGGAGGTTTACATCGTAGGATGTCTGTGACCATGTCAGGAATGAAATCGGGCATCAAAAGGGAGGTTTACATCGTCGGACGTAATTTTGTGAAATGTCCCCATGGTCCGGTCCAAGTTGGGGTCGCACGCATTGCTCCGTATGCGGCAGGTACAGGTCAAGGTAGCACGGTAGAAACAATATAAGACAAAGTTGCCGCCTGAGCTTTGACTTGACCAAACCAAATTTGTCTTTTTGTGTCCTGCAGACGTCAGTGAAAACGATCTCTGTTCTGTGAAAGAGGAGCCAGACTTGACTCACATCAAAAAGGAGGAGGAGGAGGAGGAGGCGATCAACAAGTCACCAGTGAACGTTGTCCCTTTTAAGACTGAAGATGAAAACAAGGATGAGAGTCAGGACAACAGAGGGGCGGAGCCTGCAAGCAGCAGCTCAAGTCATCACATGACAACAGAAGGTGATGAAGACCACCGGGGACCATCACAAGCACATAATGAGGACACATTATCAGACACTCATGACAATGATGATGATACGAATGATGATGATGATGATGATGATGGGCAAGCCAAAGGTGAAAGGGGATGCCACACAGACTCATTAACTTCAAAGTTGTCTTTAAAAGGGCACAGAAAAACACACACTGGAGAAAAACCTTTTTCTTGCTCAGTTTGTGGCAAGAGTTTCTCCCAAAATTATCATTTAACAATCCACACAAGAACACACACTGGAGAAAAAACTTTTTCCTGCTCAGTTTGTGGTAAAAGCTTCTCTCAAAAGTTTTATTTAACAATCCACACAAGAACGCACACTGGAGAAAAACCTTTTTCCTGCTCAGTTTGTGGTAAATGCTTCTCTCAAAAATCAAATTTAACAAGTCACACAAGAACACACACTGGAGAAAAAACATTTTCCTGCTTGGTTTGTGGTAAAAGCTTTTCTCTAAAATCAAGTTTAAAATACCACACAAGAATACACAGTGGAGAAAACCCTTTTTCCTGCTCAGTTTGTGGCAAAAGTTACTCTCGAAAGTCTCATTTAATAATTCACACAAGAACACACAGTGGTGAAAAACCTTTTTCCTGCTCAGTTTGTGGCAAAAGTTTCTCTGATAAGTCAAATTTCACAAAACACACAAGAACACATAGTGGAGAAAAAGCTTTTTCCTGCTCAGTTTGTGGTAGACGCTTCTCTGTAAAGTCAAATTTAACTTGTCACACAAGAACACACACTGGAGAAAAACCTTTTTCCTGCTCAGTTTGTGCCAAGAGGTTCTCTCAAAAGTCGCATTTACGAAGCCACACAAGAACACACAGTGGAGACAAGCCATTCAGTTGCAGCGTTTGTGCTAAAAAATTCTCCACTAAACAGCATGCGGAGATTCACAATTGTGCTGGTGAGAAAAGCAGCGATCCTTGAAGCTTAAAAAAAAGAAAACAAATAACTGAAGGAACTGACTCTTTGTGGTAAGATGTAAATTTTGATTTGGAATAAAATATGATATATTGAATTTTGCAAAGCTTTTTTATGAACATTTAGCCAATGTGATCAGTGCCAGAAGAACCAATGTGTCTGAGTGATCATGATTTGTTTTGTGAGTTTACATCAAACATGTAAAGGAAATTAATTGCCTTTGCCTGGAACAACATTTGTTAACGTTATGCTTTTCAGTTGTCTTTTTAATCGTACTTAATGGAAAAGGTGTGAGAAGAAACGGTGCTTATGAAATCGGTGCCTTCCACAATCATCAATAAAATCACTTGTTCCACTTGCTCAACTGGCCTTTATTACGCTGCGTGAAAAGGTGAAAAACTGAACTAGAAGTTGAACTCTAAAAAGAACCAGAAAGAGAAACGCAAATCATCTCAGTTTCTCTCAAAGGTTTTGGAATGTCAGGAGTTGGCAACTTGATGGCGACTGGAGTCAGCGCTGGTTTTCTCGCTGTGTTTGGCTGGCTCGTATATGTATGGTCCATTGAACAAAACTCAAACTCTTCAAATATCCCCTCACATACATTCAATATTTCGCTTTCTGAATAAATTTCTGACTGCCCAAATACACTTTCTAGGTTGAGCTCTATCAAGCGTTTGGGGTTTATTGCTAAGCAGAATCTCACTTCGGAAAAACTATCATTTTGTCAAATATACCAAATATTTTTTTTCATGCTCTATTATATTTTTTATACATTGGATTATTTATATAGTGAAATGGGAAAATATTAAAATGTAAAATTGGAAATCACATACAGACTTAATTCAATTAATAACAAATATAGAAACATTTTATAAATATTGAACTATTTGAGAAGAGTCCTGATCTTGAAATAAATATTGAATTATAAAAAATACTTAAAAAATTAATTCAATAACCCGACCCCGGATGAGCGGCAGAAAATGGCTGGATGGATGGAATAATTTAAATTGCATACATATTCAAATGAACAAATTTGTTAAGAAATATTCAAGTGTGAAATAAAAAGGTTTAAATTAATTGATATAATTTTGCATATTAAAATAATTGAATAAATATTGTAGTATTACATCAGCAAGCTTAAATATACATTGAAATAAAAAAAAGTCATGTATTTTTAAATGGCCTAATATAGATCTGGGAAGTAATTTTCTTTATGAAACTATGAAGGGACTGGAGGTCACAGAAGTGACCAGTCTTGGTGCTGAAGTTCCGATGTAACCAGATACTGCCCTGAGAGAAAATAGGCCTGAGCATTGTTTATGGTGGGGACAATTCTCTCGCCAGGTCAGTGACCTTCCTGGGTATGGAAGTAATTTAAGGTGCCTTCAGTGAAGTCCTACTTTGTCCTACTTGAATGAATGCACATCAAAATACCATCATTTATGACACCACGGCTGGACAAATAATATCCAGAAACACACTTACGCACCACTGAGTGAGTGTTGGACGATATAGCTTCTCTTGAAAGGTCCGACTTGAAAATGTCCTTGCAAGTGGATCTGAAATTAAATCCACACTTTTCCCTCCTTCGGCCATTGTGGTTTAAAAAAAGCAAGAATATGGCCGTGTCCAAATTAACAAGCTGCGACCTCCGAAGGCTGCTTTTTCGGCCGCATGACGTCACTTTCGGCGCGACACGACCGCGCGTGGTGTCCAAATTCACGCTGTCACGTGCGACCTTGGAATTGGTCTTCGTTTCCATGGAGCCAAGGCCGCTTGGCGCAACATTTACGTTACGCCCCCATGTACTTTGCTCCTCTGTTCGACACAGGTGATACGTATTTGTGGTGGATTTATGAACGGCTTGGATAATCAATGGATAATCTGCGACGAGCGCCAGACCGAAGGCATCGGCTTAGCAAAACATTTGTATTATTTCATTTTAAACGACGGAACCCGAACTTTTCTTCATTTTATTTCACTTTTTAGTTTATTTCCATTTTGTTCTTGAGGAGAGGAGGATCACGCTTTCCCATCGCAGAGTTGTCCTTTATCGAAGGAATGAAGTAAATTCCAAAAACGTCTATCAGCATTTTCACACTATTACCAACATTGACAGGTCAATAGGGTTATAACGTGATGGTTACAGATGAGCTAAAAACATTAGTACAACCTCAGTAGTACATGTGTTAGCTTCATAATGGAACGAATATTGAATGGAAATGATATAATTATATACATTCTGAAACAGTTTTTATGAATTCAGATACTTGTGACGGCTTTATTGTCCCCGTGATTAGTTTGTAACCAAACACATACTTTTACATATGGCAAAACACCAGAATACCACTAGAGAGTTTAGGGCCAGAGTTATTAAAATTAAGTTGGTGATACTGTAGGAATGATGCAAGCAAACGAAACAAGTACAATAATTAATGCGTTCATGTTTTTTTTATTCAAAACATTAACAGCCAAGAAGTCCATACTGCAGGATAAACCTGGGTGTGCCAGTGTTGGATCGTTTTTTCAATGGAGAGGATCTCCAAACAGACTTTCGCCTGAGCAGGGACTCTTTCAGAGTGTTGCTGAACCTCCTGGACCAAGACCGACGACATGGATGGGGTGCCGAGATAGAGGTCCTTGTCTTTCTCTTCTGGCTGGCGAGTGGGGCATCATATCGGGTGGTGGCACGAGCATTTGGGATGCCGCGGTCCACTGTCCACTAAATCATCCACCGGGTCACTGGGGAAGTGGTGGCTCTTCGCCACAGAGTCATCCACTTCCCCAACACTGCAGGAGACCTTCAGGCAGTGACCCAGGCATTTTCAGGGCTGGCGAGACACCATGCATTTGCAAGAGCTGCTGGAGCAATAGATGGTTGTCATGTCCGAATCAAGCCTCCAAGTGGCCCTGATGGTCATGACTACAAGAACCGCAAGCTTTTCAGCAGCATAATCATGCAAGCGGTGTGTGACCATCAGGGTCGCTTTCTGGACATATTCTTGGGTTGGCCTGGATCAGTCCACGACTCCAGGGTCCTCCGGCACAGCCCTCTTTGCCAAAGAGGGCTGTATCCTCCTCCAGGGCACTTCATCTTGGCAGATGAAGGGTATCCGTGCCTCCAGCGACCACTCCCCCTCATCACTCCTTACAAGCGGCCGGTGCAGGGCGTGGGGGCCCGGGGCTTCAACATTCATCATTCCAAGGCACGCTCTATTATTGAGCGTGCCTTTGGAATGATGAAGGTGAGATTCCGGGCCATCTTTTTCCGCACCCTGGAGGTGCACCACACCTTTGGCACAAAATAATCTTTAACTGAATCATCAAAGAGCACAGACACACAAACATGGCAAAATATGAGAAGATGGAAAAATAGATTCATATACAATGTAATGAATGGTTAATAAATCTATCCCATTTTTTGTCGTGACATGGCAGCCATCTATTGGCCAAACATCCCTGCAAACCCCCACGTAATGGATGATGTAGTGGACACTGCAACCGGTATGATGCCCCACTTCAAGTCACGAGAGGAAGATCAGGACTCTTGCTCGTGCCCCATCCATGTCATGGGTCCTGGAAGAAAGGTTCCATCCATGCTCCAAATGAGTCCCTGCTCAGGTGAGAATTGGCAAAACAGCACTGACACACTCAGGTTTATCCTGCAACAGTTATGAACTGGGAAATGCTTTTTTATTTTCTGTGAATAGTTACTGTGAGTTATGATGTACTTAATTTATGCCTTGTTTGTCCACCAGTTTTTTAATGAATTAATAGTTTGTAAGCAAAACAGACATGTTGGAGTCTTCATATTATTGTAAAGGTTTTGGTCTTTCACAAACCTGGGCTTTTTCACTTTTGTCTGAAGAAGCTGATCTCAAGGTGTGACTGGGATACGAACTAGTTCATCTGTTTTGAAAGTACCCCGGTTTTTGTTTACTTTTTAATGAATGTTATCTAAATTTCAGTCTTGAACACCAAGCATATTTCACAAATTTTTTATTTTGATCTATCATCTTTTCCATCAAACTGAAAAACCTTTCAAATGTCTCCCTCCTCTCAGTTGCCCTTCCCTCCTCTGCCAACCTCTGTCTCTCCAATTCCTGTCTCCGCATTGCCAAGTCGAGTCTGGATAGTTTGATCATTTCATCCTCTCTCCTTCGCTTTCTCCCTCTCGGTCGTTGCTCCGGCTGTTGGCCTCGCTCTTCTTCTTCTTCTTCTACGACTTCTTCTTCTTCCTCCTCCTCCTCCTCCTCCTCCTCCTCTTGCGTCGCCCTGGCCCGACTTGGCCCTGGGAGTTCTTCAGGGATGGCCTGACTTGGCCCTGGTCTTTCCTCAGGGATGGAGGCAATTAGGACAGGGGGGGTGATGGACGGTCTCTGTCCGAGCACTCCATCCATGAGGTCGAACCAGGGCCAAGTATCGGCAGTAGCCCTCCCTGCCACCCCTTCACCCCTGGGTTTTTGCAATCCTTTATATGGAAAGAAGCAAAAAGATAAAACAATTATATCTTCATTTTCACACACAAGAAAAAGAAATGTGGACTTCCATACTTTATACTTCATTTTTAAATTATCCCATTTTTTTTTGCCTGCAGGGGCGTCACTTTGCCCTGCAGCTCGAGCTTTTCCACGATGGTCCTGTATTAAATAAATAAAAATGCATGCAAAAATAAAGGAAGATAAAATGGGTAAAAAAGATGCAAACATTAGTCAGAAATCCTGGTGTTATGGGTAACATGCAGATTTATGTACTTCAGTACGTTAGTTCATGACCGTTTCAGTGCGTTTTATCATGTTAATGTGGAGGGTGATTCGTATATTATTCATTAATATCAGTAATTGGGGAGCACATTGTCGGGGGTACATGGAATTTATACAGGGCACATTCTGTGCTAGGATAAACAGCTGCGTGTTAGCGCAAATCTAATTCAAACACAAATGGCTGATGAATGGAAACTAAAATTGCTATAGTGGGTCTCGCCATTCTTATGCGTTTTCCTTTTGATATTTTGAGTTTAAATGGATGGAAATAAGACAATAACCCGTCAAATATTTTTCCCGATAGTAATTGTATTTTTACCTCCATGCTGTGGCTGCGGAGAACTTGGCCCCTGTAAAGAGGCTGTCGTACTCCCCGCACAGCTTGATCAGCGCGGTCATCTCCTTGCTCCCTAAAACATAAGGGAAAGATTAAATAAAATAATGCTAACATGCAGAAATAAGACAATTCAAATGTTTCAGCCGTACTTCCTATGCAATAGTTCTTAGAGCTACCTTAGTTATATTTGGCCGATATCGCAACTAATAAAATTATCTTAATCTGGAGCTAAATATCCAAACATTGCTGCCCAATATGTCTCATGAGTGATGTTTTAATATTGCATATAAATAACTTATACTTACATCTGAAAGTGCACTCCGATGAGGCGGAACATGTGGCTTCGGTAGTTTGCATCTTGCGAGTGTAGAACGGCGTAGAAGAAGAGCGAGGCTTTTAAGGCTGCGAAGGTTGCATGATCGTAGCCTTCACTCAGGGCCCGTTTCCATGGAGTTTCCATGGAAACGAGGACAGATTATAAGGCTAGTACTCGGAGGCCGCGTGAATTTGGACACCGGCGTAAGCGTTCTTGTCGCACCGGAAGTGACGTCTTCTGTCCGCCATATTGGACATCGAAGGACGCAGCCTAATTATTTGTACGTAGCTATCGAGCCTGTCCAAATTCACCACGGGTTATGCGGTCCATATAAGGCTACTTGAGGAGGAGCCTTCTTAGGCTTCGAGGACCCAGCCTGCGAACTGGCCTTCGGAGGTCGCAGCCTGTTAATTTGGACACGGCCAATGTACCGTATTTTCACGGCCATAGGACGCGCTGCCTTAAAGGGCGCAACACCTGTTGAGGGTGCTATTTCTGTCTTCGAGGCACTTACTGGGCGCGCCGCCTTACAAGGCGCTAGCTAGGCTGCTCTAAACTCAGCTGCAGTTCGGCTATTAGCTCAGCTACAGTTCAGCTGTTCGTTAGCCAATGGCATCTCACTTCGACTCAACACCATAAGGAATTGCCCCATTTCAATGACAGATGCCATGAAACCTTTGGGAATCAATGTTATTAACAATGACTCTAACCAATAATCGGTGTCTTGGCATACTAGACAACGTCAGGGGAGGCACTTCACTGGTCACCACACTCCTTAGAGTCACGGTTTCAAATGAAAACAAAAAAAAAACCTCAGCATACAAGCAAACAATGAAACAAAGAAATAAGATTAACACAAAATATGTATCTCTCATTCCATCAATATACCCAAAATAAATAAAAATAACACAAAATGAATATAGCAATGGCTTCTTGGGAGCCATTAGAGCAATGCCTTCTGGGAGCCACTCAGACTCAGCCAAATCACATGGCTGTTTAGAGAGATTTGCATGGCTGTTTAGAAAGATGTGCTGTTGTGATATGGGCTTTTTGTCTGTTGTCTAAATCTGGAACGTTTCTTGCTTGCAATAACATAAATGATAAGACAGACTACAACATTGTGGACAGCTGCCCTTTTGTCCAGCTTTTTCCTACACCATCACCCAAACAACATAGTCACATAATGTATAGTCACTGTCAATTTGAAGCATAGACGACTCACACTTTGTCCAGCAGGGTGTGCTAAAATGCACTCCGAACAGCCCAATGAGTAAAAGGGTTGATGATCGCGAGTGATACGTTGTCCATATAATGGGCGCGTCGACTTACAAGGCGCTTTGTTTGTTTTGGGGAAGATTCGGGACCAATTGGTAGTTTGAATGGGTGGAGGCGGCTGCACCGCGCAGACCAGAGCAGGAACAGGACGTACCAGCTGCGGGAGGATGGAGACCTTGGTCTCAGAGCTGCCCAGTCTACTGGAACAGAGGACAACATATGCTTCCCCCGCCGGATGTGCACAGTCAAATTCAGTCCCTTCTGGAAATTCAGTCCCACTCGAATTCCAGTGTTTCACAGGTGCGGGTTCTGTCCTTGGCAGTGACTCGGCCAATCTCAAGAGGCCCACAAGCATGAGAGTATTGTTGTTCATTGTTGCTCATCAAGCTTGCAAAGCGTGGAATATCTGGTTCCACCATCAAAAACTGTTGTCCATCAATCGTCACCGGAATGCCAAGACCTGCTGGTCCTTGAATGCTGAGGCTCCGCGGGCACCCCTATCGTGGAATGGGGTCCCAATCGGGTTGAGGCGTCAAGTGTGCATTTGGAAGCCATAGAAGCGTTGTCGGAGGAGGGGGTAGCGGTGGCGCCCCCGTGCTAGTGGAGCTCTTTGTGACAGGCATGGCGCTGGACCACAGGATGGCACATTTCAGGAAGTGGCTCGGTTTGGACCGCTCATCACCCAGTGACCCCACAACCCACAGCAAGAGCACGTCCCACTCACAACCCATGTCTATAACCACCCCTACTTCTGTTACGTGACCTTGTTGACCGGCAGGTGCGGACAACAAGCCTGCTGTGGCACTGCGTCACCAGAACCTGGCCCAGGAGCAGCGGAAACGGAAAGAGCAGACGCAATGGGAGCGGCATGCGTCGGCTGCTGCATTAGCTGCTTCCCCCCGCTTTTATTATTATTTTTTCCCCCATATTCTTTTTTCCGTTCCCGGTGAATTAGCACTCTTGTCCCTGTGAACCCGCAAGTCTAACAATTCTTTTTCTCCATCCAATACAATATTTTCTTTCATCGATGCAAAAACGGGGGTTCTACTCATACTGATTAGCAGTTTCTCATTGACGGACTGTTCCGCATGATGTCAGTAACTGGGAGGCGCACGCCCTCGAGGACGGCCACCCGGCACAGCTGTGTGGTGGTGACACTATTGGACGTGTCACTGGCGGAAGCTTCAATCCATTCGCGTCTCGCCCCGTCTCCCAGAAGAGCTCACAAACTTAATCCCTCATCATATTTTACAAATGCCAATGCCAATTGGTTTTGTCTTCTGTTTATGATTCATATTCAATCCCCATGAACATGTCAACTATAATTTAGCTATTCTTTTTTAACTAACTAATACAGTGATTCTCAAATAGTGGGGCGCGGTGCGATGCTGAGGGAGGCGAGTGGGACTCTGGGGAACATGATTTGCATGGTTTTGGGACCAAAAAAGGCGATCTCAGACAACAAGTTTGAGCTCGTCAAAGCTGTTTGTGCCCCGAGTTCACGCAGTACTGTTTTTTTAAAAAAACATGTTGCCCATTAAAGGATAATGTAAATGGCAGTCAATTTAAAACTGAACAAAGGTTAGACTGCTCGGAGCCACTTTTGTGATCCTGGCATGGAAGTCCATTGTTTCAGAGGGGTCTCGTTCACACCTCCTGTGGTGCAGCTGTGATCTAATCTTCCTGCATTCCTCTGAGTGTCTGGTCATTAGCATGGTCTAAACTTCAGTTACACTTAAAGGATTTCATACTTTTGACTATTAAAGGAATATAAGAGTTTGAGCTTAACATAGTTCATTAGATGTTGGTGCATCCAATGTATGAAAATGTGATATTGTAAAATGCTGAGAGTGTGACTGGTGGCGCGAAACTGGTTGCGGGGGTTGTGCAAGAATGGAATGTTTTAGAAGCAGAAGGCGCTGAGCGAGACGAGATGACTCCGGGAAGGAGCGGCCATCGGGGAATCGCACGCAGGAGGAGCCACGGGATTCGGCGGGAGGAGAAAGACCAATGAGAGCGAGCTAAAGTTAACTGCAATACACATAGCCAATAGAATCATGCCAGGATGCCTTTGTCTGTGCCATTTTGCATGTTGTATAGTATGAATCAGGACTGGGCAACTCGGAGGTAGAACACATTCGCTGGTGGCAAGAGAGGTGTAGAGTTGTATTGAGAGGGACTCGAGACCCAGGGGCCATGTAGAAAATCTGTATTGGGAATAAATCCACTTCGTGTGTGAAAATGCCGGC
Source organism: Idiotropiscis lumnitzeri (assembly GCF_059441095.1). NCBI lineage: Eukaryota > Metazoa > Chordata > Actinopteri > Syngnathiformes > Syngnathidae > Idiotropiscis > Idiotropiscis lumnitzeri. The sequence goes on along the minus strand of NC_142392.1, from coordinate 24,841,299 downwards.
TTCCTGATACCTTTCTATTGCAGAACGAGCGCGCATATTGTTGGATGAGTGAGAGTTGGGTAAGGTCGCAAATTGGAGTCAGATTACTAATTTGAGTTTACATTGGGTTAAAGTTAAATTCTAACATTGATATAAAGATAAATTCCAACACCTGTCACGCAGTACTGATTAACAAAAACAAAAAGCGTCGCCCCGTCGCTCGTTGACCCGGAAGTGATTTCTTTCGCCGCTCCTTAAATGCCCCGCGCCAAGCTATCTTGCGCCGCAGCTGAGCGAGCAAGGAGGCGCTAAGCGCGCTAATTGCTAAAATGAATTGCTCGATGGACGCTCGACTTTGAAAAGAAATCTGACTTGAACTGCGTTTGGGCGGAGAGCCAGCAGCTATGAACAGAAATGTTGTATTGCAACCATTACGTATCCAAACAAAATAAGACGATGGCTACGTGAGCAATTTAGCAGACGCTCTCAGGCTGGAACACGGAAATGGCTGACGTCATCAAAACGAAGCGGTTTGACGTCAAACGGATTATAAAAATAAAAAAAAATGTATAGTCAACATATTAAAACTGTTGCTTTATGTTATTTATATAGAATTTTTGTTTGAAATCCCCCTGGCTCTTTTCGTCTTTTCTATCTTATCTATGTATTAATAACTGGTTTGTTCATGTTAATAAAGTTAAAAAAAACTAAACAAAAACGTAAAGTAAATATTTATCATCCCATCAATATTCGCACCACAGAGTGCTGAGTTTCGAGATCCTCACAATAGTCGTTCTCAAAATGATATATATTTTAATCAATTTATCTTTGTTCAGGGATATTTTATTGACAATCCAACATTAATATACAAAGAACATGTACATGAGTACGAAATGTAAAAAAAATTGTGGTGGGGGGGCGCAAATGTATTTTCTTCTTGGTAGGGGGGGCGTGACAGGAAATAATTGAGAACCACTGAACTAATATAACCCCGTTTTCCACAACCAATGAGTCAGTATTCTTTGAAGTGGAATATCCGCAGACTAAAAATTTGTAATTTAATTCATAATCTAATTTAATCCATCACAACATGATAATTCATCATATCCCTGTCATTTCCTTCTCAAAATGTCGTTCCATTAATTGAATTACCGTAGTACATCCGTCGCCAAACTGAAGTATGGAACATTATTATTTTTTTTTCGTTTTACATAACCTTTAACCTTTCATGTTCTGTTTCAACAAAATTGTATCTCTTATCAGTTTCCCTGTTTCATGAGTTGCTGCCGGGGGCACAAAGGAGGAGTTCAGAGAGGAATTTCACCGTCAGGGGCAATCCCAAACTTTTGTTTCCAGGACATTGTAACACTCTGGGCTGGTTTGTTGTTCTTCTTATTGCAATTTTACTGCATTCAGTCTTCCTCGAGACTGAATACGTTCTAGTGTTTGCCAAATAGTTAATCCTAGTTTCTCACTTTAGCTTTTCACAGTCAAGATATGAACTTTTTCAACTGCACAATCACTTCATTGAGGTCTAATTATCAATTGTTTACCATAGTCAGACTTTTGCCGTCAAAGAGACCTGTTCCTTAACCATAAGTTCACGTTTTCATCACTCAGGGTTTTTCCGTGTTGACAAATCAGATTCCATGGAACATGCATTCATCCTTTTATGATTTTAGATTTCTCAATTTAAATTACCCCCTTTTGCAATTAAGATTAATTTCACCCCAATGATTATGTAGCCAATTATCTTTCTCATTCTAATTTTGCTTTAGTTATTATCCAAATTTTTAAACATTTTTTATGCTGCATCTTTCAATGCACACTAGGACGCACATGCGTTAGTTGAACTGATAAAACGGAATATTAATGCAATAACATTTGGGTTTTAGAAGGGGCAATTCTTTCTACAAAGGAGGGACTGGCACTGGTTGATAACTATAACCATTTATCTCCTGCGTGGGGGCTGCCTGACTTCCTGGTCCCACAGTAGATGGTAGCCAGGTTTTTGATTTTGTGTGGCCTTTACCAGAACACGAGTAATCAAAGGGTACGTATCTGAACAGCGGAGTCGAACCGGCCCAGACTTAATGCATTACTCTTGCTACGTACCAGCGAAACCGTCGGGCCCTCCACACAACGGTACGCCTCGATCCTTACTGTGTTCCATGCCACAAAGTGCCCAATACGATACGTGGAAGCGCGCTTCTCTTCATTATTTCTATTTTCAGATCATCATTTTGCTAAAATTTACACCCTGGCCAGGGTCTGTGCTCAAACTGAGCTTATTCACGACTATGTTGTCTATAGCTATAGTTTTAAACTTCTTATTTCTCATCTCTTTAACCACTAGACCTTTCTTTTCTTTATCTTCTGCACATTTCTCCCGCACTAGTCCCCATTTACTTAGTTCCTATCATCATTTTTTAAATTTATTTTTTTTATACTTTTTCTAATGTTCTTTTGTAGTGCGGTACTTTGACATCTTTTTATGTCTTAATCAATCATTATAGAGGCCTCTTGTTTAAACAATAATTGAAACTAACACAGGGACATTTTCCATGACCAATCAGCCAGCAGACCCACACGCACAAGCTCTCTTTAACGACCCCAAAAGCCCCGACCGCTTGGACACAGACGCACAACACCCATTGTGAGTAAAAGCATCTCACCGAAGGTTCAGCCGGTCGGCTGTTGAACGCCTGCGCCCCAGCACCCTGAGACCCTCAATGGAGCAAGAATGGTGTTTGTGACGCCAGAAATGTGGTATATTTTGTTGTTGATGCCGGCTCAGCTTCCCTTCCGGACAGGTCGCCGAGCATGGCAGAATTGGTGATGGAAAAAGATTCTCTGACACAGTCATTTTGGTTAGAAAGAGATTTTCTTCTCGTCAAATGCTGATGTCAAAAGAAGTCTCCCCAAAAAGAAAAAAAGGGAAAGGTGTACCCTTTCTCCAGCCTTCCCTTCTAATGGCCACACCGGACATGAATATTGAAGGATTGTATTACGATTGCTGGCATTATTTTAAACACTTACAGGACCGAAGGTCAATTATTTAATTTAGCAGGTTCATATTTACTGAATATGTTCAACATTGATTGAACAAAAAGCATTTATCAAATGAAAGTAGAAGTGCAGTGCATAGATAATATTGAATGGGATTGTAGTCAAGGCGTTTACTGATGCATTCATATGCTAAATTTATATGACTTAGTTTCAATGTAAGACCTCAAAATTGCACACATCGTATTTTCATGACCCACACTCTCATTCAGAAGAAACAGATTCAGTCTGCTCAGGTCAAACTGATGACAAACCAGATAGCACTTCATGGACAAATACGACTAAACACATTCTCCACATAGGCCATCGAAGATTCAAACATATCAAGTTGGGCAGGGGAGGACATCACAGGGACACTATCAAGAACACCAAAAACATAATTTGATCTGGGAAAACATACACCACACAATCTGCACACTGACAAGATTACAGGGGAATGTGAGCAGGAGAGACGGAGAGACTGCCACCTGCCTGAGAGGGTCAGCCTTGGACCTGGAACGTGGGCCGGGCGGGGGAAGGAGCAAGGACGACCGATTCAACCTACATGACCCTTGACATAGGAAACCTCCTATAAAATGTCAGGCTGGGCTGAGATCAGCGCGCCATTTTTCGATTGTACTCGTCAGTTTCTCGTCAGATTAAGAAAAAGCCGCCCAGATACTATTTCCTGAACTCCAGAAATCGAAGAAACTAAAATATCGCAACCCTAATCAGCTGTTGTTGAGTCTTTATTTGGCCCTTTTCTTCTTGAGTACAAAAAACGAACACACATTGGAGTAAGTTTGGCTTTGAAGATTCATTTACTAAATGTTTCTCATTTTCTCGGTGGCTCAACTCCAACAGTGGATATAAAAATACACTACATCTGTCAGCATGGTTTTGAAACATGATGAGATGACAAACTTAATTTCTTTCACACCATTTAAAAACCGGAATATGTAAAATGTTAAATAATCAGTTCAAATTTTATACTAGGGAAAAAACACGGAGTTTACCCCCCACTATTGTTTTTTCTTTGGCATTTATTTTCTGCACTGATTTCATGTGGCATAAACAAATGTTCAGCAAACCGGCAAGTAAAAGGCAATATTTAAAAATAAAACGGCAATAACCTTGAACGCATTTCCCCAAACAACTTGATGTTGTGACGCATATTTTTAACGATAGAAAGACGTTCTTTACAAAGCAAATGAGAGTAAGACGTGTACAAACCTGCTTTGTGTAGCACAACACGAGGCTGGTTGCAAACTTCGTCCAGCAGTGGAAGATGTTGCTCGTTCTCTTCTTTTATTCCACAAAGTTCCTCTTTGAACTTGGGTGTCGTTCTTTCTCACATTTTCAAACGCCAATCTCAACAAATCCGCACTTGGTCTTTGCTTGGCGATAACTCGTGAGCTTCTCTTTGTGCGACGAGACGAATGAAAGAGAAAATGGCAGTCTGTTCGGCACTAAAGAGGAAGAACAGGCCACACCCCGCTGTGATATGATTGGCTGCTGGCTGTGTGGAGCACTGTCACCAACTCACCGACAGATGTCGCCATTTGCTATGCAAATCATTGTTATCTTCTTCTAAACATAGAGAAAAACCTAAGATGCACATGAACAAACATTTTAGTTCCCAAATATGAACTTGAGAGATGTATTGAATTTTACTTTTGTTGCTGGTTTTATTTATACATCTGACACCATGTTGTTGGTTGGATAGTATTCCAAATGTATTTCTCTATTATTAACAGTTGACATGATAAAGTGAAACTTTATGTCAACATATTTGCCTTTTTACAGGGTTTTTCGCCAGCGACGTGGTTGCGAATTTTAAATTAAAATACATCACTGTTTTATTCTCTAAATGTTAGAGTCTTAAAAAATGATTTCAGTGTTTATAACTTAACTAACTTAAAAATGTCATTATTCGTTTCAGTATTCATTAAACTACGGTGATTCATTATTTATTTAAAGATTCATTGAACTGTTTTAGTAATAATTTAGTATTCAATGTTTAATCGTGACTAAATTTATTTTTTCAATATTTGTGTCACTATTTTGTTCAATCTTAATATTATGGACAATTATTTTGCAAGTAGGGTTTTTGTTATTTATTGTGGCCACTTGCTTTTGAAGAAAGTGCCTTTAGCTTCTTGTACGAGAGGATTCTTTGTGAAGCCAAAACAACACGAACTTGACTGATAAGTAGGCTCAACGCAGAAAAAATATCTTTTTGTTTTAAGATTACACAGTTACTGTCAAATAAATCTTCATCTTCCTGTGTGCATCAGTATCTTCCCACGCACTTCTCCCACTGAGATTACTCTGCAGACTGACCCAAAAGACAATTTATTTTCCAGACTATCTCATTGATCTTCCCTTACTGCTGAAAATTCCACAACAATCTGGGGTCAGACGTGGGATAGCTGAATATCCGCCGGTGAAATTCAGGGATGCTGGCAGGTAACCTCCGGGGTTCAATTAAGACAGCAGCAGCAACGAACTGCGTGATGCGAATCATCTTGTCCGTGGTGACAAACGCTGACTCCAGTCGCCATCAAGTTGCCTACTCCTGACATACCAAAACCTTTGAGAGAAACTGAGCCGATTTGCGTTTCTCTGTCTGGTTCTTTTTAGAGTTCAACTTCGAGTTCTGTTTTTCACCTTTTCACACAGCGTAATGAAGGCCAGTTGAGCAAGTGGAACAAGTGTTTTTATTGATGATTGTGGAAGATACCGATTTCATAAGCACAGTTTCTTCTCACACCTTTTCCATTAGGTACGATTTAAAAGACAACCGAAAAGCATAACGTTAACAAATGTTGTTCCAGGCAAAGGCAATTAATTTCATTTAAATGTTTGATGTAAACACAAAAAAATCATCATCACTCAGACACAATGCACTGATCACATTGGCCTTGTGTCAATAAAAGAGCTTTGAAAATTCAATATATCATATTTTCTAAATCACATTTACATCTTACCACAAAGAGTCAGTTCCTTCAGGTTTTTTTTTTTGTCTTTTTAAGCTTCAAGGATCGCTGCTATTCTCGTAGGGCTGGGCAATTAACCGAAAATTTACCGTGACCGAAATTTAATAAAATATTTTTGCCCATGTCGGTTAATTCGGTGTTTAAAAAAAAAGAAGTCCTTTTAGTCTGCAGCTATGTTCATGCCCCTGTAAGACGGCTTGAGCGGCTGTAGTCACGTGACTCCACCCAGCTGAACAAGAAAGAAAACTGACGACGCGGTCGTTGCTGGCGATTCAAATCCAGAAGCAGCTGACACGGCTGAAGACGACGTAATGTTCCTTGAAATTGTTCCTGTCTCGCTTGTCCCGAAAAGAAATTCCGACATCTGTCGTTAAGAAATGTTTTGGGTTCCAAAAAGACGATGTTTGAGCAAAAGAACACGAACTACAAAGTGCATCGTAAGCACCTGAAACAGCGCGTCCAACCTTTTCTTTTTCACCACCCACAACACAACCATGCTGTTGACTTGGAGCTTGTGCTAAAAGTTCAAAGTGAGAAGCAAGGTTGGACAAGTGACAACAGCCCATAACGAAGGCGACACCATACGAGAGAACGTCTCAGAGGTGGACGCGATAGCCTAGCACAGTGTTTTTCAACCACTGTGCCGCGGCACACCAATGTGCCGTGAGATATTGTCAGGTGTGCCGTGGGAAATTATTCATTTTGTGTACCTGTGCGGTCTAGCGCCTGCAGAGTTGAGTAGTAAAATGTAGTACTCTTCCAAACCAGTAGGTGGCGGCAGCAGCAGCAGGTAGTGAATTGCCTTGTGCTTGGAGACAAGCGAGAAGTGGATAGCAGAATAAAAAAAGTGGATAACAGAACGACGGTGAAAGTAATGGATATGTTTTGGAAGAGAAAAAAATGCTGACTCTGAACTGGGACCCTGGACAAAACCCAGACCTAGATGAAGGCCCTAGTATGAGTGGAGGTAAAAAAAAAAAAAACAGCAAAGATGACCTGCAAAGTTTCTGCCGTGAGGCAATACAGCGAAAGCTATCTTTCATTTGGATTCACTTTTACCGGAGATGCAACGACACCGACTCCGTTGTGCTTGGTATGTGGTGAAAAGCTCTCCAACGGCGCTCTGGTCCCAAGCACGCTTAAACGCCATCTCCAAACGAAACGCCCTTTACTTCAAAACAAAAATGTGGCGTATTTTGTTGGCCTGAGTGAACACACGGAGAAACAAGCAACTTTCATGAGAAAAAGGTAAGCGAGAGAGCCCTTAAAGCTAGCTACCACGTCGCTGAACTTGTGGCTAAATCAAAAAAAGGAATTAATACTTTGATTCCTGCCAATATATCAGCTCTGTGTTCATCCAAACAGGCACAGGTTTCACACTGAGAATAATGTGAAAGATTTTACGATACTTTATTCTTTGTTGATTTGATTCATATTCAAGACTTTTAATAGGTCATTTTTCAATGTTAAAAAAACACTTTTTTTCACATTTTCAGCTGGTAGTGTGCCGCGGGATTTTTTCAATGAAAAAAATGTGCCTTGGCTCAAAAAAGGTTGAAAAACACTGGCCTAGCACATTGCTAAAGATGTAGCTCCTCGAGCGACAGTGCGCACAAGATTTAAACGCCTCATAAAAGTAGTCGACAAGAGGTACGAAAATATTTGTTGCAAACCCTACTTCCCGATATGGACAACATCGGGACGGGAGCGGAGACATGTCAAGCGTTTTGCATCCACATCCGACTTGTGGTCGAGACGCGACATGGACCCCTGTTTGACCCCGACTGTGCATGACATTGACGACAAGTGGCGACCGCGCACGCAGTACTCGAGACGGCGCATTTACCTGATGAAGTACACTTGTTTATTTGGCATTGGCATTCCATTGACATTTTTTTTCATTTTATTTAGCATTTTGTTGACAGGCGACTAGCGCCTTTGCACATGGCATTACAGCATCTTGGCACAATCTATTTGCAGAGAAGATTTTGCGAGAAGTACCCTTTTTCTCCTGTTCTTTGTGACATTGTTCAAGTCATGCAAAGTAAGATATTTGGAAGGCTTCTACACATGATTTTTGTACTTTTATTTTCCATTGAAAGTAATGTGTACCACTTGGTCAATAAAGAAAACAGTTATTATGTATTTCCTGCATTTATTTTGATTTTGGTCCACGGGCGGAAATTTATCGTGATTCATCGTTATCGAGGTAAAATTGCTCATTTTATTGCGATATTGATTTTAGGTCATATTGCCCAGCCCTATATTCTCTCCATCACAATCGTGTCTCTCAGCATTTCGTTTAGTGGCAAATTTTTTAGCACAAACGCTGCAACTGAATGGCTTATCTCCACTGTGTGTTTTTGTGTGGCTTGTTAACGTTGACTTGACAGAGAAGCATTTTCCACAAACTGAGCAGGAAAAAGGTTTTTCTCCACTGTGAGTTCTTGTGTGTCTTGTTAAATGTGACTTATGGGAGAAGATTTTACCACAAAATGAGCAAGAAAGAGGTTCTTCAGTGTGTGTTCTTGCATGCTCTGTTAATCGGAACTTTAGAGAAAAGCTTTTGCCACAAACTGAGCAGGAAAAAGGTTTTTCTCCAGTGTGTGTTCTTGTGTGGTTTGTTAAATGCGACTTTTGAGAGAAACTCTTGCCACAAACCGCGCAGGAAAAAGGTTTTTCTCCACTGTGCATTCTTGTGTGGATTGTTAAATCAAACTTTTGAGAGGAGCATTTCCCACAAACTGAACAAGAAAAAGGTTTTTTACCACTGTGTGTTTTTCTGTGCCCTTTTAAAGACAGCTTTGAAGTGAATGAGTCAGTGTGACATGCCCTTTCACCTTTGGCTTGCCCATCATCATCATCATCAGGAGAGCGTGATAATGTGTCCTCATGATGTGCTTGTGATGGCCCCCAGTGGTCTTCATCACCTTCTGTTGTCACGTGATGCCTTGAACTGCTGCTTGTAGGCTCCGCCCCTCTGTTGTCCTCACTCTCATCCTTGTTTTCATCTTCAGTCTTTATAGGGACAAAGTTCAGTGGTGACTTGTTGATCTCCTCCTCCTCCTCCTCCTTTTTGATGTGAGTCCAGTCTGGCTCCTCTTTCACAGAACGGAGATCGTTTTCACAGACGTCTGCATGACACAAAGACAAACACACATTTTGTTTGGTCAAGTCAAATCTCAGGGGGCGACTTCGACTTATATTGTTTTTACCGTGCTACCTTGACTTGTGCCTGCCGAACACGGAGCAATGCGTGCGACCCCAACTTGGACCGGACCATCGGGGACATTTCACAAAATTACGTCCTACGATGTAAGCCTCCCGTTAGCCGCACAACAGTGATAAACGAGCATTTAAAAAGGAAGCACGTTGCGGCTGATGCCCGATTTAATTCCTGACATAGTCACAGACGTTTCTGGAAGCGAGCTGAAGTTAGCACACACAGGCTATTGTGTGCGTCTGATGGAACACCTGTTGTGGGACCCGAACATCTTGATGGGGGCCATCGCAACAAAATGACATCGATAAAATAGGAATCCTTCAAGTGAAATATGTTTACAATTATTTCATTTTGCATTTAGAGATAGTTTCATCGTGGGTACTTTTTGCTTCAATTATAATCTGGATCCCTATAAGAATTAAAGGGGCCCTGGAATCAGAGTGGCTATTTATTGCATGATTTACGTTTGTTTTTTGTTTTTTTTTACCCAAAATGACATTTATCCTGCTCGTACATTCCGACATTCCCCTTTTTCCTTTTTTAAAATAAAATTTCTGTTTCTAAATCATATTTAAAACAAAACTATGTTTGAAGAGACAAAATCCCTACACATAAGCATTAAGCAATAACACTTTCACACTGACTTACATGTTGACATATTTGAATAATGACTGTTTATATTAAAGTTATCCAATACATATTCAAATTAGACTAAGATACACCATAATATTATAAGAGTTCCCTGAATTATTTTGTAACTGCAATGATGCTTAACAGCCATAGGGTGTCAGTAATGAATAACAAAGTAACACAAGACATCCCACTTTGACAGTGCAAGCTGCATAAGAGCAGAACATCACATGGACAAAATTAGACATCATCATTGTCATTTGCATAAATTATCAAGAACTATGAGTTGCGGGGGAGATGCAAACCACCTGAGCCACAGGAACTTTATGACCAGGAACTAAATGTTCCTGGCCTTGTTGGTAGAAAAGGGGGTTGTGACGTTCTCCCTTTTTAAGCCCATAGTAAGCCAAAGATGCAGATGCATTCCTTGCAGCATGCGCTTGTTCACTGATGAGATCCGTGCAACCCTGGGTGGATGCATTAAATGTATTTTAAATGTTTGGATGGGGTGAATCTACGCACATGTGCACAAAACAGTGCAGGGCCACCCGAGGTTCATTGACTCTCACCCGACGAAGCCAGTACAAAGTTAATAAATAAATAAATAAAACCAATACGTACTTGATTTAAAAAAAAAACTTAATATTTTGTGTTTTATCCACTAAAATTGATCAACCGCCATTGATGTTTTCGCCGCAGAGTGCACATTTTTTAGAGTCGAGCAGAATTCCTTCCGTCAGGACTTGCTTGAACAAGATATAAAACCCAGAAAATGTAAAATGTTAAACGAGTTCAAATTTTATACTGGGAAAAACATGGAGTTCACCCCCCACTATTGGTTATTCTTTGGCATTTATTTTCTGCACTGATTTCATTTGGCATAAACAAATGTTCAGCAAACCGACAAGTAAAAGGCAACATTTAAAAATAAAATGGCAATAACCGTGAACGATTTCCCCAAACAACTTAATGTTGTGATGCATATTTCTAACGATAGAAAGTCGTTCTATACAAAGCAAATGAGAGTAACACAAACCTGCTTTGTGTAGCACAACACGAGGCTGGTTGCAAACTTCGTCCAGCAGTTGATGATGTTGCTCGTTCTCTTCTTTTATTCCACAAAGTTCCTCTTCGTACTTGGGTGTCGTTTTTGCACACATTTTCAAATGATAATTCAAAAAAAAAAAATTAAAGTTAGCAGGAGCATATTTACTGAATGTGTATCCAATGAAACTAGAAGCACGGTGTCAGGATCTGTGCTCCTTGTTGCAGCGGTGTGGGCGTGGTCGACGGCGCGTTGCCCGGAGACACGGCCACGAGCGGGGCGAGCTCACGAGACGCTCAGCTGTAACTCATCACCCCATTGATTACTGACTATATAAACCTCCGACACGCACTTCCGCGTGTCGGATTATTGCTGACCCAACTTGCTCTCGCCATTGTGCCATTGCTATAGTTTTGCCAACCTTGTTCCGTGTGTTTGTCTTGATTGCTTGTTTGCTTGTTTGTTCTACAGCTACGTTTCGGCTCGCTTTCTGTTTTCGATGTTTGGACTTAACCTTACCCTTTTGAGGAAGGACATTTTCGTTTTCGGGTTTCTTGCATTGCAAGCTCTTTTTGTTAGTCGTTTTGGTTCCCCTGGGGGAAGATCTTTTCCCCCGGCGTTTTTTCGTTCGTGTCTACCGACGCCAGTAAATATAGTTCCTCTATTTTCCCCGACAGCCCCCCATTGTCCCTGTCGCCTGTTCATTGCCTACTGTCGGTCACAAACTTTGTTACCAACTCATTTTCCCTTGTCCGCTATTTAAGAATCCACCAACACCGCTTTCCAGCCCCGGCTGGCCAGCCTTGGCGTGCCAGTCTACGGGACCAGACGGGAATCAACTATCCAGACGATGACTAACCTGGGGAGGACCTTCCCTTGGACGTGGACCCGTGCCGTGGGAGGGAGCGAGGACAACCGATTCAACCTACATTACCTTTGACATATAAAACTCCTATAAAAACTGAAGCTGGGCTGAAAGATGGCGCGCATTTTTCGACTGTGCTCGCCCAAGTGCAGTTTCTCGTGAGATTAAGAAAAAGCTGCCCAGATATCTGTCTTTGTACTATTTCCTGAACTCCAGAAATGGAAGAAACTTAATATCAGAACTCTAATCAGTTGTTGAGTCTTTATTTGACCCTTTTTTTCTTGAGTACAAAAAACGAACATGTATTGGCGTAAGTTTGGCTTTTAAAGGTTGATTTACGAAACTACTTCTCATTTCCATGGTGACTGAACTCCAACATCATCTTTCCACAAAGAGTCAGTTCCTTCAGTTTTTTTTGTCTTTTTTTTAAGCTTTAAGGATCGCTGCTATTGTCACCAGCACAATTGTGTCTCTCAGCTTGCTGTTTAGTGGCGAATTTTTTCGCACAAACGCTGCAACTAATTGGCTTGTCTCCACTGTGTGTTCTTGTGTGGCTTGTTAAATTCGCCTTTTGAGAGAAACATTTTCCACAAACTAAGCATGAAAAAGATTTTTCACCACTGTGTGTTCTCATGTGCGTTACCAAATGAGACTTTTGAGAGAAACCTTTTCCGCAAACTGAACAGGAAAAGGGGTTTTCACCACTGTGTGTTCTTGTGTGGATTGTTAAACTTGAATTTTGAGAGAAGCTTTTTCCACAAATTGAGCAGGAAAAAGGTTTTTCACCACTGTGTATTCTTGTGTGACTTGTTAAATTTGCCTTTTGAGAGAAACTCTTGCCACAAACTGAGCAGGAAAAAGGTTTTTCACCACTGTGTGTTCTTTTGTGTTCTGTTAAAGACAGCTTTGAAGTGAATGAGTCAGTGTGACATGCCCTTTCACCTTTAGCTTGCCCATTATCATCATCATCATCGTCATGAGCGTCTGATAATGTGTCCTCATTTTGTGCTTGTGATGGTCCCCAGTGGTCTTCATCACCTTCTGTTGTCACGTGATGACTTGAGCTGCTGCTTGGAGGCTCCGCCCCTCTGTTGTCCTCACTGTCATCCTTGTTTTCATCTTCACTCTTTGTAGGGACAACGTTCACTGGTGACTTGTTAATCTCCTCCTCCTCCTTCTTGATGTGAGTCAAGTTTGGCTCCTCTTTCACAGAACGGAGATCGTTTGCACTGACGTCTGTAGGACACAAAAAGACAAATTTGGTTTGGTCAAAGCTCAGGCGGCGACTTTGTCTTATATTGTTTCTAGTACATTCCAACATTCCCCTTTTTAATTTTTTTTAATAAAATTTCTGTTTCTAAATAAATTTGAAAACAAAATTACGTGTGAAGAATCAAAATCCCTATGCATAAATTAAGCAACAACACTTTCACTCTGACATATATGAATAAGGTGTATTTTAAAGTTATTCAATATGTATTAAAATTAGACTAAGATACACCATAATATTATAAGAGTTCCCTGAATTATTTTGTAACTGCAATGATGCTTAACAGCCATAGGGTGTCAGTAATGAGTAACAAAGGAACACAAGACCTCCCACTGATACATCATTAGACATCATCATTGTCATTTGCATAAATTATCAAGAACTTTGAGTTGTGGGGGAGATGCAAACCACCTGGGCCACAGGAACTTTATTATCAGGAACTAAATGTTCCTGGCCTTGTTGGTAGAAAAGGGGGTTGTGACGTTCTCCCTTTTTAAGCCCATAGTAAGCCAAAGATGCAGATGCATTCCTTGCAGCATGCGCTTGTTCACTGATGAGATCCGAGCAACCCTGGATGGATGCATGAAATGAATTTTAAATGTTTGGATGAGGTGAAACTACGCACACGTGCACAAAACTGTGCGGGACCACCCGAGGTTCATTGACCGAGCCAGTAAAAATTTCATAAATACATAAGACCAATACGTACTTGATTTTTTCAAAAACTTAATCCATTGTGTTATAGCCACTAAAATTCATCAACGCCATTGATCTTTTTGCCACAGTGTGCACAGTTTTTAGAGTCAGGTTCAATCATTCCATAAGGAATTGCTTGAACTAGATATGTCAGAGTGTTTGTCAAAAACGAGACAAGCCTTGATAAATGAATCACCCAACCAAGATTGTCTTTGTCACTTGCGAGGAGCAGTCCACCAAAGAGAAAAGCTTTCCCGCTCCTGTGCGGCGTTTTATTGAAGCACAGCAAAGCAAATTGTAAATGCAAACTCATAAAGAATGGAAAAACATGAACACTTTGACATTGTCATATGTCAAATGTTAAATAATCAGTTCAAATTTTATACTGGAAAAAAACATGGAGTTTACCCCCCACTAATGGTTTTTCTTTGGCATTTATTTCCTGCACTGATTTAATTTGGCATCAACAAATGTTCAGCAGACCGGCAAGTGAAAAGCAAAAAATAAAAATAAAACGGCAATAACCTTAAACGCATTTCCCCAAATAACTTAATGTTGTGATGCATTTTTCGAACGATAGAAAGTCGTTCTTTACAAAGCAAATGAGAGTAAGACGTCTACAAACCTGCTTTGATTGGCACAACACGAGGCTGCTTGCAAACTTCGCCCAGCAGTTGAAGATGTTGCTCGTTCTCTTCTTTTATTCCACAAAGTTCCTCTTTGTACTTGGGTGTCGTTCTTTCACACATTTTCAAATGATAATTCAAAAAAATCCACACTTGATCTCTGCTTGGCGATGAGTCATGTGCCTCTTTTCGTTAGCGGCTAGCTAGCTAGCAAGCTAAGCTAACTACGCCGAAAAGCATCAACGCGCGAAAATGAGGTTATCGGGACACAAAGACTTAACGAATTACATCCTGTGAGAAAATTACAGTCAGTTCCACACTAAATCAGAAGAATTTAGCGATGGGTGTTTTTGTTCCGGTGTGGACGGGTCGGTGGATGTGGTCGAGGTCCTTTTTTTTTTTTTTTTTTTTTTTATTTATTTTTTTTTAATTTATTTTTTTATTTTTTTTTTTATTTTTTTTTTTATGTGGTCGAGGTCCTTCGGAAGCTGCACGCTTGCTAATGACGTCATGCTTCAGACACGTATTTTTCAAATATATTTCTTTGCCTCTGTGTCTGTTTTTACACCTTGATGTTCTATTTTAATATATATTTTATATAATATTTGAATTCGGTTGATAAAAAAAAAATTAAAAAAAAAAAATTAACGCCACATTGGCGAGTCAGCTCTTACGTCACTTCTGCCTTTGCCCGGAGAATCCGCTGCTGCAACTGCAGTGGGACGTTTACGTTTCTCCGAACGAACTTGCAACAATGCTGTGGTTCACTCGCAGGCTTCGAAGTTAACTTTAAAAACTGCTTGCCCTTAGGGCAAGTGCCAAAATTTGCCTTGCCCGAGTGGCCAAATTACTTGCCCAACTTGGGCAAGTGACAATTTTTTTTCTCCTTCCCAAAGATTAAATTACCTTGCCCTGAGTGACTTTTTGGATGACAAAGTGTGTGATTACAAATTGCATGAATTTTTTTTTCGGACAGTTCCTGCCTCGAAAGAATTACAACAGAATTACAATTACACAGTCTTGTTTTCATCATCAACCATGAAACCCTGCTCACAACAGCATGTATCATCCTGTGCAGTTATTGAAAATGTTAATTGTAGTTTTAATAATTAAGAAATCTTCATGTTAAATTGGGAAAATGATATTACAGCAATCCAGATATCAATTTTAAGTCCAGGGGAGCCTATTAATTGAGTAATCACATGAGTAAAATATGAGTGTGGGAAATTTGTGTGTTCCTTTAAGACCAGTGCCTGTGGCGCTGCCTCCATAAGTTTCATAGCATAAACAGAACACAGTCAATGACACGATGTCAGGTCACATCATGGAGCTAACGAATTAACAGCCAATAATCAAATATTACTCCCTTCCTTACTCGCAACTGAATTGTCTACTTAAAAATATTCGAGCTACTTTAGTCATGTCAGAATCCGAAATGTTCGGATTTGAACGAACTTGTCGCCACTTGTAAACATGCGCAGAAGGTAAGAAAACTTCCGACTGTCAATTTTCGGACGAAATATCGTAGGTTTTTGTTGTGTTTTTCAAACTTCAAATGAAGATGCAACTCCAGTGAGTTCCAATACTGCGGGGCAGTGCGGCGCTATGCCGAACCAACACACCAAAAAGTCGTAACTGGCGACCGTTCGAAAATCTAAAATATATTCTTGCTTTTTTTGAACCACAATGGCCGAAGGAGGGAAAAGTGTGGATTTAATTGCAGATACACTTGCAAGGACATTTTCAAGTCGGAACTTTCAAGAGAAGCTATATCGTCCAACACTCACTCAGTGGTGCGTAAGTGTGTTTCTGGATATTATTTGTCCAGCCGTGGTGTCATAAATTATGGTATTTTGATGGGGATTCATTCAAGTAGGACGAAGTAGGACTTCACTGAAGGCACAGGTGTGAAATGCACTGAAGTAACTTAAAAAGTAAAAGTAAAAAAAGAATGTGCAAGAAAGAAAAATGTTGACAAATGTTGACAAATGTTGATAAATAATGATATTTTCCAAGAGGTATTTATTTCTTTGTTTATTCATTCAATTCTATACTTATTTCAATATTTGAGTATTATTTTTCTTTCAATATGTAGTATATTTTGTCTTTGAAGTGTGGGTCCTTGCTGCCTTCCGGAGAGGCTGGATTGGTGATGGAAAAGAACGAAAGAAAGAAGAAAGATTTTATTCTCGTCACATGCTGATGTCAAAAGAAGTCTCCCCAAAAACGTGCAAGCCCCCTCTCAGACATTCCCTTCTTATAGGGAATGCCCAAATAGGACATGAATATCTAATTTCCCTTGTTTCATATGCAATTCCCATCCCGCTAGTCTTCAGGATTTCCCTCCAAAAGTCCCCCAGGGGGAGAGCAGGTGCATCTCCCCGTTGATACGACCAGTCTACTCGTGACCACCTTAAATTACTTTCACACCCTGGAAGGTCACTGACCTGGCGAGAGAATTGCCCCCACCATAAACAATGCTCAGGCCTATTTTCTCTCAGGGCAGTATCTGGTTACATCGGAACTTCAGAACCAAGACTGGTCACGACTGTGAGCTCCAGTCCCTTCATAGTTTCATAAAGAGAATTACATCCCATATCTAAATTAGGCCATTTAAAAATACACAACTTTTTTTTTATTTATTTCAATGTATATTTAAGCTTGCTTATGTAATAATACAATATTTATTCAATTATTTTAATATGCGAAATTATATCAATATGAATGTAAACCTTTTTATTTCACACTTGAATATTTCTTAACAAATTTGTTCATTTGAATATATATGCAATTTAAATCATTCCAACCATCCAGCCATTTTCTGCCGCTCATCCGGGGTCGGGTAATTGAATTAATTTAATATATAAGTATTTTTTATATTTCAATATTTATTTCAAGAATAGGACTCTTCTCAATTAGTTCAATATTTATAAAATGTATCTATATTTCTTATTAATTGAATTAAGTCTGTATGTGATTTCCAATTTTACATTTTAATATTTCCCTATTTCACTATATAAATAATCCAATCTATAAAAAATATAATAAAGCATGAAAAAAAATATTTGGTATATTTTTCCGAAGTGAGATTCTGCTTAGCAACAAATGCCAAACGCTTGATGGAGCTCAACCTAGAAAGTGTATTTAGCCAGTCAGAAATTTATTCAGAAAGCGAAATATTAAATGTATGTGAGGGGATATTTGAAGAGTTTGAGTTATGTTCAATGGACCATACATATACGAGCCAGCCTAACACAGCGAGAAAACCAGCGCTGACTCCAGTCGCCATCAAGTTGCCAACTCCTGACATACCAAAACCTTTGAGAGAAACTGAGACGATTTGCGTTTCTCTTTCTGGTTCTTTTTATAGTTCAACTTCTAGTTTAGTTTTTCACCTTTTCACGGCGTAATGAAGGCCAGTTGAGCAAGTGGAACAAGTGATTTTATTGATGATTGTGGAAGGCACCGATTTCATCAGCAGTTTCTTCTCACACCTTTTCCATTAAGTACGATTAAAAAGACAACTGAAAAGCAGAACATTAACAAATGTTATTCCAGGCAAAGGCAATTAATTTATTTTTCATGTTTGATGTAAACACACACAAAAAAAAATCATCATCACTCAGACACATTGCTTCTTCTGGCAATGATCACATTGGCTTAGTGTCAATAAAAGAGCTTTGCAAAATTCAATATATCATATTTTATTCAAAATCACATTTACATCTGACCACAAAGACTCAGTTCCTTCAGTATTTTTGTCTTTTTTTCAGTTTCAAGTATCGCTGCTTATCTCACCAGCACAATTGTGACTCTCCGCATGCTGTTTAGTGGAGAATTTTTTAGCACAAACGCTGCAACTGAATGGCTTTTCTCCTCTGTGTGTTCTTGTGTGGCGTCGTAAATGTGACTTTACAGAGAACCCCTTGGCACAAACTGAGCATGAAAATGGTTTTTCTCCAGTGTGTAATCGTGTATGTGTTTTTAAATTTGGCTTAAAAGAAAAGCTTTTGCCACAAACTGAGCAAGAAAAAGGTTTTTCTCCAGTGTGTGTTCTTGTGTGACTTATTAAATCAGACTTTCGCGAGCAACTCTTGCCACAAACTGAGCAGGAAAAAGGGTTTTCTCCACTGTGTTTTCTTGTGTGTTCTGTTAAACTTTCCTTTCTCGAGAAGCATTTTCCACAAACTGAGCATGAAAAAGGGTTTTCTTCAGTGTGTAATTGTGTATGTCTTTTTAAATTTGACTTAAAAGAAAAGCTTGTGCCACAAACTGAGCAGGAAAAAGATTTTTCACCACTGTGTGTTCTTGAGTGATTTATTAAATGAGACCTTCGAGAGAAACTCTTGCCACAAACTGAGCAGGAAAAAGGTTTTTCTCCACTGTGTGTTCTTGCATGGCTTGTTAAATGTGCCTTTTGAGAGAAGCTTTTTCCACAAACTGAGCATGAAAAAGGTTTTTCTCCAGTGTGTAATCGTGTATGTGTTTTTAAATTTGGCTTAAAAGAAAAGCTTTTGCCACAAACTGAGCAAGAAAAAGGTTTTTCTCCACTGTGTGTTCTTGCGTGTTCTATTAAATTTGCCTTTTGAGAGAAGCATTTTCCACAAACTGAGCAGGAAAAAGATTTTTCAACACTGTGCGTTCCTGTGTGCCTTACTAAATGAGACTTCCGAGAGAAGCTTTTGCCACAAACCGAGCAGGAAAAAGGTTTTTCACCACTGTGTGTTTTTCTGTGCCCTTTTAAAGACAACTTTGAAGATAATGAGTCAGTGTGACATGCCCTTTCACCTTTAGTTTGCTCATTATCATCATCATCATCATCGTGATGAGCGTCTGATAATGTGTCCTCATTATGTGCTTGTGATGGCCCCCAGTGGTCTTCATCACCTTCTGTTGTCACGTGACAACTTGAACTGCTGCTTGGAGGCTCCGCCCCTCTCTTGTCCTCACTCTCATCCTTGTTTTCATCTTCAGTCTTTATAGGGACAACGTTCACTGGTGACTTGTTGATCTCCTCCTCGTCCTCCTTTTTGATGCGAGTCAAGTCTGGCTCATCTTTCACAGAACAGAGATCATTTTGTCTGACGTCTGCAGGACACAAAAAGACAAATTTGGTTTGGTCAAGTCAAACCACATGCGGCGACTTTGTCTTATTTTCTACAGCGCTATCTTGACTTGTGCCTGCCGAACACCAATCAATGCGTGCGACCCCGATTTGGACCGGACCATGGGGGCATTTCACAAAATTACGTCCTACGATGTAAACCTCACTTTAGCAGCACAACAACAGTGATAAACGAGCATTTAAAAAGGAAGCACGTTGCGGCTGATGCCCGATTTCATTCCTGACATAGTCACAGACGTTTCTGGAAGCGAGCTGAAGTTAGCACACACAGGCTCTTGTGTGCGTCTGATGGAACACCTGTTGTGGGACCCTAACTTATTGATGCAGACCACTGGGGCCCATTGCAACATAACGTCATTGATAGAATAGAAATCATTCAAGTGAAAAATGTTTACAAGTATTTCTTTTTGCATTTCGAGATTGTTTCATCGTGGGTATTTTTTTGCTTCCATTATAATCTGGATCTCTAAAAGAATTAAAGGGGCCCTGGAATCAGAGTTGCTATTTATTGCATGATTTACGTTTGGGTTTTTTTTGCCCAAAATGACATTTAGCCTGCAAGTACATTCCAACATTCCCCTTTTTATTATTTTTTTTTAAATTTCTGTTTTTAAATAAATTTTAAAACAACATTATGTTTGAAGAGTCAAAATCCCTACACATAAGCATTAAGCAACAACACTTTCACTGTGACTTTCATGTTGACATATTTGAATAATGACTGTATATTTTCAAGTTATCCAATATGTATTCAAATTCGACTAAGATCCACCATAATATTTGAAGAGTTCACTGAATTATTTTGGAACTGCAACGATGCTTAACAGCCATAGAGTGTCAGTAATGAGTAACAAAGTAACACAACATTGTCATTTGCATAAATTACCAGGAACTATGAGTTGCGGGGGAGATGCAAACCACCTGAGCCACAGGAACTTTATGACCAGGAACTAAATGTTCCTGGACTTGTTGACAAGATGGCGGCGCGCATGGACGCAGCGGCTAACAGCTCCCCCTCACAGTGCTCCTTTTTACTTTTTATTAGTGTTTGCTTGCTCTTATTGGCATCAACTGAGGCACAACATCGACATACCCGCCAGGACATCGTGAACATTGGATATCGATGCGAAATAACCATCACAGATGAATTTTGCTATGATCGCAAAATTCCGAACGAACTGGCGAGGCTGCCCGGCTCACCGTGGCTGGTCATCGGGGCCGGGAGGCGGCGCAGGCGACGCAGAGAGAGGAAGCAGAAGCGAGGCTGCAGGTCCGGTGTCTTGCAACGGCTGCGACGGCAGCCCCATAGGCAGCCACTACAGAGTCTGCACCTCACCAACGCCAGATCCGTGGTCCACAAAATCGACGACCTGGGATTACAAATCCTGGGAAACCGCTATGTGCGCGATAGCAGTGTGATCGTCGTCACGGAAACCTGGCTGCACGCAGACGTCCCCGACGCTAGCATCCAGCTGGCCGGGCGCTCGCTACATCGCGCGGATCGGACGAGGGACACCGGTAAGAGGAGGGGCGGGGGGCTCTGTGTTTACGTGCATGAGAACTGGTGCGGCGATAGCACGATCGTCGAGAAGCACTCTTCCCCCGACATCGAGTTCATGTCCGTTAAATGCCGGCCTTATTTTCTCCCGAGGGAGCTAACGGTCGTGATTGTCACAGCTGTTTACATCCCTCCCGACGCTAGCACTAGCACGGCGCTCTCGCTACTCGCGTGCGTCATCAATAAACATCAGCGGGCCCACCCTGATTGCGTCCACATTGTAGCGGGAGACTTTAATAAGGCCAATTTAAAGACTGTACTCCCAGAGTTTCACCAGCATGTCAAGTGCCCAACGAGGGGAGACAACACTCTCGACCATGTGTACTCGAACATCAAGCACGCATACAGAGCCCTCCCACTCGCCCCTCTCGGCCAGTCAGACCACCTGTCCTTGCAGCTCGCACCTGCGTAAACCCCTCTCAGGCGCAGATTCAGGCCTACCACAAAGACTGTGAAAACCTGGCGTGACGGCGCCATGAGTGAATTACAGGACTGCTTTCATGACACAAACTGGGACCTCTTGATCATCAGGACCTTGATGTCTACACGCATTGTGTACTGGACTACATCAAGTTCTGCATGGAAACTGTGTCCCAACATAAGACTATACGGACCTTCCCAAATGCGAAGCCCTGGATGTCCAGCAGGGTTCGCTCTCTCCTCAAGGCCCGTGACGCTGCCTTCAGGTCAGGCGACAAAGCCCAGTACAGGGTGGCCCGTGCTGACCTGAGCAAAGGCATCAAGCTAGCCAAGGCAATCTACAAAGGGAGGCTGGAGGCCCACCTTGCCAGTAACAGACCACGGGAGGTGTGGCAGGGTCTACGGAGCATCACCAACTTCCGTGGCGGCAGCACGACCTCTGTAGACCCGAGTGCATCGCTGGCAGAGGAGCTTAACTGCTTCTTCGCTCGCTTTGACTCGCCCCAACCGTCACACCCCCGCACTTCAAGCTCCAACTCCCCCCCACTCATCGTAGAGGAACACGATGTGAGGCGCGCGCTCCTGGCGATTGACCCCAGGAAAGCTACTGGACCCGACGGAATACCAGGCAAGGTCCTCAGAGCATGTGCCCACCAACTGTCACATGTTTTCTGCAGGATCTTCAACCGCTCCCTGGCTCAGGCAGTCATCCCCTCCTGCTTGAAAACTTCCACCATTATTCCTGTCCCCAAAAAGTCACCAGCCGTCCACCTGAATGACTACCGTCCTGTTGCTCTCACACCAGTCATTATGAAGTGCTTCGAGAGGCTGGTTCTCCAGCACATCAGGGACTGCCTTCCTCCCACTCTGGACCCCTACCAGTTTGCATACCGGGCTAACAGATCCACTGAGGACGCCATCGACACTGCTCTGCATGTTGTGCTGGGCCACCTGGAACGACAGCAGAGCTATGCAAGGATGCTCTTTGTGGACTACAGCTCGGCATTCAACACGATCATCCCAGACATCCTCGTCGCCAAACTGGACACTCTCGGCCTCCCTGCCCTCACACTAGGGCTGGGCGATTAACCGAAAATTTACCGTTACCGAAATTTATTAGAATGACCGACAACATTTTGCCCTTGTCGGTAAATTCGGTGTCTAAAAAAAAAATGAAAAAGGAAAGTCTTTTCTGTCTGCGGCAATGTTCATGCCTCTTTAAGTCTGCTCCAGCGCATGTAGTCACGTGACTCAGGCGCTGTAGAAGAATGTAAACACAAGACGCGTTCGTAGCTGGCGATTCAAATTCAGAAGCGGTTGACACGGCTAAAGACGAAGTAACGTTAGTTGAAATTGGTCTTGTCGCGCTTGTCCCAAAAAGAAATTCGACATCTGTCGTTTGGAAATGTTTTGGGTTCCATAAAGACGATGTTTGCGCAAAAGAACATGAACTACAAAGTGCGTCGTAAGCACCTGAAACAGCGCGTCCAACCTTTTCTTTTTCACCACCCACAACACAACCATGCTGTTGACTTGGAGCTTGTGCTAAAAGTTCAAAGTGAGAAGCAAGGTTGGACAAGTGACAACAGCCCACTAACGGAGGCGAAACCATACGAGAGAACGTCTCAGTGGTGGACGGGATAGCCTAGCACATAGCTAAAGATAGAGCTCCTGAAGTTACAGTGGAGCGCACAGGATTTAAACGCCTCAGGAACGTAGCCGACAAGAGGTACGAAAATATTTGCCGCAAACAGCACTTCCCGATATGGACAACATCGGGACGGGAGCGGAGACATGTCGAGCATTTTGCATCCACATCCGACTTGTGGTCGAGTCGCAACATGCATCCCTGTTTGAGCCTGAAATGTGCAGTACATAGACGACAAGTGGCGACTGCGCACCGGAGTACTCGAGACGGCACATTTTACTGATGAAGCACACGCGTTTGTTTGGCACTGGCATTCCATTGATTTTTTTTTTTTTCATTTTATTTAGCATTTTGTTTACAGGCGACTAGTGCCTTTGCACATGGCATTATTTATATTGTTTACAAGATACCTTTACACAAATCTAAGCATTTGCAAATGGCATTACACCATCTCGGCACAATCTATTTGCAGGAAAAGATTTTGTGAGAGGTACCCTTTTTTTCCTGTTCTTTGTGACATTGTTCAAGTCATGCAAAGCAAGCTATTTTGAATGTTTATTCAAATGATTTTTGTACTTCTATTTTTCATTGAAAGTAATGTGTACCAGTTGGTCAATAAAAAAAAGCAGTTAATATGCATTTTCTGCATTTATTTTGATTTTGGTCCTCAGGGGGAATTTATCGTGCATTTATCGTTATCGAGGTAAAATTGCCCAATTTATCGCGATATTGATTTTAGGTCATATCGCCCAGCCCTACCTCACACGCATCTGGATTAAGGACTTTCTGACCAACAGACCCCAGACTGTGTTGCTCGGCCCCTACACGTCCTCCACCCTCATGCTGAGCACCGGTTCCCCCCAAGGATGCGTGCTGAGCCCTCTCCTGTACGCCCTCTACACCTACGACTGCAGCCCGGCCCACGGCAACAACACCATCGTCAAGTTTGCTGACGACACGACAGTGGTCGGTCTGATCTCGGAAGGTGACGAGACAGCCTACACGACAGAGAGGAGGTAAAGAGACTGACAACTTGGTGCAAGGACAACAGACTGCACCTTAACACTGCAAAAACAAAGAAGATTGTCGTCGACTTCAGGAGGAACAAGACGCTGCCGCCCCCCCTCTGCATCGAAGGCGTGTGTGTGGAGAGGGTCCACACGTTCAAGTTCCTGGGAGTACAGATCTCCGATGACCTTTCTTGGAGTCACAACACCACAGCAGTGGTAAAGAAGGTCCGCCAACGTCTGCACTTCCTGAGAGTCCTCAGGAAATTCAACCTGGACAGGGAGCTGCTGCTGGCCTTCTACCACTCGTCCATTGAGAGCCTGCTGACGTACTGTGTCTCCACCTGGTACAGCGGCTGCACTGAGGCGGACAGAGTGAGGCTCCAGAGGACAGTCAAAACAGCGCAAAGGATTATTGGCTGCCCTCTCCCCTCACTGTCGGACATCTACACCGCCCGGTGCCTCAGAAGGGCTCTCAACATCGTCAATGACAATACCCACCCAAACTCACACCTGTTCGACCTGTTGCCCTCTGGCAGGCGCTACAGATGCATCAAATCAAGGACCAATAGACTGAGAAACAGTTTCTTTTCGAGAGCCATCTCCATACTGAACTCTCACACACACACACACGAGACCACCCTAACCTTGCAAAACAGCATTGTGATGTGTTTCTATATGCCCTATTCAGTACTGAATTCCATTGCACTGTCTTCTTTATTTATCTAACTTATATATTTGTCTGTATTATTGTTGTATTGCACTGGAGAGGGGAGCCCTCTAATCTCGTTGCACACTTGAGTACAATGACAATAAAGGGATTTCTATTCTATTCTATTCTATAGTTTTGAATCATGATGACATGACAAACTTAATTTCTTTAACATCATAACAACTGGAATATGTAAAATGTTAAATAATCAGTTCAAATTTTAAACTGGGGAAAAAAAACACGGAGTTTACCCCCCACTAATGGTTATTCTTTGGCATCCATTTTCTGCACTGATTTCATTTGGCATAAACAAATGTTCAGCAAACCGGCAAGTAAAAGGCAATATTTAAAAATAAAACGGCAATAACCTTGAACGCATTTCCCCAAACAACTTAATGTTGTGATGCATATTTTTAACGATAGAAAGACGTGTACAAACCTGCTTTGTGTAGCACAACACGAGGCTGGTTGCAAACTTCGCCCAGCAGTTGAAGATGTTGCTCGTTCTCTTCTTTTATTCCACAAAGTTCATCTTTGTAATTGGGTGTCGTTCTAGCACACATTTTCAAATGATAATTCCAAAAAATCCGCACTTGGTCTCTGCTTGGCGATAACTCGCGTCCTTCTCTTTGTTCGACGAGACGAATGAAAGATGGCGTCGTTTTTTTCCTTCGAGAAAACCGCAGTCTGTTCGGCACGAAAGCGGAAGAGCAGGACACACCCCGCTGTGATATGATTGGCTGCTGGCTTTGTGGAGCACTGTCACCAACTCACCGACAGATGTCACCATTTACGATGCAAATCATTGTTATCTTCTTCTAAACATTGGAAAAACGTACGATTTGAACCGTGTGCACATGAACAAACATTTTTGTTCCCAAATATGAACTTGAGAGATGTATTGAATTTTACTTTTGTTGCTGGTTTTGTTTATACATCTGACACCATGTTGTTGGTTGGATAGTATTCCAAATGTATTTCCCTTTTATTATCAGTTGACATGATAAAGTGATACTTTATGTCAACATATTTGCCTTTTTACAGGGTTTTTCACCAGGTTGTGATGTGGTTGCGAATTTTAAATTAAAATATGTCACTCTTTTATTACCTAACTGTTATTGTGTTCGAAAATGATTTCGGTATTTATTTAAAGTACTTTAATATTTCATTATTCGTTTCAGTATTCATTAAACTACAATAATTCACTATTAATTTCAAGATTCATTGAACTGTTTTAGGAATAATTTAGTATTCAATGTTTAATCGTTACAGTATTTAATTTTTAAATTTTTGTTTCACCATTTTGTTCAATCTTAATCTTATGGAAAATTATTTAGCAAGCACCAACACAAGGTTTTTAAAGATAAAGATAAAGATGTCCTTCAATAGTCCCACAATGGGGAAATTTGCAGTGTTACGACGGCAAAGAAATAGATCACACAGAGGCGGTGGCGTAATGTAGCAGTTTATGTATAACATTAGCAGCAGACATTCAGAAAAAAGCAAACCTATGCAAATATACACAGTATATACGTAAATACACAAATCCCCATGTGTATATACACACTTACATCCCACAACATATACAAGTGTAAGGAAACACTCCAAATGTCTGTCTATGGTACAGAGGGGAAATTAATAAAAATGCTGCAATGATAAAAAAATACTGCAATGATAGAAAATACTGCAATGATAAATGAAGGATTGTATTATGATTGCTGGCATTATTTTAAACACTTACAGGACAGAAGGTCAATTATTTAAATTAGCAGGTTCATATTTAGGGAATATGTTAAACATTGATGAAACAAAAAGCATTTATCAAATGGAACTAGAAGCACGGGTCACAAGAATGACTGGGATGGTAGTCCTGATGTTTTCTGATTTATTATATTTTTCTCATATGCTAAATTTATAGTACTTATAGTTTAAATGTATGAACTTGAGTGAAATTCTCAGTTGTGAGAATAGATTTGCACACATAGCATTTCCATGAGCTGTCCTCACATTCACAGCACTTCATGGACAGATACGATGAAGCACATTCTCCACATTGGCTGTAGAGATGCAAACATACCAAATTGGGCACTGGAGGACTCACACAGACGCTATCAAAAGAAAAACACATTCCGAAAGACAGAACAATTGGAGATCGGAGCACATGCACATACGCATACACACACAGAGACATATACATACACCTGCACATACACTTGCACATACACTTGCACATACACGCGCACACACCGACAAGATTCCAGAGCAATGCCAGCAGAGAGAGAGACGGAGGGACTGCCCGCCGGAGAAGGCCAGCCTTGGCGTGCCAGTCTTGGGGACCAGACGGGAATCAACTATCCAGACGATGACTAACCTGGGGAGGACCTTCCCTTGGACGCGGACCCGTGCCGTGGGAGGGAGCGAGGACAACCGATTCAACCTACATTACCTTTGACATAAAAAACTCCTATAAAAACTGAAGCTGGGTTGAAAGATGGTGCGCATTTTTTGACTGTGCTCGCCCGAGTGCAGTTTTCTCGTGAGATTAAGAAAAAGCCGCCCAGATATCTGTCTTTGCACTATTTCCTGAACTCCAGAAATTGAAGAAACTAAATATCGGACCTCTAATCAGTTGTTGAGTCTTTATTTGACCCTTTTCTTCTTGAGCACAAAAAACGAACACGCATTGGAGGAAGTTTGGCTTTTAAAGGTTGATTTACTAACTACGTCTCATTTCCACGGTGATCCAACTCCAACAATAACATGACAAATATTTGTCATCTCATCAATATTTGCACAACATAGTACTGAGTTTCGAGATCATCACTATAATAGTTCTCAAAATTATATTTCTTATCAAATTAGCTTAGTTAAGGGATATTTTATTGACAATCTAACATCAATCTACAAAGACAGAAAACAAATTGGTGGTGGGGAGGCGCGAATCTTTTTCTTCTTGGGAGGGGCGGGCGTGAAATAATTGAGAGCCACTGCGAGTATATGCAGACATTATATTCATACAATCTTGCAGCCCGAGTGAACCACAGCATTGTTGCTTCGTTCGTTCGGAGAAACGTAAACGTCCCACTGCAGTTCCAGCAGCGGCTTCTCGGGGTATAGGCGGAAGTGACGCGCGAGATGACTCGCCAATGTGGCGTCAATTTAATTATTTTGTTACATTTTTTTATCAACCGAATTAAAATATTATATAAATAATATATTAAAATAGAACAGCCAGGGGTAAAAACAAACACAGAGGCAAAGAAATATATTTGAAAAATACGTGCTTAAAGCATGACGTCATAAGCAAGCGCGCAGCTTCCGAAGGACCTCGACCACATCCAAACCGAAACAAACACACCCACCGCTAAATTCTTCTGATTTAGTGTGGAACTGACTGTAAGTTTCTCGCAGGATTTCCAGTGCTACTCTAAAGGATGTCGACATAATTCATTAAGTCTTTGTGTCCCGATAACCTCATCTTCGCTCGTTGATCCTTTTCGGCGTAATTAGCTTAGCTTGTTAGCTAGCTAGCCGCTAACGAAAAGAGGCACATGACTCAAAGCCAAGCAGAGATCAAGTGCGGATTTTTTGGAATTATCATTTGAAAATGTGTGAAAGAACGACACCCAAGTACAAAGAGGAACTTTGTGGAATAAAAGAAGAGAACGAGCAACATCATCAACTGCTGGGCGAAGTTTGCAACAAGCCTCGTGTTGTGCCACTCAAAGCAGGTTTGTACACGTCTTACTCTCATTTGCTTTGTAAAGAACGACATTGCATGCATCACAACATTAAGTTGTTTGGGGAAATGCGTTCAAGGTTATTGCCGTTTTATTTTTAAATATTGCTTGTCGGTTTGCCAAACATTTGTTTATGCCAAATAAAATCAGTGCAGAAAATATATGCCAAGGAATAACCAATATTGGGGGGTGAACTCCATGTTTTCCCAGTATAAAATTTGAACTGATTATTTTCAATTTTCTGGTTTTTATATCTTGTTCTAGCAATTCCTTACGGAAGGAATTCAGCCTAACTCTACATAATGTGCACACTGCGGCAAAAACATCAATGGCGGTTGATCAATTTTAGTGGATACAACACAAAATATTAAGTTCTTTTAAAAAATCAAGTACGTATTGGTCTTTTTTATTTATGAACTTTGTACTGGCTCCGTCGGGTGAGAGTCAATGAACCTCAGGTGGCCCTGCACTGTTTTGTGCACATGTGCGCAGTTTCACCTCATCCAAACATTAAAAATACATTGAATGCGGCCATCCAGGGTTGCACGGATCTCATCGGTGAACAAGCGCATGCTGCAAGGAATGTGTCTGCATCTTTGGCTTACTATAGGCTTAAAAAGGGAGAACGTCACAACCCCCTTTTCTACCAACAAGCCCAGGAACATTTAGTTCTATCTCTAAATGCAATAAGAAATACTTGTAAACATATTTCACTTGAAGGATTTATTTTCTATCAATGTCATTATGTTGCGATGGCCCCCAGTGGTCTGCATCAATATGTTAGGGTCCCACAACAGGTGTTCCATCAGACGCACACAATAGCCTGTGTGTACTAACTTCAGCTCGCTTCTAGAAACGTCTGTGACGATGTCAGAAATGAAATTGGGGATCAAAAGGGAGGTTTACATTGTAGGATGTAATTTTGTGAAATGCCCTCATGGTCCGGTCCAATTCGGGGTCGCACGCGTTGCTCCGTGTGCAGCAGGCTCAAGTCAAGGTAGCACTGTAGAAAATAGGACAAAGTCGCCGCATGAGCTTTGACTTGACCAAACCAAATGCGTGTTTGTCTTTTTGTGACCTACAGACGTCTGTGAAAACAATCTCCGTTCTGTGAAAGATGAGCCAGACTTGACTCACATCAAAAAGGAGGAGGAGGAGGAGATCAACAAGTCACCAGTGAATGTTCTCCCTATAAAGACTGAAGATGTAAACAAGGATGAGAGTGAGGACAACAGAGGGGCGGAGCCTCCAAGCAGCAGCTCAAGTCATCACGTGACAACAGAAGGTGACGAAGACCACGGGGGGCCATCACAAGTACATAATGAGGACACATTATCACGCTCTCCTGATGATAATGATGATGGGCAAGCCAAACGTGAAAGGGCATGTCACACTGACAGTTGGGTATGTTCTCACTGTGGGAAATCATTAACTTCAAAATTCTCTTTAAAACGGCACATAAGAACACATAGTGGAGAAAAACATTTTTCCTGCTCAGTTTGTGGAAAATGCTTCTCTCAAAAGACGAGTTTAACAGAACACACAAGAACACACACTGGAGAAAAACCTTTTTCCTGCTCAGTTTGTGCCAAGAGTTTCTCTCAAAAGTCAAATTTACGAAGCCACACAAGAACACACAGTGGAGAAACCCCTTTTTCCTGCTCAGTTTGTGGCAAGAGTTGCTCTCAAAAGTCGCATTTAACAAGCCACATAAGAACACACACTGGAGAAAAACCTTTTTCTTGCTCATTTTGTGGCAAGTGTTTCACTCAAAAGTCAAGTTTAACACAACACACAAGAACACACAGTGGAGAAAAGCCTTTTTCCTGCTCAGTTTGTGGCAAGAGTCTCTCTCATAAGGCGCGTTTAACAGAACACACAAGAACACACAGCGGAGAAAAGCCTTTTTCCTGCTCAGTTTGTGGCAAGAGTCTCTCTCATAAGGCGCGTTTAACAGAACACACAAGAACACACACTGGAGAAAAACCCTTTTCCTGCTCAGTTTGCGGAAAAAGTTTCTCTCGAAAGTCTACTTTAGTAAAGCACTCCAGAACACACAGTGGTGAAAAACCTTTTGCTTGCTCGGTTTGTGGCAAAAGCTTTACTGTAAAGTCAACTTTAACATATCACACAAGAACGCACAGTCGAGAGCAGCCTTTTTCCTGCTCAGTTTGTGGCAAGAGTTTCTCTCTAAAGGCAAATTTAACAAGCCACACAATAACACATAGTGGTGAAAAACCTTTTCCTGCTCGATTTGCGGAAAAAGTTTCTCTTGAAAGTCACAATTAACAGCGCACTCAAGAGCACACACTGGTGAAAAACCTTTTTCCTGCTCAGTTTGTGGAAAATGCTTCTCTGTAAAGTCAACATTAACAAGCCACACAAGAAAGCACGCTGTAGAAAAACCTTTTTCCTGCTCAGTTTGTGCCAAGAGTTTCTCTCAAAAGTCGCATTTACGAAGCCACACAAGAACACACAGTGGAGAAAAGCCATTCAGTTGCAGCGTTTGTGCTAAAGAATTCTTTTCTAAAAACGGTGCTGAGAGACACGATTGTGATGGCGAGAATAGCAGCGATCGTTGAAGCTTAAAAAAAAGACGAAAAAAACTCAAGGAACTGACTGTTTGTGGTAAGATGTAAATGTGATTTTGAATAAAATATGATAAATTGAATTTTGCAAAGCTCTTTTATTGACACTA
Source organism: Idiotropiscis lumnitzeri (assembly GCF_059441095.1). NCBI lineage: Eukaryota > Metazoa > Chordata > Actinopteri > Syngnathiformes > Syngnathidae > Idiotropiscis > Idiotropiscis lumnitzeri. The sequence continues at coordinate 24,810,013 of NC_142392.1, read as the reverse complement.
AGCCAATGTGATCAGTGCCAGAAGAACCATTGTGTCTGAGTGATGATGAGTTTTTTGTGTTTACATCAAACATTTCAGTTGTCTTTTTGTCATGTTTAAGTGCCCTGACGCCTTTTGGGAGAGCTTACTGAAATAACTTACTAAAGGTAACGGCCGAAATAAAAATATGGCTGAGAGGCCAGGAGGAACCAGACATGGCGTTCATTTTCACCGGCCGGTGGGGGAAAGAGTGGGACAAAGCAGAAGCGAGCAGGCAGCTCCGCGTGACTCCTTCCTCTCTCTTCCTCCCTGCTCTGCTCTGATTTTATTAGCTTGACTCAAGAATCAACAGGAGACAAGAAATTAAAATACAAAGAAAGTCTGTTTAGACTAAACTAATCACCAGAAGACTCCAACAGGCAGGAAATCACAACTCACGGTGTAAAGGTTACTTTAACTAAACACATCTTCAGGATACTGTGTGTGTGTGTGTTAAAATAACAAGTAAGTGTCTATGTGTGTGTATTAAACATTAATGAGTGTATAAAAACATGATTATGAATACACAAACTGATTACCTATCCTCAGCGCATCTTACATTTCCCCCCGTTTGTGGGTTTAAATCATGGCCTTACGGCTTTAAGACAGATCATCATAATGAAATCATACAACAGTGTGATTATCAGTGGAGGGGTGAAAACCCTCAGTAGGGACAAAATTCCCCTCCTCCCTTCCGGCGTGGAACTAGATCCTCATAATTTGATGACCGTCAGGGAATAAAACATATATATATATATATATATATATATATATTAAAAAAACATTTCAATATGCCTAGTGAAAAAAAAAAAAAAACTGTCTCCACGCAGAGCTTGTCCCTGAGGTGACTTGGTGGAGGCCCTTGCCTCGTGGTAGGATGGGACAGCCGTCCTTACTTCCTGGGTCTTCGTGTGTGGTGTATGTGTGCACATGTTTGGGCAGGGGCAAAAAGGGTCCATGTGTTTTTTAGGTTTCAGTGTCCAGTTCGAGTTCGTCATTGTCCAGTTCGAGTTCATCATTCTCAACATCAATTAGGTTGGAATGGTACGTTTGGGCAACAAACATACGATTAACCATAGTCTTTGTCATAGGAACAATGCAACATGAACAAACAACACATAACAAAATGAAAGCTATGATTATCCCGATAAATTGTGTCTTTCAAATTCTTCATAGTGGTCATAACATCAATAATTGTTTCATTTTACTAAAAATTTAAATGCAGTAATGTTCTCCAATCAAGGCTGAAATTTCTTTGTTATGTACGTCATTAATGTCCAAACAATATCTAATCTTTTTGTTCTGTGGCTCCAACATTCGTATCTGTGGCTGGTTGTGTGGTTCTGATGTGCGTGTGGTCCGAGATTGTGACTCGGGAGGGATTCGCGTTGCTAGGCCTTTAGCTGGAAACCGGTGAAGCTTGCACTGCGACTGGTGGATCCAGTCACCACGCCCCGCGACCTTTGCTGCCGTCGGGGTCACTGCCATCATCTGGCGAGGGCCATCTCAGCATTCACTTGTCCCAACGGAGTTGTTTCAACACCTTGAAGAAGAGTTGGTCTCCCACACGGACGTGGTTTCTCTGTGGATCAGAACACACTGACCAGTAATTGTGTCTTTTGCATCTTTTTCGGTCAAACATGTTTTTCATGTGGACTGCGACCGATGTGCCAGTCGCTGGTGGTTCTGATGAGTCAAGATCTGGGAATCTATATGGGTGGCCATATAGGATTTAAAAAGGGGATAATGTCCTTCCTTCGGCTGGCACTATCCTCATTGCTTCTGATTGAAACACAGTCAGGCCATTGTCTCTTTGTTTCTCTCATTGTCTTAATATTGTCTGGCCATAACAGTTCAATTAGTGCGTTCCACAAGTCCTGCAGACTGTATGCAAAATGACGCTTTGAGTCAATTTTGCAGCAACTGTCCCATTTTGTTACAACATCATTCACAAAATGCATCATTTTCACTTTAAATCACTCTTGCAATTCCAAATATCAAGATAATAATTTGATGACACAATACTTATTCCGACTCTTTTAGCATCATATGTTGTTGGAAACAACTTAACCCATTTTGAAAACATATTAATTACAACCAAACAATATTGCATCTCAAACAAATAACATTTTGCCTTAAAAAAATGTTTTTCTTTTGTTGAAAAGTCTGTATGTGGGAACAATTTCATATCACACTTCCCCTCTCTTGACACACGGCTATGCTCGTGTGTCACTCTTGTTACTTTTCCAATCAATGAATTCGGCAGCCAGGATTTGCCTTCTTCTAATTTGCTGATCCTGTCCTCAGCAATGTTTGCACCTTTGTTCTCCCAATGTGTGCATTCAATTAGTGGTGTATTTTTCCTGGCGTGATATCAAATTGTCAAGTTGAGTTGCTGCGTGTGTGCGTGTGTGTGTGTGTGTGTATGTGTTCATTTTCCCTTATAGTAATGCAGTGCCGACTTTGAGGTCATGCTTTGGGCTGCAGCCTTCGCTGCATTGTCAGCGAGGCAATTTCCAATTGGGTCATTTTTATGAAGTAAGTTTTGCTTTTTCAAATAACTATTTAGACGTGCTTTATGCACAACTTTTCTTTTCCTATTGTGGTTTTAAAAGCCCTTGTCTGCCCAATGTCGACAAAACACATTGTTGGAATTTAGCTTTATATCAATGTTAGAATTTAATTTTAACCCAATGTAAACTCAAATTAGTAATCTGACTCCAATTCGCGACCTTACCCAACTCTCACTCATCCAACAATATGCGCGCTCGTTCTGCAATAGAAAGGTATCAGGAAGCCGGCATTTTCACGCACAAGTGGGTTTATTCCCAAGACACAGATTTCTACATGGCACCTGGGTCTCGGGTCCCTCTCAATACAACTCTACACCTCTCTTGCCACCGGCGAATGTACTCTCCGAGTTGCCCAGTCCTGATTCATACTATACAACATGCAAAATGGCACAGACAAAGGCATCCTGGCATGATTCTATTGGCTATGTGTATTGCAGTTAACTTTAGCTTGCTCTCATTGGTCTTTCTCCTCCCGCCGAATCCCGTGGCTCCTCCTGCGTGTGATCATTTGATGGCTGCTCCTTCATCCACTGCCCCCGAGTCATCTCGTCTCGCTCCCTCCTTGCGGCTATCACCATCTGTCCTGAAACATTCCATTCTCGCACCCCACACACCGTTCCGCTCCACCAGTCACACGCTCAGCACTTTACAGTCTCACACTTTCATACACTGAATGCAGCAACATCTAATGAACTATGTTAAGCTCAAACTCTTATATTCCTTTAATAGTCAAATGTATGAAATCCTTTAAGTGTAACTGAAGTTTGGACCATGCTAATGACAAGGCCCTCAGGAGAGGAATGCAGGAAGATTGGATCAAGGCTGCAACAAAAGAGGTGTGAACGAGACACCTCTGAAACAATGGACTTTCATGCCGGGACAACAAAAGTCATGCTGGTGGCTCCTAGCAGTCTACCCTTTGCTCTGTGTTTAGATCATGACTGCCATGATTACATTATCCTTTAGAGGTAATTTACCCGTTCTCGCTTGCAAGTGCCACTCCTCCAGTTCTCTCTGTGAGTGGGGTGTGCTCTTGCTGCGGGGTCACTGGGTGATGAGCTGTCCATACCGAGCCACTTTCTGGAATGTGCCATCCTCTGGTCAGGTGCCATTCCTGTCGCCCAGAGCTCAACCAGCGCAGGGGGCGCCACCGTTACCCACAACCAACGCACTCTTGACACCAACCCGCTGGTACCCCATTCCATGACAGGGGGCCGCGGCGCATATGTGGTGCTCTCCTCCATTCCACTGGCTGAACTGAAACATCTGAGGGCAGCTCCGAAACCTGGTTCTCCATCCTCCCGCGGTGGGTATGCCCTGTTCCTGATCCAACCTCCACCCATTCACCAATTGACCCAGTACATTGTACACTGTACATATGATCGCACACATGATTTGGTTTATCAAAATGCATTCATCCAAATTTAGTCAGGAGTTCATCTTGCATTCGGATTATATATTAGTTATGTCTACCGGCGTTGCCTCGCATGCGTGCCTTGTCCCTGAGCAGCAGAAATGGTATGAATTGTTTACTTTCGCTGAGCCACAAATCACATTGACTATTGATGCGCGTCTTCATACTAAAGATCTAGGCCCCATGGTAAAGCGGTGTGTAGAGGCGGTTGGCTGGGTTCAGACGTCTATTACGAATGTTGAATACTCCGCGTCACTAACAAGGTATCATACTTCAGCACCCACTACAAATTCTTCGGTTTTGGGAACGTGACTAAATTTAAAAATTTCACAAAACGGGTCACTCGGGAGAGGTAGCTCTGTGTGCGTCTCTGCCGGATGGGTTGTGGACACGGGGCCCGACTGATTTTGGGCTCTGCTCCACAGCTCCCCCAATTGTTTTTCTGTCTCTACACCCTCTCCCAGTTGACAGAATCAGAGTTGGCACAGCCTGGAGGTGGAGGGAGGCCTTCGGGAGACAATAGGAGGTGAAGACTGCAGCGGTCTTGGAGCTGTCTACATCTTGGAGAGCACCTATTCTTCCCGTAAAAAATGGTTTAATTTGGTATCTGCGTAATTCTAGTTTGGGATTTTTATTTATTTATTTATTTTTTTTTATCATAAATGGTAACTATTTCATTTGGTTTGCTTTGAAGATTTGCCAAAAAACGGTCAAAATTGGAGCGTTAGCTCAGGGCTTAATTTATAATCTCTAAACAGTTAGATATTTGAATTCAGTGAACTAAATTTTCTCTAATTCAGGAATAATTTGCCCATCTTGCAAAGCCAAATTCTAACATTGTGCCATATTAGCTGGATATCATTCAGACATAAATGCGAACCAACACTGCTGGATTGTGGTGATTATCGGCAAAACTAAATGTATACGTTGGAAAATTGTTTCTGGGGGCAATGCCTGTGAGGATGCCACTGTCTAGATTATATTCAAAGAAAGCTTTTACAACAGTCTGGGAATTGAAATAGATATAGATATAAAATTTGGTGGGTCTACGTTAATTACAATATCTTATTCAAGTGACTGATACAGGCTTCACAAGCAAGTTTAAAAAGGTGATTGAGTGCAATTAATGACGGTAGTGTTGCAATTATTTAGTTAAGAATTTTAATTGCGGGACGGCACTAGTTAATTTGTTACTTTTTGTTGGCTCATATAACTTTGATTGGGATCAACCCCACTAGGGGGTGGGGTCATAGTATATTTCTTGCCGCATGCATTTTTTGTGGCCACAGGTTGCATTTTCATTTTGATGGTAAAATATTTTTCGGCGGGGATTAAAGGATTGTATTACGATTACTGGCATTATTTTAAATACATACGGGACAGAATGTCGATAATTAAAGTTAGCAGGTTCATATTTACTGAATATTTTAAACATTGATGAAACAAGAAGCATTTATCAAATGAAACTAGAAGCACTGGTCACAAGAATGACTGGGATTGTAGGCCTGATGTTTTCTGATTTATTATATTTTTCTCATATGCTAAATTTATAGTACTTAGTTTAAATGTGTGAACTTTATTGAAATTTTGGGTAGTGAGAACAAATTTGCACACATAGCATTTCCATGACTTGCATTCACAGCACTTCATGGTCTAATACGACGCTCATTCTCCACATTGGCTGTAGAGATGCAAACATACCAAATTGGGCACTGGAGGTGTCACACAGACGCTATCGCAAAAAACACATTCCGAAAGACAGAACAATTGGAGATCGGAGCACACGCACAGACACAGGCCGTGTCCAAATTAACAGGCTGCGACCTCCGAAGGCCAGTTCGCAGGCTGGGTCCTCGAAGCCTAAGAAGGCTCCTCCTCATGTAGCCTTATATGGACCGCATAACCTGTGGTGAATTTGGACAGGCTCGATAGCTACGTACAAATAATTAGGCTGCGTCCTTCGATGTCCAATATGGCGGACAGAAGATGTCACTTCCGGTGCGACAAGAACGCTTTACGCAGGTGTCCAAATTCACGCGGCCTCCGAGTACTGGCCTTATAATCTGTCCTCGTTTCCGTGGAAACTCCATGGAAACGGGCCCTGAGTGAAGGCTACGAGCATGCAACCTTCGCAGCCTTAAAAGCCTCGCTCTTCTTCTACGCCGTTCTACACTCGCAAGATGCAAACTACTGAAGCCACGTGTTCCGCCTCATCGGAGTGCACTTTCAGATGTAAGTATAAGTTATTTATATGCAATATTAAAACATCACTCATGAGAAATATTGGGCAGCAATGTTTGGATATTTAGCTCCAGCTTAAGATAATTTTGTTAGTTGCGAAATCGGCCAAATATAACTAATGTAGCTCTAAAAATTACTGCATAGGAGGTACGGCTGAAACATTTGAATTGTCTTATTTCTGCATGTTAGCATTATTTTATTTAATCTTTTCCTTATGTTTTAGGGAGCAAGGAGATGACCGCGCTGATCAAGCTGTGCGGGGAGTACGACAGCCTCTTTACGGGGGCCAAGTTCTCCGCAGCCACAGCATGGATGTAAAAATACAATTACTATCGGGAAAAATATTTGACGGGTTATTGTCTTATTTATTTCCATCCATTTAAACTCAAAATATCAAAAAGAAAACGCATAAGAATGGTGAGACCCACTATAGCAGGGGTGTCAAGATCCAGTCCTGGAGGGCCGCTTTCCTGCATGCTTTCAATCTCTCCCGGCTGCAACCCACCTGATTCAAATGATCAGCTCATCAGCAAGCTCTGAAGAAGCCTGATAAGTATCCTGCTCATTTGAATCAGGTGGGTTGCAGCTGGGAGAGATGGAAAACATGCAGGACACCGGCCCTCGAGGACTGGAGTTTGACACCCCTGCACTATAGCAATTTTAGTTTCCATTCATCAGCCATTTGTGTTTGAATTAGATTTGCGCTCACTGTTTATTCTAGCACAGAATGTGCCCTGTATAAATTCCATGTACCCCCGACAATGTGCTCCCCAATTACTGATATTAATGAATAATATACGAATCACCCAACACATTAACATGATAAAACGCACTGAAACGGTCATGAACTAATGTACTGAAGTGCATAAATCTGCATGTTACCCATAACACCAGGATTTCTGACTAATATTTGCATATTTTTTGAACCTTTTTTTCTTCCTTTATTTTTGCATGCATTTTTATTTATTTAATACAGGACCATCGTGAAAAAACTTGAGCTGCAGGGCAAAGTGACGCCCCTGCAGGCAAAAAAAAATTTTTTTTTAAATGAAGTATAAAGTATGGAAGTCCACATTTTTTTTTCTTGTGTGTGAAAATGAAGATATGATTGTTTTATCTTTTTTCATATAAAGGATTGCAAAAACCCAGGGACTGGCGAAGGGTGGCAGGGAGAGCTACTGCCGATACTTGGCCCTGGTTCGAACTTATGGATGGAGTGCTCGGACAGAGACCGTCCATCACCCCCCCTGTCCTAATTGCCTCCATCCCTGAGGAAAGACCAGGGCCAAGTCGGGCCAGGGCGACGCAAGAGGAGGAGGAGGAGGAGGAGGAAGAAGAAGAAGTCGTAGAAGAAGAAGAAGAGCGAGGCCAACAGCCGGAGCAACGACCGAGAGGGAGAAAGCGAAGGAGAGAGGATGAAATGATCAAACTAGACAGACTCGACTTGGCAATGCGGAGACAGGAATTGTAGAGACAGAGGTTGGCAGAGAGAAGAGCAACTGAGAGGAGGGAGACGAAGGTTTTTCAGTTTAATGGAAAAAATGATTGATCAAAATAAAAATCAATGCTTGGTGTTCAAGACTAAAATTTAGATAACATTCATTTAAAATTAAACAAAAACCGGGGTACTTTCAAAACAGATGAACTAGTTTGTATCCCAGTCACACCTTGAGATCAGCTTCTTCAGACAAAAGTGAAAAAGCCCAGGTGTGTGAAAGACCAAAACCTTTACAATAATATGAAGACTCCACCATGTCTGTTTTGCTTACAAACTATTAATTCATTGAAAAACTGGTGGACAAACAAGGCATAAATTAAGTACATTATAATTCACAGTAACTATTCACAGAAAATAAAAAAGCATTTCCCAGTTCATAACTGTTGCAGGATAAACCTGAGTGTGTCAGTGCTGTTTTGCCAATTTTCGCCTGAGCAGGGACTCATTTGGAGCATGGATGGAACCTTTGTTCCAAGACCCATGACATGGATGGGGCACGAGCAAGAGTCCTGATCTTCCTCTCGTGACTTGAAGTGGGGCATCATACCAGTTGCAGTGTCCACTACATCATCCATTACGTGGGGGTTTGCAGGGATGGTCGGGGCAATAGATGGCTGCCATGTCACTACAAAAGATGGGATAGATTTATTAACCATTCATTACATTGTATATGAATCTATTTTTCCATCTTCTCATATTTTGCCATGTTTGTGTGTCTGTGCTCTTTGATGATTCAGTTAAAGATTATTCTGTGCCAAAGGTGTGGTGCACCTCCAGGGTGCGGAAAAAGATGGCCCGGAATCTCACCTTCATCATTCCAAAGGCACGCTCAATAATAGAGCGTGCCTTGGAATGATGAACGTTGAAGCGCCGGGCCCCCACGCCCTGCACCGGCCGCTTGTAAGGAGTGATGACGGGGAGTGGTCGTTGGAGGTACGGGTACCCTCCATCTGCCAAGATGAAGTGCCCTGGAGGAGGATACAACCCTCTTTGGTAAAGAGGGCTGTGCCGGAGGACCCTGGAGTCGTGGACTGATCCAGGCCAGCCCATGTAGATGTCCAGAAAGCGACTCTGATGGTCACATACAGCTTGCATAATTATGCTGCTGAAAAGCTCGCGGTTCTTATAAGTCGTGACCATCAAGGTCACTTGGAGGCTTGATTCGGACATGACAACCATCTATTGCTCCAGCAACTTTTGCAAATGCATGGTGCCTCGCCAGCCCTGCAAATGCCTGGGTCACTGCCTGAAGGTCTCCTGCAGTGTTGGGGAAGTGGATGACTCTGTGGCGAAGAGCCACCACTTCCCCAGTGACCCGGTGGATGATGTAGTGGGCAGTGAACCGCGGCATCCCAAATGCTCGTGCCTGCGTTAAATGAGTATTTTTTTTCATAAAAACAGCGCCACCGCCCCCTTAACTGAAATTAACTTCAAGTATCACCGCTGTGGTGCCGTATATTATGGAAAAGTCTAAACAATACACCAAAATTTTGCCCTATCCTGGACTGGGTGTGTGTTATCTAGTCGCGCACCCAATGTGAATAATAAAAGCTGCGAGGCACATGAGCAGGCTAAAGCGACAACTATATCTTAATCTGTTTTTGTGGACCCTAAATTACAATATCTTATATCTCCTTCCTTGTTGAGGAGAACCTCCGGGATGGGCGTGATGCGGCGCTTTTTGAAGCGTTCTCTGGCCTTCTGGTCACACCGGTCACATGTCACCTCAAACCTGTGGAGCGAACTGGAGGAGTGGCACTTGCAAGCGAGAAGGGGTAAATTACCTCCATTCTGACACTTTCAGTTTTGCATAAATTTTGTGTATTAACGTTGTAAGAGCCATTTTTTACGTTAAGGTATGTTTGCTTTAAACCTCCCACCACTTGGGTGCAGTGTGGTATCCATTGGCCACAGGGCTATTTAATCAATGGGCTAACAAGACCCAGGTGGTTACTATTGGGGAGGCAAAAAGTTTTAGACTGTGACCGTGACAAGGTGGAATGAATGGTGTGAGCTGACTTGACGGACAATTGGATGACTTTACTTTGGAAAAAGCGGAACGGACACGCGTCAAACCAACCCAGGCCAGTAGTAACCATAGTGACCCGTTTGATAGGGAAAAGGGTCACTACAATTTAAGTCTAAAACTTGCTTCGAGCGAATGAAGATACGTTTGCTTCAAAGTAAGGACAGCGCAGCTGAAAGGGAGCGGCGGATCGAATGGCTTTCTTGTCGCCTTGAGGACAACGTTGGATGATTGCTGATGTTTGGACGTCATCTGCCCAAATTGTTTGCTCGTTTGGAATTATTTGGAACCGGAGCCACGCAGCCGCGGCTCTCTAACCAACAAATTGGAACATCAATACACTTCTATGCCGGCCAACGCCAAGGTATTTGTAGCGCTACACTAATGGCCATTTAGTAGATTGCTGTAAATGTGTGCACACAACTTTGCGCATAAAATCCAATGCATTGGTGGTAATTGAGGGAACGTTACGGGGCGCGTTTGCAATTTGAATTAGACTGTGCGCGTGTACAACTTACGGAAGGTTGCACGGGTAAGCGAGTGATCAAAGGATTTTGTATCAACATAATTATGAGTAGAGAAGAGGACCTCGACAAAGCTGAACTTTGGACTGAGACACCTAAGCAAGATGATTTAGGGATTGAGGAAGGTGGTCCTTCTGTAAAAAAGCGCTCTGTTAAAATGACTGAAAAGGCCTTTTTGGCAAAGATAGAAACACTGCAAAAAGAGAGAAAAAACAAGTTGCAAAGGGCAGCAAGCCTCAAGCAGACAATTATTAATTTGATGGGTGTCAAAGGTTTTGTTTCAGAGGTAAAAAGTACGTTTGACAAATACACTAAACTATGTGATGAAGCTGTTGCACATCACGAAGCTTTATTGAAATTTATGCCACCTGAAGAGTGTGAAAGGCATGAAATGTGGTTTAAAGTAAAAGCGCTCGCTATCGATGAATTTGTTTCAGAAGTAAATAAGAGGTTGGGTAGCAATGAATGTTGCTGGCAAAATGAAGATATGGAGGACAATAATGATGAAATGAAACATCAAAGAATTGGACCTCACAGCGAGGAAGTCCTAGTGGAACCCCATGACAGCATTAGCAATGTAATTTCCAATACTTCCTCAAAGCGCAGTAGGTCTACGACAACACCTTTACGCCGACAAATGGAGGCAGAACAAGCTGTGATCATGGCGCGTGCTGCTGCACTTAAGAAAAAGCACGCTTTGGAAGAACAAGCAGAGGACATAAGAAGGAAACAGGAACAACTGGAAATAGAAACGGAACTAGCTGCATCTGCTGCAAAATTGATGACGTTAAAATACTCTTCATTTAACAGTGTTGCTAGTAAACAAAGCAAACATTCAGATGGAATGTCATCCTACTTGAAATCCCAAACTAATGCAGCACTAAGGAACCCAGCGCCGAAGATGGAAGCAACAGCCAGAACACAGGCACATCAACCAAATATGAATCTCAGTAGTCAAGCAGCACCGCATTCTCAAAGCATCAGAGATCGAACCAGGATACAAGCATGGCAAACATCTGCAACACAGGAAACCCAGTCAAATATAAATCCCAGTGCTCAAGTTGCACACCCGTTGCAAAACAACGATGTACTCTACAGGCTGTTACACAAGCAAAACGAAATAACAGCACTTTTAGCACAAACACAAAGTTCCCAGTTGTTACCACGCAGAGAAGTGCCTTGTTTTAATGGAGACCCTCTACAATTTCGGACCTTTATGAGAACCTTTGAACGTTGTGTGGAAGCAAAGGTGCAAAGGGAGGACTGCTTATTCTATTTGGAACAATACACTGGGGGCCAACCTAAAGAACTAGTTCGCAGCTGCCAACACTTACCACCGGACAGAGCCTATGATGCAGCCAAAACCCTACTTATTAAACATTTTGGAAATGAATTGAAAATCACAGCCGCCTATGTGAATAAAATAACACAATGGCCTACTGTAAAGGCAGAGGATAAAAAGGGGCTACAAGACTATGCATTGTGCTTGGCCGAATGCTGCAATGCAATGAAAGAACTCCGATATTTGGATGAACTCAATATGCCAGCAAACATGAAACTAATAACTCAGAAGCTTCCTTATAAACTCAGAGAGTGTTGGAGAGAGAGGGCTTGCAGCATCTATGAAACGCAAGGTCATAGGGCAGGTTTCAAGGACATTGTAAGATTTGTTGAATATCAGGTCAAGATCATTTCGGATCCAATCTTTGGTGATATCCAAAACACCACAATTGACACAAACAGGAGCAACAAAACTCAAGCAAACAAGGCATATTTGCAACAAAAATCACAATCCAGGGGAAACACCTTTGCAACTGCTGTTATGTTCAATGAAGAAGCTGCGGGTACAAACAATAGAAATGTACAAACTCAAACACAAACTGCACTGCCTACAACTGATAACAGTCGCTGTTTGTATTGTACACGACAACATGCATTGGATCAATGTTCAGAATTGAAAAGGAAACCTCATAGAGAGAAGCTGGACTTTCTCAAGGCGAAAGGAGTGTGCTTCGGCTGCCTGCACACAGGGCACATGAGCAAGGACTGCAGTAACCGCATATTGTGCAAAATATGCACCCAAAGTCACCCCAGTGTTCTCCATATCGAAAAAAGGGAAAGAAGTGAAGAGGAAAAGCGGCCGAAAGGACAGCCACAGGGAGCACCAGTGAGTGGCACAAGTGTTTCCACGTGTGGACATACAGGGGCCGGCGGCAGTAATGGCATTCTGTCAATCTTACCTGTTAATGTCAAATCTACAAAAGGAAACAAAGTGGTTCAAACATACGCTTTTTTGGATCCAGGAAGTACTGACACTTTCTGCTCCGAAAGTTTAAAGGAAAAACTAAACCTCAAAGGCAAAGGAACCAGTATTCATATACGAACTATGACCCACAACACCACTATGCCAAGCTACATGATTGAAGGCTTGGAAATATGTGGTTTGAGCAACAACCATTATTATCAGCTTCCCACCACATTCACACAGAAACAAATGCCAGTATCGGTAGACAATTTAATCAGCGAAAGGGAGTTAAAGAAATGGTCTTATCTTAAGGATGCGCACATTCCTCGTATCAGCGCTAATGTTGAGTTGTTGATTGGCACAAATGCCTCAAAGGTAATGGAACCCTGGGAGGTGATCAACAGTCGCGGCGAGGGACCGTATGCTGTTAGAACTCTTCTTGGCTGGGTGATTAATGGACCTCTACAGGGAAATAGTGCAACACAGTGTGAGAATGGCCACACTCTGGCACTGGTTAATAGGATCAGTGTTGACCGACTCCAACAGTTGTTGATAAATCAATACAATCAGGAATTCAATGAAACATCTTACAATGACAAAGAGGAGATGTCAGTAAATGAAAGGAGATTCATTGAAATAATGGAAAATTCTGTCCAATTTAAAGATGGTCATTACATGACAAAATTGCCTTTTAAAGATCAAAATGTGAAAATGCCAAATAATATTTCTGTGGCCAAGCAACGTGTTGGATCACTCAAAAGAAGACTTCAGAAGGATAAAGAGTTTCACAAGGAATATTCCACTTTCCTATCTGATGTCATTGGAATGGGATACGCAGAAATGGTTCCAGAGGAACAATTAGAGCGGGCTGAAAAGAAGGCCCAGCCAAATGGTAGAGCTGTCACTGAAGAAGAAAACGCCATAGTTAACGAGGACAGAGTGCCACATCAACAGTTACCTCCTCCACAAAACAAGAGCGAACAAGCTGTTGAGTCAAAAAAGGCCAAGAAGAAAGCCAAACAGGCAGTGAAGGAAACTGTGACAGCTGTTGTAAAGGAGCCGGAGGAAGGCACATGGGAGACAAAGGTGAGCAACAAGGAAAAACGTGAACAACGCAAGAAGGACAAGAGTTCCAGTGATGGCTCTGCCAGTACTGGTGGTGGTGGCGGCACTCCTATGAATGCTTCTCCAGAGCAGCGCAAGGCCTCAGCATCTACTCCACCTGCCAACCAGAAGAAGAAGAAAAAAGGAGGGTCATCAAAAGTAACTGCAGAGAAGATTAATGCTGCTGTAGCCCATGTTAACACCAGTGAGGCACCAATAGTAGCAGCAGGTGTGGCTGACATTCAAGCGGTCAAGGTTCCGCACACTGTCGCTCCAAAGACTCAAGGCCCGTGGACTGCCACAAGAGAACCAGCACCATTGTGGAAGGCTGATATTGATGATTCATGGACTGTGATTGATGGGGTTCCTTCTGATCTAGTTTCTTTTACTAAACTGGGCGTTGGCGAAGCTGATCCTCAGCTGGTAGATAGCACATTATGGCTCAGTCAGCCTAAAGTAGATGACGAGTGGTCTGGATTCCATGGTGGTTCAACAGATCCCACCTCTGACTGGAACGCTCCCTCTGAAGTTTGGGGCAACTATGAGGAGCCCAAACCTCAGTCCACTCCTGTTCATGAGCTGGCTCGAAGTATACCCGCCAAACCTAATCAACTGAGTGGAGCTGCTGAGGAGGATGATAAAGATGAAAAGGACAATGGAGAGACTGCTGCTGACGGAGGTGCTAAAAATAAAAAGAAGTGGAATAGAGAAAAAAGAAATTTCTTACCGGGGGACGTTGTTGTTGTTGATTCAACAGCTCCTCGTGGATCTTGGATACTTGGAAGGATTTTAGAGACATTTCATGATAAAAGGGGTCTGGTCCGTACTGTACGTCTTCAAACCAAGACCAGCGTGCTCGATAGACCAGTGACAAAAATAGGTCTACTCTGTGAGGCAACTGAGTAACCATGAACACTTATTAGACACATGTTTCAAAAATACCCAGTACATAGTTTACATTATAAGAATGATTATTTGTTCTCAGTTATTTATTTTGTTTCTAACGCTTTAATTTGAGTTAACTTTAATGGCTCATTGTGTTTGAAGATTGTAATTGGTTTGCCTTCTGTCAAGCCCAATTAGGGGCCGGTGTGTAAGAGCCATTTTTTACGTTAACGTATGTTTGCTTTAAACCTCCCACCACTTGGGTGCAGTGTGGTGTCCATTGGCCACAGGGCTATTTAATCAATGGGCTAACAAGACCCAGGTGGTTACTATTGGGGAGGCAAAAAGTTTTAGACCGTGACCGTGACAAGGTGGAATGAATGGTGTGAGCTGACTTGACGGACAATTGGATGACTTTACTTTGGAAAAAGCGGAACGGACACGCGTCAAACCAACCCAGGCCAGTAGTAACCATAGTGACCCGTTTGATAGGGAAAAGGGTCACTACAATCGCATAGCGCCACACACACTTATTCATTCACACTATTTCCCCCCCTATTTTTCCTTTATTTTCCCTCTTGACTTTTATTTTTCCCCTTTTTTCTTTTTCCCCTTATCTCTCTCTTTTCCCTTATTTCTCTTCCCCTTATTTTTCCCCCTTCAAACGCGCGTGGAGGATACACCCCTGTTATCCTCTATCAGTTTTATAGACTATCTCTGTCTCTTCACGTAACATTGACTAGTATTCTTACGGTTTTACACAGTTTTAAAGACTTACTCTGTCTATTCGTAGTGGAGTCCGCCCTCCAATATCCCCACGGAATTTAACTACGTACCCCTTCAAATGCCCACATTTATCCCATTCGGAAATGACACACTCACCCAAGATGAGCTGAACGTCTCTCTCCGCAGCCTCCCTTCAACTTTCAGCCTTCCAGCAGCAAAGTCGAGGACCAGGTCCAAAAAAAGAAACACAAAAAAACAAAAAGAAAAAGGGGAAAAGAAAAATAAATCCTGGAAAAAAAAAAAAGAAATCCTCGTCGTGGCCACGATTGTCCCCGGTCGTCGGCTTCGCCCCCGGACGCTTCCAGTATGTTGGGTTCACGGCTCTCGAAGGACCAATTATATGTCAGGTTCGCCAATTTGACATATCGGGTTCATAGCTGGAAGGAGAAAGACGCACAGCCCAAGTGGATACTGAGAGGTTAACAAAGTTTATTTGACAACTTTATCTCCCCCCTGTTCGTCAATGCTTTTCACACATTCCCTTTTATAACATCGGGGAATCAGATTACACTTCAAGAAATCAGATTACACTAAAGGGTGGTACAGTTCCTCTTCTCAAAAGCTGGTTTAGTCCGGTTCATCATTGGCGTGTCGCCGTGGGTCGCAGCTGACTGCAGCTGACTTTGACGTCAACATCTTCTATCAGGACCCCGCATGTTGTTGTTTGCGTCAGACTTTGGGGCCAACTTCTTCTTATCAGGGCTCATCACGACGTTGGTTACTTCATCCTCACTTCTGAAGAAGTGCCACCGCCCTGCCAATTCCTAGAAGCCCCTCTCTGCAGTAGAGAGGCCCCCCTGTATCACCCCCCACACTGCAAACACTCAGCACAGTTCACTCCACTGCAACATGATATGTGCACTATGTATTGAAATAAAGTTGCGTCATGGCAAATGTAGAATAACATCTGATAAAATCCATGTGGCATCATAGGATTATACCTTGATGCCCAGTCGCAGCAGAAGAATAATTCTGATATGTAGACAACTTCTCTCGTTAGCCAACTGGCGTAGTTTATTTCAGCAACACACACGAACTGCTCTTCTCCAGAGCCAAAAGCAGAGAGAGCAATAAGGCTTGAACACCTGCCTAACATGGCATCGTCTGTTAGCGACAGCACCCCTTGTGGCAAATAAGCACATTACAGTAACAAGCAGTCATACAATAACACTCAACACTCCCACTTATGAATGGCTTGTATACTGTACAACTTTCACAAAGACATAAAAAAAAAATAACATGACATTTGAATGTCAAATATTTACATGCCAAACAGGACCCCTGTAAATTTCTTCAATTTAGATTTGGTAACAGGCTTGGTCATAACATCTGCTGCCATGTCATTTGTGGGACAGTAAACAAGTATCATCTTCTCGTCTTTTATAATGGATCTAATAAAATGATATTTGATGTCCACATGTTTACACCTCTGCCTGTATACAGGGTTCCTCGCAAGTGCGATAGCCCCTTGATTGTCCTCATGAATGATAGTTTTCGTGTACACATCGTCATCAATACCTTTTAACAGTTGTTCCAAATAAATACACTCCTGTATTGTTAGGGCTAAAGCCATGTATTCTGCCTCACAGGTAGATAGTGCTACTGTTTGTTGTTTCTTGGTCCTCCAGGAGACCAGTGCACTGTCTTTACACATGCTCACACAATACCCTGTGGTACTGCGTCTGTCAGTGGCGTCCGACGCCCAATCTGCATCACTGTAAGCTCGAATACCAAGACCTTCGCTGCTCTTTCTAAAACAGAGCTGTCTGTCGGTTGTACCTCTGAGATAACGCAAGACATGTTTGACCGTGATCCAGTTCTTATCTGTGGGTTCAGAAAAATGCTGCGATAGTCGGCTCACCACAAAACATAAATCAGGGCGTGTGCAGGTGGCCAAATATATGAGACTGCCAACCGCTTCTCTGTACATTTTCACGTCAGTCATTCTAGGCGCATCTTCAGTGTAGTCTAGTTTTTGTTCGCAGGGTGTTTCCCTTGTTCTACACATTTGCATGTCAAATCGGGTAAGGATCTTTTCCACATACTTTGTTTGTGACATATATACACAGCCTTCCGACTGGCTGAAGACCATGCCAAGGAAATGTTTTAATCTGCCTAGATCCTTCATTTTAAACTTGATGGAGAGCATGCTCTTCACTTGTTCTAATCCACTTGTGTTATTGGCTGCAATAATAAGATCATCCACCCAGATAACAATTATCACTTTCCCTTCTACTTTCGCCTCCTTTGTGTATACACAGTGGTCTGCTGGGTTCTGGATAAATTTGTTCTCGGTTAGGAATTTGTGAAGTAATAAATTCCAATTACGTCCAGATTGCTTTAGGCCGTAAATTGACTTCTCCAGCTTACACACTAGCCCATCTCTTCCTTTCTCATAACCCTCAGGTTGTTCCATGTATATTTCTCTATCAATAGGGGGCGTGCAAATATGCTGTTTTTACGTCCATTTGGTGTAAGATTAAGTCATCCTGGGCAGCCTTTTGCATTACTACCCGTACACGAGTCAGATTTGCTGTCGGTGAGAATGTTTCACCATAGTCTATTCCTGCTCTCTGGCTATATCCCTTAGCCACAAACCTGGCCTTGTACATCTCACATCCATCACTGTTTTCCTTGATTGAATAGACCCACTTTCCTCCCACTGTCTCCCGGCCTTCTGGCAATTTAGTCAAAGTAAAAGTTTGAATGTCCTCTAAGGACTTCATCTCCTCATCCATTGCTTTCTTCCATCTTTCTGACTCAGTTGATGTCATGGCCTCTTTAAAGTTTTGGGGAATATTACACATTACTCTGTAGCAGTAGTCTATACTCACAAGTGTACTGTCCTCCTCCTCACTGCTGTCTTGACTATAATCTTTTAGATAACCCGGTGGTCTTCGTTCTTGAGTAGGATATCTCCCACTGCTTGGGACCTGTGGTGTCCCTTTAGGGTGCTTGTCATCATTGTCCTTCGGTAGTTTTGAACCTGTTAGGATATGTCACCAATTTTGTGTATTCATAATCATGTTTCATACACTATTTGTATCACTAATAACTGTATACACACAGACACTCATTTAGCACACATGAGCACAGCTTGAACACACACACACACACACACACACATTCGGTTTCAAGTTTCTGAATCTTCGAGCTGAAGTTTTAAACTGACTGTTGTGATTGGTTGTTTCCTGCCTGCCTGCTAGAATTCCAGAAGACAGCCCCCCTCTTTGTCTCTTTATGTCCGGAGGAGAGTCAGAGGAGGGGGTCAGATGAAGGGAGTGTGGGAGGCCGAACAGGCCTGTTCGGCCTCCGGCTCTCTCTCTCTCACCAACTCGCAAATTGGAAAATAAAACTTTGCTTGATTGACTTTGGACATGCAGCCATCATTATTTAAATAATTCCCAGTGTAAAAAAGGCGTCAGGGCCGTTTTAAACCTGACATTTATTTGGTGGAGAATGCGGGCAGCCGCACTCGGACGGGCGTCGTCGTTGGATCTTTTGGACGCCATCGAATCTGACGTCAGCGCTTCAACATTGAGAAAGCGAGGCCTCCAAGTTCCTGCGACGGCGCACCGCCCGGATGCCGGTTGCCGATAGGACAAGGCTGATCCAGAGGAAATCAGGTATTGTTTTTCAAATTATTTTGTGCCACCATTTTAAAATTTAAAATATTAACACAATTCGTAAGGGGTGATTTATGTGGGTAAGACAGCGCGCGCAGAGGCCGGGCCTCGACCGTTTAGTCAGTACGGTAACAAAAACTGCATCGTGCTAGTCCAAGGAGTTATGTAAAAATAATCGGTAGCGAATTAGGCCATAACTCATCGGTAGCGAATTGACCATAACTCGTTGAAACTGAGCAAATTTTAGACACGGATAGCACGGTGAACAAATTGATTTGTTCCTCGGCGTCGATGGTAGCGAATTTGGCCATAAACTGAGCAAATTTTAGAGATCGATCCGCCTAGAGAAGGGAGACAAAGTTTCCGCGAAAATTAAAAGGTTCCCTCCGGTGTCGACAATGGAAAAGAGTGGCAATCAGGAGAAGGTCTTACTCACAATTTCACATTGAAATTCAGGGAATAATAAGGCATTATTTTCTGTGGTTTTTATTTGAAGTGTTTTGGGGGCTGTGCAGCTGTGTGTGTGTGAACAAAGGAACAAGTTTGAGTCAGTGAGAATGTGTGTGCGTGCGTGCGTGCGTGTGTGTGTGTGTGGGTTTGGAGAAGTAGCAGAACAGACAACAGCAAAAGAAGAGGTCTGGCTGGGGCAAGCCTGAAGGATCAGGTTTCAGGGTAGTGAGAGAAGAATTTGCAGAGAAGCTGAAGAAAAAAAAAAAAAAACCCCACACACACACAACGTCAGATGTGGAATGATCGTTTTGCTTGTGGATGTTTGCGGAAAAACTGTTTGCAAAATGAATGAATGGTGTGATTGGGGATTACAAATACCATTTGGTATTTTATCCCATGTACTGCAGTAAGGGTAATAAACAGGACCAGTATTTGAGAATGACAGAGAAAGTTGTTGGCTGCCAGGATGGCCGAGTGGTCTAAGGCGCCGCGTTCAGGACCCAGTCTCCCCAGGAGGCCTGGGTTCGAATCTCGAATTTCCCCATTGTGGGACTAATAAAGGGCATCTTAAGAAGGTAAAGAAGGGGGAGGGGGGTTGCAACTGCCCCCTGTATCCTGAGAAACCCCCCCCAAAAAAAAGACAGATAAACCAATAAAGCGCTCACCTCAATGTGCTGCGTGTATAAGTGGCAGTGTGCATTTGTGGCAGAGGCTGCATTGGCCCTATAGGGCTGCACATACATAATTATGAGAGATATTAGTTGAATTAAAGGACTTATTATGGGCAAAAGATAAAGATGGATTGTGTTGCTGTTATACTAACATGTTATTGTTGTTTGTAGTTGTTCAGTGTTGAGAACTGTGTGTGTCGTTTTGTGGGCCCGTGTATATGTCTGTGTGTCTGTCTGTGTGTCTAAATGTCAGGGAGAGTGATCAAAGTGGTTGGAATTATGCTAAAAGGATTGATGAAGTAGAGATAAAATGGAATCAAGGATTAGTAACCAACAAAAGGCTACTTATGAGTGACGAGATCTTATTGAGAAAAATAATTCCCAAATTTACAAAAGAAGTTAATAAAGAAGATGATTTGAGGAGATAAATTCATTTAAATTAGAAATTAAATAAAATAACTTATACAACGGGATAGGCTTAAAAGAAAAGAGAGAAATAGCCTGATGTGCGTTTTCTGAAAAATAAAAAAATTTAACCCAGATGTCTAGGATGGTTTAAAAAGATGAGTGAAGATAAGGAAGTTCATCAAAAAACAGGATCCTGATAAAATTCAGTATTTAGACAAATGGATAGCTGAACATGGCTTTAATGGTCAGTTAAAAACACGAAAAATAGCCGCATTGCAGAAATCAATCATAGCAAAGACAAAGAAAGACCCCAAAAAGATGAAGACAAATGGCTTTGAGGAAACAGAATATTGGATGAGGGTAGCCTTAAAAAGAGAAGAGGGTGACAAGAAACAGAAAAGATGAGACATTTGGGCAATACAAAGTGAGAATGACAGCTGTGTTTTAAAACCACAGCGGGCTGCAGGAAGATGGTGATGTGGATGGGGCATTTCAACAGCAGTTGAAGAATGCTTCACATGCAGGATCAAGAGAGGAAATTCATAAGTGGGTGAATAAACATTACATTTGCCTGCCAACAGGTACCCTGGAGGAGTATGTAAATCACGCCCTCCATGCTGAGAAGATAGAAAATAAAAGGAAACAGAGGTCTATAGACACTTTTTATCAAAATAAAGGTCAGAATGTCTTTTATCAAGGTGGAAGAGGCTGAGACAAGGACGCCTTCCCACCGGAGATGATATTTGTTACAATTGTGGCAGATCAGGACACGTTGCCAGAAACTGCCGTCAACCACACAGGAAGACCACACTAAAAGAAGGCCAGATAGCAAGAAATTGCCTTGAGAAGAAGCAGCCTTCAGCATGATTAGGATAGAAAGATTAAAGAACAGATGAGTTTTTAAATGAAGAGGTTTTCCTAAATTTACAAAAGATATTGGCTTTTGATTAAATGATTGAGCTGAAATAACCGTATTGGTAATGGGACACCAATTACCCTTTTTATGTGACATTGGTGCAGATAGGATTGCTTATAATAAATCAATTTCAAATGATAGGGCAAGTGAGAAAGGGGCCATAGTCAGATTTGCAAGGGGAAAAATGGAACAGAGTAACAGAATTAGAACCTGTGTGGTTGAGGGACCCAGAAGGCCACTGAGTTGGTTGCATGAATTGAAATTAGTTTTATTTTTACAGAATAATGAGAGCCCAAGTTGTGGGGATGTGATTAATTTACAGAAAAAGTTTAGTGATGAGATAATTTATATTTACATGATTCAATAGACAAGATATATCATTTTGATGATGGTTTTTACTTAATTGTATACTTGCGTCTCCTTCAGAAAGGGAGAAGTAGGTGTTATGAAATTTTAACAATTGGATGAAGCTTCTGAAAGTGAACATGAGGAATTTTTGCAAAAACATAGGTGTTTCCTGATTTTTTAAATTTTGATTCGAGACATTGGTAGGTTTGAGTGGTTGTGGAAAAACTACAGTGAATTTGGAAATTAGGAGCAGACTGTGGAGAGGCTCATGTGAGGAGGAGGAAGAGAGAGAGTTCAGTGAGTGAAGGAGGATAGAAATGAGATTTTGCTTTTTGGTGAATTGAAGAAATACATATTTTAGATTTCATATTCCAGTTGATGATGTTTATATTAAAGTAGGCCAGAGATGCAATGATACAGGAAAAAATTGGCAAGGGCTATAATTTTCATTAAAGCAGAGAAGATTATGTGAAAAAGGAAAAAGAGAATTACAGGCTTTTCAAATAAAACAACCTAATTTAAATTGGCCAACTTGTAAAATGGAAAAGAAGATTCTAAATTATGCACAAAAAGCTTGAACGTGTTGAGCAGAAGGAAGAAAAAGAGAAAACATTTAAAAAAAAGAAGGAAGCAGAGAGTCTTGTGATAAACAATAACTTTTCAGGACGAAGAGAGAAGCAACAGAGGATCACATGGCGAAAGAAAAAAAACTAACATAAAAAGTGTGTGTAGAAGGACTTCTACATCAACATGCGTTTTGCTTATTTGGCCGTGATACACTGACAATTGGACTTTAATATCAGAATCAATAAGCAAGGGCGAATTTAAACAAGAGTCAAAACTTTAAAAGGACGCATTGTCAGTGATAAGCGGGAAGAAAAATAGTAATAAATCTTTGCCAGACCACTTTTGTGTAAACACCTTCCTTGGGACTTTCATGACCTCCATTAAGTCCCTGACCTTTCATCGATAAAGTTGGAGCCCAAAGTCTCTCAGGGCTGTAATTTATGCGGCAGAGAAAGAGCCCAACAGGCTTAGGGTGAGTTTAAAACAACAGTATCATGGCCATAAAATGAGTTGTGTATGTTGGAACTTGTGGAGATACACTGCAAGATTGTATTTACAAAGCATCTTAATGCACTACCAAATTATTATTATAAGCCATTTGGGCAAACAGTGACTGCAAAAAATGGCTTCATGGACTTGTGTTGCTGCAGAAACACAGGAAAGTGAATCCATTTGCATATTAGTCACAACAATTTGGATTTCGTGGCAGAGAACCACTTAAGAGTGTGATCAAGAGCTTTCACTGCTGCTTTAAGGAATGAAAAAATGACATTCCATCACACGACATTCACATTGCACGGCGATTTAATTGTAACATTACATTAATAAGGTGCGATGCATTTAAGCCCAGCGCCATTCTTTTTCCACGCACCATTTAGAAGGCGCCACACGACTGTGGAGCCGTCCAAATTTTCACCAAACCCATGACTTGACTTTTTGACATTTTTTCCTCCCGACTGGAGGAGTTAAGACGTGTGAAGACATGAAGACCAGGTGCACCTTCCAGACTGATAAGAAAGTGTCTGAGAACCAAGGTTGTAGGAAGAAATCACGCTGACTTTTATGCGATGGGAGTATTAGTAGTGCGATACCAACAGATAACTTGTAAAAGAGAGAAATTGTTAGGATAAGCAGGAAGAGCGTAGGCGGTTGTGAGCTAATTAAAATTTGGAGTTTCCCATCTTGTATGAGCTGTATGGTTACAATGTGAACTCACAGTCAAGATAAAATGTTCTTGTGTTCTGTTGATTTTGGGCGAACGGGTGCTTTAAAAATCACAAAAGATAAAAGAAAAATTGTGCATAAAGCACGTCTAAATAAGTATTTGTAAATGCAAAATTCTCTTAACAGAAAATGACACGATTACGATTGAATAAAGGCTGGAGCCAAGCCATAATCCCAAGGTCGGCATAGCACAAGAGGTTTCATGAAAACACACACACACACACACACACACACAGTAAATCAACTTGACAAGTTGATCTCAGGCCAGGGAAAAAGGCACCACTAAATGGACAATGATGCAAACATTGAGTGAGACACGAGCAGACGTCGTGCCTCAACAGGGAGGAGATATGATATGAAATTGTTCCCACATACAGACTTTTCAACAAAAACATTTTTTTTTGGACAGTGTTATTTGTTTGGGTTGCAATATTGTTTGGTTATAATTAATATGTTTTCAAAATGGATCAAGTTGTTTCCAACAACACATGCTGATGCTAAAAACGATTGGGAAAAGTGTTGTGTAATCAAATTATCCTGACATTTGGAATTTCAAGAAGTGATTTGAAGTGAAAATGATGCATTTTGTGAATGATGTTGTAACAAGTGGGACAGTTGTTAAAAAATGGACTCAAAGCGTCACTGTGCATACAGTCTGCAGGACTTGTGGAACGCACTAATGGGAAGAAAAAAAAAGAGACAATGGCCAGACTGTGTTTCAATCACAGCAATGAGGACAATGCCAGCCGAAGGAAGGACACTATCCCCTATCGACTCTCAGGTTCATCAGAACCACCAACAAAAAATATGTTTGACCGAAAAAGTTCCAAAAGACGCCAATACTGGTCAAGTGTTGTTCTGATTTACAGAAATTACGTCCGTGTGGGAGACCAACTCTTCTTCAAGGTGTTGAAACGACTTCTTTGGGAAAAGTGAATGCTGAGATGGCCCTCGCCAGATGATGGCGGTGACCCCGACGCTGCAAAGGTCGCGGGGCGTGGCAGCTGGATCCACCAGTTGCAGTACAAGCTTCACCGGTTTCCAGCTAAAGGCCTAGCAACGCGAATCCCTCGAACAGGAGTCCACCTGAGTCAGAATCTCTGACCACACGCACATCAGAACCACACCACCAGCCACAGATACGAATGTTGAAGCCACAGAATAAAAAGATTAGATATGGTTTGGAAATTAATGACGTACATAAAGCCTTGATTGAAGAACATAATTGCATTTAAAGTTTAAAAAATGAAACAATTATTAATGTTATGACCACTGTGAAGAATTTGAAAGACACAATATATATCGGGATAATTATGGTTTTCATTTTTTGTTGTGTGTAGTCTGTTCATGTTGCATTATTTTTATGACAAAAATGATGATTAACTGCATGTTTGTTGCCCAAAAATAACATTACAATCTGATTGATGTTGAGTATGACAAACTCGAACTGGACAATGACGAACTCGAACTGGACACTAAAACGTAAAATGAATATGGACTTGTCGCCCAAGCCCCACACGCGCATACACATACACCACACACGAAGATCCGGGAGGTAAAGACGGCTGTCTCCTCCTACAGCGAGGCAAGGGGCCTGCATCGAGTCCCCCAGAGACAAGCTCTGCGTGGAGACAGTTTTGTTATTTTTCACTAGGCACATTGAAATGTATTTTTATATGTTTTATTCCCTGATGACTCATCTTAAAGCCGTATGGACATGATTTAAATCCGACAAACAGGGGGGAAATGTGAGAGTATGTAAATAGTTTGTGTATTTTTAA
Organism: Idiotropiscis lumnitzeri; assembly: GCF_059441095.1. Lineage (NCBI taxonomy): Eukaryota > Metazoa > Chordata > Actinopteri > Syngnathiformes > Syngnathidae > Idiotropiscis > Idiotropiscis lumnitzeri. The sequence goes on along the minus strand of NC_142392.1, from coordinate 24,784,708 downwards.
TCATGTTTTTTATACACTATTTGTATCAATGATAATTACACACACACTCACAGACACGCACATCATTGCTTCAGCACACATGCGCACACCCACACGCTTGTTTGGGTTTCACTTTCCATAGGTTTCGTTTTTCTTTGAATAAAGTCCAGAGGGATGGGCGAAGAAGTCAGTGAGAGTGCGGGAGAGTGAACTGGCAAGACGTCTACTTCACTTCCTGGCTTCTCCTCCCATCGCGATGGAGATAAGACAAAACCTTCCCTGGTTATTCCTCTGGTTCTCTGCATTTAATTCAGTCTAATGAAGGCGTCAGGACCTTTTAAACCTGACAATAAATAAGACCAATACGTACTTGATTTTTAAAAAAAAAAACGTAATCCCTTGTGTTTCATCCACTAAAATTCATCAACCGCCATTGATCTTTTTGCTGCAGTGTGCACAGTTTTTGTCAAAAACGAGACAAGCCTTCATAAATGAATCACCCAGCCAAGATTGTCTTTGTCACTTGCGATGAGCAGTCCGCCAAAGAGAAAAGCTTACGCGCTCCTGTGCAGCGTTTTATTGAAGCAGAGCAAAGCATTTTAAATATGCAAACTCATAAAGAATGGAAAAACATGAACACTTTATCACACCCGTCAAGTTGGCAACTCCTGACATACCAAAACCTTGAAGAGAAACTGAGACGATTTGCGTTTCTCTTTCTGGTTCTTTTTATGGTTCAACTTCTAGTTCAGTTTTTCACCTTTTCACACAACGTAATGAAGGCCAGTTGAGCAAGTGGAACAAGTGATTTTATTGATGATTGTGGAAGGCACCGATATCATCAGCACCGTTTCTTCTCGCACCTTTTCCATTAGGTACGATTAAAAAGACAACTGAAAAACATAATGTTAAAAAATGTTGTTCCAGGCAAAGGCAATTTTTTCTATTTACATGTTTGATGTAAACACCAAAACAAATCATTGTCACTCAGACACAATGGTTCTTCTGGCACTGATCACATTGGCTTTGTGTCAATAAAAGAGCTTTGCAAAATTCAATACATCATATTTTAATCAAAATCACATTCACATCTTACCACAAAGAGTCAGTTCCTTCAGTTTTTTGTTTTATTTTTTTTAAGCTTCAAGGATCGCTGCTTTTCTCACCAGCACAATTGTGACTCTCCGCATGCTGTTTAGTGGAGAATTTTTTAGCACAAACGCTGCAACTGAATGGCTTGTCTCCACTGTGTGTTCTTGTGTGGCTTCGTAAATTAGACTTTTGAGAGAAACTCTTGCCACAAACTGAGCAGGAAAAAGGTTTTTCACCACTGTGTGTTCTTGTGTGTTGTGTTAAATTTCCCTTTTCAGAGAATCGTTTGCCACAAACTGAGCAGGAAAAAGGTTTTTCTCCAGTGTGTGTTCTTGTGTGATCTGTTAAAATTGACTTTACATTAAAGCTTTTGCCACAAACTGAGCAGGAAAAGGGTTTTTCGCCACTGTGTGTTCTTGCGTGGATTGTTAAATCAGACTTTTGATAGAAGCTTTTGCCACAAACTGAGCAAGAAAAAGTTTTTTCTCCACTGTGCATTCTTGTGTGGATTGTTAAATCAAACTTTCGAGAGAACCTCTTTCCACAAATTGAGCAAGAAAAAGGTTTTTCTCCACTGTGCATTCTTGTGTGCCTTCCTAAATGAGACTTTCGAGAGAAGCTTTTGCCACAAACCGAGCAGGAAAAAGGTTTTTCTCCAGTGTGTGTTCTTGTGTGTTCTGTTAAATGTCCCTTTTGGGAGAAGCATTTTCCACAAACTGAGCAAGAAAAAGGTTTTTCACCACTGTGTGTTTTTCTGTGCCCTTTTAAAGACAGCTTTGAAGTGAATGAGTCAGTGTGACGTGCCCTTTCACCTTTGGCTTGGCCATCATCATCATCATCATCATCGTCATGAGCGTGTGATAATGTGTCCTCATTATGTGCTTGTGATTGTCCCCAGTGGTCTTCATCATCTTCTGTTGTCACGTGATGACTTGAGCTGCTGCTTGTAGGCTCCGCCCCTCTCTTGTCCTCACTCTCATCCTTGTTTTCATCTTCAGTCTTAAAAGGGAGAACGTTCACTGGTGACTTGTTGATCTCCTCCTCCTCCTCCTTTTTTATGTGAGTCAGGTCTGGCTCCTCTTTCACGGAACGGAGATCGTTTTCACTGACGTCTGAAGGACACAGAAAGACAAATTTGGTTTGGTCAAGTCAAACCTCAGGCGGCGACTTTGTCTTATTTTCTACCGTGCTACCTTGACTTGTGCCTGCTGCACACGGAGCAATGCGTGCGACCCCGATTTGGACCGGACCATGGGGGCATTTCACAAAATTACGTCCGACGATGTAAACCTCCCTTTAGCAGCACAACAACAGTGATAAACGAGCAATTAAAACGGAAGCACGTTGCGGCCGATGCCCTATTTCATTCCTGACATGGTCACAGACGTTTCTGGAAGCGAGCTGAAGTTAGCACACACAGGCTATTGTGTGCGTCTGATGGAACACCTGTTGTGGGACCCTAAAATATTGATGCACACCACTGGGGGCCATTGCAGCATAATGTCATTGATAAAATAGGAATCCTTCAAGTGAAATATGTTTACAAGTATTTCTTTTTGCATTAAGAGATAGAACTAAATGTTCCGGGGCTTGTTGGGAGAAAAGGGGGTTGTGACGTTCTCCCTTTTTAAGCCCATAGTAAGCCAAAGATGCAGATGCATTCCTTGCAGCATGCGCTTGTTCACCGATGAGATCCGTGCAACCTTGGATGGATGCATTAAATGTATTTTAAATGTTTGGATGAAGTGAAACTATGCACACGTGCACAAAACAGTGCAGGGCCACCCGAGATTCATTGACCGAGCCAGTACAAAGTTGATAAATAAGACCAATACGTACTTGATTTTTTTTTTAAAAAAACGTAATCCCTTGTGTTTCATCCACTAAAATTGATCAACCGCCATTGATCTTTTTGCCACAGTGTGCACAGTTTTTGTCAAAAACGAGACAAGCCTTCATAAATGAATCACCCAGCCAAGATTGTCTTTGTCACTTGCGAGGAGCAGTCCACCAAAGAGAAAAGCTTTCCCGCTCCTTTGCGGCGTTTTATTGAAGCACAGCAAAGCAATTTGAATATGCAAACTCATAAAGAATGGAAAAACATGAACACTTTGACTTTATCACACCCGTCCACACGCTTCCTGTTGTTCGAACGGTTTCAGCTTACAAGACATGTTTGTGTCACACTTCTGTTCAATGCGAGCTAAACGGTTTCCAGTTAAACACGGTTCGTGCATCTGTTTTTGTGGCTTCCTGCTACAGAATTGGTGATGGAAAGAACCTCTCTGACACAGCCATTTTGTTTTGAAAAAAGATTTTATTCTCGTCACATGCTGATGTCAAAAAAAGTCTCCCCAAAAAGAAAAAAGGGAAAGGTGTCCCCTCTCTCCGGCCTTCCCTTCTTATAGGGAATGGCCACACCAGACATGAATATTGAAGGTTTGTATTACGATTGCTGGCATTATTTTAAACACTTACGGGACAGAAGGTCAATTATTTAATTTAGCAGGTTCATATTTACTGAATATGTTTGACATTGATTAAACAAAAAGCGTTTTTCATATGAAAGTAGAAGTACAGTGCATAGATAAGATTGACTGGGATTGTAGTCATGGTGTTTACTGATGCATTCATATGCTAAATTTACATGACCTAGTTTAAATGTAAGACCTCAAAATTGCACACATAGTATTTTCATGACCCACACTCTCATTCAGAACAAACAGATTCAGTCTGCTCAGGTCAAACTGATGACAAACCAGATCGCACTTCATGGACAAATACGACTAAACACATTTTGCACATAGGCCATAGAACATACAAACATATCAAGTTGGGCCGGGGAGGACGTCACAGGGACACTATCAAGAACACCAAAAAACATAATTTGATCTGGGAAAACATACACCACACAATCTGTACACTGACGAGATTACAGGGGAATGTGAGCAGGAGAGACGGAGAGACTGCCTGAGAAGGTCAGCCTTGGACCTGGAACGTGGACCGGGCCGGGGGAAGGAGAAAGGACCACCGATTCAACCTACATGACCCTTGACATAAAAAACCTCCTATAAAATGTGAGGCTGGGCTGAGATCAGCGGGACATTTTTTCGATTGTACTCGTCTGAGTACAGTTTCTCATGAGATTAAGAAAAAGCCACCCAGATATCTGTCTTTGTACTATTTCCTGAACTCCAAAAATCAAAGAAACTAAAATATCGCAACTATAATCAGCTGTTGTTGAGTCTTTATTTGACCCTATTCTTCTTGAGTACAAAAAAATAAGTCGCATTGGAGTAAGTTTGGCTTTCAAGATTCATTTCCTAAATGTTTCTCATTTTCTCGGTGGCTAAACTCCAACAGTGGATATAAAAATACACTACATCTGTCAGCCTAGTTTAAAAACCACAATATGTAAAATGTTAAATTAACAGTTCAAAATTTATACTGGGAAAAACATGGAGTTCACCCCCCACTATTGGTTATTCTTTGGCATTTATTGTCTGCACTGATTTTATTTGGCATAAACAAATGTTCAGCAAACTGGCAAGTAAAAGGCAATATTTAAAAATAAAATGGCAATAACCTCGAACGCATTTCCCCAAACAACTTAATGTTGCGATGCATATTTTTAACGATAGAAAGTCGTTCTTGACAAAGCAAATGAGTAAGACGTGTACAAACCTGCTTCGTGTAGCACAACAGGTGGCTGCTTGTTAACTTCGCCCAGCAATCGAAGATGTTGCTCGTTCTCTTCTTTTATCCCACAAAGTTCGTCTTTGTACTTAGGTGTCGTTCTTTCACACATTTTCAAATGATAATTCCAAAAAATCCGCCCTTGATCTCTGCTTGGCGATGAGTCATGTGCCTCTTTTCGTTAGCGGATAGCTAGCTAACAAGCTAAGCTAACTACGCCGAAAAGCATCAACACGCGAAAATGAGATTATCGGGACACAAAGACTTAATGAATTATGTCGACGTCCTTTAGAGTAGCACTGGACATCCTGTGAAAAAATTACAGTCAGTTCTACACTAAATCAGAAAAATTTAGCGGTGGTTGTTTTTATTTCGGTGTGGATGTGGTCGAGGTCCTTCGTAAGCTGCGCGCTTGCTTATGACGTCATGCTTTAAGCACGTATTTTTCAAATATATTTCTTTGCCTCTGTGTTTGTTTTTACCCATGTCTGTTCTATTTTCATATATTATTCATATAATATTTTAATTTGGTTGATAATTGTTTTTTACAAAATAACTAAAATAACGCCACATTGGCGAGTCAGCTCTTACGTCACTTCCGCCTATGCCACGAGAAGCCGCTGCTGGAACAGCAGTGGGACGTTTACGTTTCTCCTAACGAACTTGCAACAATGCTGTGGTTCACTCGGGCTGCGAGATTGTATGAATATAATGTCTGCATATACTCGCAGTGCTTCTCAATTATTTCACGCCCGCCCCTACCAAGAGGAAAAAGATTCGCGCCCCCACCACCATTTTTTTCTGTCTTTGTATATTGATGTTAGATTGACAATAAAATATCCTTTCACTAAGCTAAATTGATAAGAAATATAATTTTGAGAACTATTATAGTGAGGATCTCGAAACTCAGTACTCTATTGTGCAAATATTGATGAGATGATAAATATTTATTCATACGTTTTTTGTAAAAAAAAAACTTTATTAATATTAGCAAACCAAACACAGTTATTAATACGTACATAATATAGAAAAGACAAAAAGAATAGCCAGGGGGATTTTAAACAAAAATTCTTTGAAAATAACCAGAAGGAACAGCTTTAGTATGTTTACGATTCGGTTTTTTTCATGGTTACTGTAATGTTCCGTCTTCTGTCTTAAGAAGTCACGCAGGTAGTGATGGGTCCAGCGACACCGAGGCGTCGATGCGCGCGCCGAGCTTCCAGGGCAAACCCCGTGTCGGTGCGCGTACCGCTTTAAGAAAGTCACGTGACCACTACCGGAATCGTGTCGACACGGCGGTCGCGCGCCAAACCGTGTTCATAGGGACGCGCATCTGTCAACAGGATGGACGCTCAAAACAAGCATCGAGTTATTGGCGCATTACTTTGCGTTAAATATCCACAAGATGGAAGACGTCACTGTTGATGCGCACTCAGAGGTGCAGCGCTATATGTCAGCAGGACACGTTGCACGTACGGAAGTCTCGCTCTTATACTGGAAGTCCATGGAGGCAACGTTCCCTCACCTATTTATAGTAGCCACACAGGCGTTGTGCACACCGGCCTCTTCAGTGCCTTGTGAGAGGATCTTCTCAAAGGCGGGGGAAATTGCCTAAAAAAAAAGAAATTGACTGAATAACAAAACGCTGGAGAAACTAATTTTTTTAATAAAAATCTTTAATTACAATGAGTACATTGTCATTCACAACACTTTTACTTGGGCATTCAGACAGATGTTCTCTTAATTTATCAACTGCGTCTCAAATATCAAAGATTTTTTTTATGAAATTGCATGTATGTAAAAATAATGTGAAAGGAAATGCCTAATCAGAATCAAAAATCCCTTTGTCATTGTGCTCAAGTGTGCAACGAGATTCGAGAGCTCCCCTCTCCAGTGCAATACAACAATAATTCAGTTAAATATATAAATTAGATAAATATGAAAATAAATAGTGCGATGGAATGCAATACGAAATAGGATATATAAAAACACATCACGTCGCTAATCAATGGAATTGGATAAAATTAGTTTGACAGATCAGTGTCAGATGACCCTGTCAAATGTTTCCTGCAAGTCCACCAGGTGTCAGTATTCAGCAACACAGTGTCAACACAGTGTCAATACATTGTGTCACTGTGTCGAAACAATACAGGATGCCTCATCTACCCATCACTACACGCAGGTAACGTGACGCTGCTGGCTTGTGTCTCTTTATTTATTGACTTGCATTCTCGTCTATGTGCAGACACACTTGTTCGTCTGGTAACCAAAACACACATCAGGCAATACTGCCAACTAGTGGCCAATGATATAACTGCTATCATTACATCTCCCTTTCAAACGTTAAACAATGCCTGTGCCTTTTTTTCATTATTATTATTTATTATTATTATTTTGATAATTTTGTTTTGTTATCAATTATTTTCACTTCTTATCAATATCCACACATTTTTATGCCAACAAGCAGCTCTACAACCGTTTTCGCAACAAAAACACAACATTAATCATTTTCAATCAGCCTGTCCGGTTGTCGTCTAACTCTTGTTGATCTTCGAAGAGGTTCAGTAATCCCAGAAATTGCTGGTGGTTGAGGTCTGTGCTCCTTCGATGTATCCGCCTGCTTTGCAGCCTCAGCCGCATCAGAAGATTTCTTACAGTTCCCGGGAACCTTCAGAAGACTCCTCCTGTTCCTCCTCACTCTTTGTCCATGCTTTGTTTCCACAATGTAAGATCTCGGTCCGGCTTCGATAAGGACAGTCACTTTTCTGTCCCAACAATTAGGTCCATCGATCCTTACAGTGTCTTTCTCAGAAAGAGGTTCCAGATGTTTTGTAGCTCTGTCATATGCAATTTTCTGTTTGAGTTTGAGCATTCTCTTCTTTTCAAACCAAATGTTGTTGTCCTGTCCTTGTGGTATTTGTGGAAGCGTGGTGCGAAGCTTACGGCACATGAGTAGCTCAGCAGGCGAAGAAGCTCCCCACTCCAGAGGTGCAGCTCTGTAACTCAATAGGGCAAGGTAAGGATCAGATGCATCATCCTTGGCCTTCCTTAGCAGTCTCTTGATGATTTGCACTCCCTTCTCAGCCTGGCCATTTGCCTGTGGGTATAAAGGGCTTGAAGTGAATCCATATTGCTTTGCAAACTGTTGAAATTCTCCACAGTCAAATTGCGGACCGTTGTCACTCACAACACACTGCGGAATTCCTTGTCTTGCAAAGAACCCTTTCATGTGCACAATAATGGACTGTGCAGTGGTGCTGGTGAGTTGCGCAATCTCAGGATAGTTAGAGTAATAATCAATGTTAATAACAGAAACTTGTACGTACCCACGATGCTACCAAAGGCAAAAGATGTATGCAGATTGTGCTCGATTGGACTTCATTATCATCACATTTCTCTCTTATTGGTGATCTATTATTATACTTCCTGCTTCCGCGTCATCCGATTTGATGACATCATTTCCGGGTACGAACTATGCTGCTTCATAACGAAACTAAAGTTGCGTTGTACAAAAAACATTTAGAAAAATATTTAACGTTACACTTCACAGTAATTTGAATGCAATAACAGGATTTAAATGAACTACAAATTGAAAACAGAAAAGCAATACTTTTCTAGCCACTCAAAAGGTAAACAATTTGCACGCTAGTATTATGCAAAAACATTAACAGTAGGGACCCATATTGCTATTATTAAGGTTATTTCGTTAGAACAGGGGTGTCAAACTCATTTTTGTGGACGGGCCACATCGTAGTTGTGGTTTCCCTCAGAGGGCCGGTATGACTGTGAACCCATATAAATTGAATGGAAAGCCAGTTTTGAAATCAGAAGCTCCTAAGTAATTGTTCAACAATTTTTCCAGGGGAGGACTGCTAACAAATAAATGGCAATATCTCATATCTCAGTGTTGTTAAAAGTGAAGAAAATATGGTAGAAACAGGAAGTTGATGCAGATGATTTTCCCTTTGCGGGCCACATAAAATGAGGTTGCGGGCCAGATCTGGCCCCCGGGCCTTGAGTTTGACATGTGCGTTAGAGTGAATTGTATGTACCTTGTTGCTTTTCATGTGCAGAATGTCACCGTGAGGGACATCTCTTGACCGCAAGAAACGTTCCAAGTCCCCCTCTAAGATTATTGCCGCATCTGACGTACTGTCGTCTCTCGAACAGCCGCGCATCAGAGGCTAGGCAAGCCAAACTGACCCGGAAGTACATAAACACGTATTAAAAAAATAAACGAACATTCACTATCTTTGCAAGGGAAAGCAAAGATTTTGCGAGGGAATGCAAAGTTGTTTTTTTTTCTTCCATGTCCCCTAAGGGGCTCCGGAATTTCCGAACGCCGTCAGAGGAAAAGGAGAAATAAAAAAGGAAAATCTGGATATCAGTCTGAATCGTGGCCTTTTTGCTGGAACGATGTGGCTACACTCCTGCCATTCCAAAAACTTTGAGAGAAACTGAGATCATTCGCGTTTCTCTTTCTGGTTCTTTTTTTAGTTCAACTTTGAGATCTGTTTTTCACCTTTTCACACAGCGTAATGAAGGCCAGTTGAGCAAGTGGAACAAGTGATTTTATTGATGATTGTGGAAGGCAACAATTTCATAAGCACAGTTTCTTCTCACACCTTTTCCATTAAGTACGATTAAAAAGACAACTGAAAAGCATAACGTTAACAAATGTTGTTCTAGGCAAAGGCAATTGATTTTATTTACATGTTTGATGTAAACACCAAAACAAATCATCATCACTCAGAAACAATGGTTCTTCTGGCACTGATCACATTGGCTTAATGTCAATAAAAAAGCTTTGCAAAATTCAATATATCATATTTTATTCAAAATCAAAATTTACATCTTACCACAAAGAGTCAGTTCCTTCAGTTTTTTGTTTTCTTTTTTTTAAGCTTCAAGGATCGCTGCTTTTCTCACCAGCACAATTGTGACTCTCCGCATGCTGTTTAGTGGAGAATTTTTTAGCACAAATGCTGCAACTGAATGGCTTGTCTCCACTGTGTGTTCTTGTGTGGCGTCGTAAATGCGACTTTCGAGAGAAGCTCTTGTCACAAACTAAGCAGGAAAAAGGTTTTTCTCCACTGTGTGTTCTTCTGTTTTGTTAAAGTTGATTTTAGAGAGAATCCTTTGGCAAAAACTGAGCAGGCGAAGGTTTTTTCTCCACAGTGCGTTCTTATATGTTCTGTTAAACTTGACTTTTGAGAGAAACTCTTGCCACAAACTGAGCATGAAAAGTTTTTTTCTCCAGTGTGTGTTTTTATGTGACTTGTTAAATTTGACTTTCCAGAAAAGCTTTTGCCACAAACTGAGTAGGAAAAAGGTTTTTCGCCACTGTGTTCTTGTGTGTGCTATTAAACTTGTCTTTTGAGAGAAGCATTTTCCACAAACTGAGCATGAAAAAGGTTTTTCTCCAGTGTGTAATCGTGTATGTGTTTTTAAATTTGACTTTAAAGAAAAGCTTTTGCCACAAACTGACATCGAAAAGATGTTTCTCCACTGTGTGTTCTTGTGTGAATTGTCAAGTGAAACTTTCGAGGGAAAATTTTGCCACAAATAGAGCAAAATAGAGGTTTTTCTTTACCGTGGTTTCTTGTGTGCCGTTTTAAAGACAACTTTGAGGTTAATGAGTCAGTGTGACATGCCCTTTCACCTTTGGCTTGCCCATCATCGTCATCATCATCATCATCATCGTCATGAGCGTGTGATAATGTGTCCTCATTATGTGCTTGTGATGGCGCCCAGTGGTCTTCATCACCATCTGTTGTCACGTGATGACTTGAACTGCTGCTTGGAGGCTCCGCCCCTCTCTTGTCCGCACTCTCATCCTTATTTTCATCTTCAGTCTTTATAGGGACAAAGTTCAGTGGTGACTTGTTGATCTCCTCCTCCTCCTCCTCCTTTTTGATGTGAGTCAAGTCTGGCTCCTCTTTCACAAAACGGAGATAGTTTTCACTGACGTCTGTAGGACACAAAAAGACAAACACACATTTGGTTTGGTCAAGTCATTCTGATTCAGATCAACCCACTCGTGTACAAACCTGCTTTGATTGGCACAACACGAGGCTGGTTGCAAACTTTGTCCAGCAGTTGAAGATGTTGCTCGTTCTCTTCTTTTATTCCACAAAGTTCCTCTTTGTACTTGGGTGTCGTTCTTTCACGCATTTTCAAATTCTTCAAAGTCGCACAGAAAGGATTTCCTGTTCGTCACGAAGGCGGAAGAACAGGACACACCCCGCTGTGATTTGATTGGCTGCTGGCTGTGTCGAGCACTGTCACCAACTCACCGACAGATGTCACCATTTGCGATGCAAATCATCGTTATCTTCTTCTAAACATAGAGAAAACCCCAAGATGCACATGAAGAAACATTTTAGTTCCCAAATATGAACTTGAGAGATGTATTGAATTTTACTTTTGTTGCTGGTTTTGTTTTCACATCTGACACCATGTTGTTGGTTGGATAGTATTCCAAATCTATTTCCCTATTATTAACAGTTGACATGATAAAGTGATACTTTATGTCAACATATTTGCCTTTTTACAGGGTTTTTCACCAGGTTGTGACTGCGAATTTTAAATTAAAATATGTCACTGTTCTATGACTTAACTGTTATTGTGTTCGAAAATGATTTCGGTATTTAAGTACTTTAATGTTTCATTATTCGTTTTAGTATTCATTAAACTACAATAATTCACAATTAATTATAAGATTTATTGAACTGTTTTAGGAATAATTTAGTATTCGAAGTTTAATTGTTACAAAATTTACTTTTAAAATTTTTGTTTCACCATTTTGTTCAATCTTAATCTTATGGAAAATTATTTAAGAAGCACCAACACAAGGTTTTTAAAGATAAATATAAATATAAAGATGTCCTTTCATATTCCCACAATGGGGACATTTGCAGTGTTACAGCAGCAAAGGTATAGATCACACAGAGGCGGCGGCGTAATGTATAACAGCAGCAGACATTCATAAAAATCATGCAAATATATACTGTCTATACGTATATACACAATCCCCATGTATATACACGCTTACATCCCACAACATATACAAGTGTAAGTGTCTGTCCATGGTACAGAGGGGAAATTAATAAAAATGCTGCAATGATAAAAAATTCTGCAATGATAGAAAATACTGCAATGATAAAAGTGCTGTAATGGTAAAAGTACTGCAATGATAAGACGACTGCAATGGTAAATGAAGGATTGTATTATGATTTCTGGCATTATTTTAAACACTTACAGGACAGAAGGTCAATTATTTAATTTAGCAGGTTCATTTTTACTGAATATGTTAAACATTGATGAAACAAAAAGCATTTATCAAAAGAAACTAGAAGCACGGGTCACAAGAATGACTGGGATTGTAGTCATGATGTTTACTGATTTATTATATTATTCTCATATGCTAAATTTAGAGTAATTAGTTTAAATGTGTGAACTTTATTGAAATTCTCAGTAGTGAGAACAAATTTGCGCACATAGCATTTCCATGACTTGCATTCACATTCACAGCACTTCATGGACAAATACGATGAAGCACATTCTCTACATTGGCAGTGTAGAGGATGCAAACATACCCAATTGGGCACTGGAGGACTCAAACAGACGCTATCAAAAGAAAAACACATTCCGAAAGACATAACAATTGGAGATCGGAGCACACACACATACACACTTGCACATACCCACGGACACGCACACACCAACAAGATTACAGAGGAATGCCAGCGGGGAGAAAGAAGTAAGTAAGTTTCGTATGGCGACACCTCTATTCATAGAGGTGTGGGTCCGGGAGCGAAACAGAGTTTCGGTTCGGACGCCGGGTTTTTGGATCATTCTTGGTTTCCCCGTATGGCTACTCTGCCACCGCACGACGACAACGTGATGATCCAGCGGGGGGAGAGAGACGGAGAGACTGCCCGCCGGAGAAGGCCAGCCTTGGCGTGCCAGTCTTGGGGACCAGACGGGAATCAACTTATCCAGACGATGACTAACCTGGGAAGGACCTTCCCTTGGACGTGGACCCGTACCGTGGGAGGGAGCGAGGACGACCGATTCAACCTACATTACCTTTGACATATAAAACTCCTATAAAAACTGAAGCTGGGCTGAAAGATGGTGCGCATTTGTCGACTGTGCTCGCCCAAGTGCAGTTTTCTCGTGAGATGAAGAAAAAGCCGCTCAGATATCTTTGTACTATTTCCTGAACGCCAGAAATTGAAGAAACTAAATATTGGAACTCTATTCAGTTGTTGTTGAGTCTTTATTTGACCCTATTCTTCTTGAGTACAAAAAACAAACACGCGTTGGAGTAAGTTTGGCTTTTAAAGGTTGATTTACTAACTACTTCTCATTTCCACGGTGACCCAACTCCATCAATGACATGACAAATATTTGTCCTCTCATCAATATTTGCAAAACAGAGTACTGAGTTTCGAGATCCTTACTATAATAGTTCTCAACATGATATTTCTTATCAATTTAGCTTAGTTAAGGGATATTTTATTGACAATCTAACATCAATATACAAAGACAGAAAAAAATTGGTGGTGGGGGGGCGCGAATATTTTTCTTCTTGGTAGGGGCGGGCGTGAAATAATTGAGAAGCACTGCTAGTATATGCAGACATTACCACAGCATTGTTGCAAGTTCGGTCGGAGAAACGTAAACGTCCCACTGCTGTTGCAGCAGCGGCTTCTCGGGGCAAAGGCGGAAGTGACGTGGGAGTTGACTCGCCAATGTGGCGTTAATTTAGTTATTTTGTTTTGTTTTTTTATCAACCGAATTTAAATATTATATAAAATATATATTAAAATAGAACAGCCAGGGGTAAAAAGAAAGACAGAGGCAAAGAAATATATTTGAAAAATACGCGCTTAAAGCATGACGTCATAAGCAAGCGCGCAGCTTGCGAAGGGCCTCGACCACATCCACCGACCCGTCCACACCGAAACAAAAACAACCACCGCTAAATTCTTCTGATTTAGTGTGGAACTGACTGTAAATTTCTTACAGGATGTCCAGTGCTACTCTAAAGGACGTCAACATAATTCATTAAGTCTTTGTGTCCCGATAACCTCATTTTCGCGCGTTGATGCTTTTCGGCGTAGTTAGCTTAGCTTGTTAGCTAGCTAGCCGCTAACAAAAAGAGGCACATGACTCATCGTCAAGCAGAGATCAAGTGCGGATTTTTTGCAATTATCATTTGAAAATGTGTGAAAAAACGACACCCAAGTACAAAGAGGAACTTTGTGGAAAAAAAGAAGAGAACGAGCAACATCTTCAACTGCTGGACGAAGTTTGCAACCAGCCTCGTGTTGTGCCACACAAAGCAGGTTTATACCCGTTTTACTCTCATTTGCTTTGTAAAGAACGACTTTCTATCGTTAAAAATATGCATCACAACATTAAGTTGTTTGGGGAAATCGTTCAAGGTTATTGCCGCTTTATTTTTAAATATTGCCTTTTACTTGCAGGTCTGCTGAGCAATTGTTTATGTCAAATGTAATCAGTGCAGAAAATAAATGCCAAAGAATAACCAATAGTGGGGGGTGAACTCCGTGTTTTTCCAGTATAAAATTTGAACTGATTATCTAACATTTTACATTTTCTGTTTTTTATATCTTGTTCAAGCAATTCCTTACGGAAGGAATTCTGTTTGAATCTAAAATATGTGCACACTGCGGCGAAAACATTAATGGCGGTTGATCAATTTTAGTGGATAAAACACAAAATACTAAGTTTTTAAAAAAAAAATCAAGTACGTAATGGTTTTATTTATTTATTAACTTTGTACTGGCTTGGTCGTGTGAGAGTCAATGAACCTCCGGTGGCTCTGCACTGTTTTGTGCACATGTGCGTAGATTCACCCCATCCAAACATTTAAAATACATTTAATGCATCCATCCAGGGTTGCACGGATCTCATCAGTGAAAAAGCGCATGCTGCAAGGAATGCATCTGCAATTTTGGCTTACTATGGGCTTAAAAAGGGAGAACGTCACAACCCCCTTTTCTACCAACAAGGCCAGGAACATTTTGTTCCTGGTAATAAAGTTCCTGTGGCTCAGGTGGTTTGCATCTCCCCCGCAACTCAAAGTTCTTGATAATTTATGCAAATGATAATGATGACGGAACAGTGGGAGGTCTTGTGTTACTTTGTTACTCATTACTGACACCCTATGGCTGTTATACATCATTACGGTTACACAATAATTCAGTGAACTCATAATATTTTGGTGTATCTTCGTCGAATTTGAATACATATTGGATAACTTTAAAATATACAGTCATTATTCAAATATGTCAACATGAAAGTCAGAGAGAAAGTGCTGTTGCTTAATGCTTATGTGTAAGAACTTTTACTCTTCAAACGTAATTTTGTTTTAAAATTTATTTCAAAACAGAAATTTTATAAAAATAAAAAGGGTAATGTCGGAACTTACTCGCAGGATAAATGTCATTTGGGGTAAAAAAAAAACCAAACGTAAATCATACAATAAATAGCGACTCCTTGAATTCTTTTAGGTATCCAGATTATCATGAAAGCAAAAAGTACCCACGATGAAACTATCTCTAAATGCAAAAACAAATACTTGTAAACATATTTGACTTGAATGATTCCTATTCTATCAATGACATTATGTTGCGATGGCCCCCATCAATGTTAGGGTCCCACAACAGGTGTTCCATCAGACGCACACAATAGCCTGTGTGTGCTAACTTCAGCTCGCTTCCAGAAACGTCTGTGACTAATTCAGGAATGAAATCGGGCATCAGCCGCAATGTGCTTCCTTTTTAAATGCTCGTTTATCACTGTTGTGCTGCTAGAAAATGGAGGTTTACATCGTAGGACGTAATTTTGTGAAATGCCCCCATGGTCCGGTCCAAATCGGGGTCGCACGCATTGATTCGTGTTCGGCAGGCACAAGTCAAGGTAGCACGGTAGAAACAATATAAGACAAAGTCGCCGCCTGACCTTTGACTTGGCCAAACCAAATTTGTCTTTTTGTGTCCTGCAGACGTCAGACAAAATGATCTCTGTTCTGTGAAAGAGGAGGCAGACTTGACTCACATCAAAAAGGAGGAGGAGGAAGAGATCAACAAGTCACCAGTGAACGTTCTCCCTATAAAGACTGAAGATGAAAACAAGGATGTGAGTGAGGACAACAGAGGGGCGGAGCCTACAAGCAGCAGCTCAAGTTGTCACGTGAACACAGAAGGTGATGAAGACCACTGGGGGCCATCACAAGCACATAATGAGGACACATTATCAGATGCTCATGACGATGATGATGATGATAATGGGCAAGCTAAAGGTGAAAGGGCATGTCACACTGACTTAGGGCTGGGCGATAAACCGAAAATTTACCGTTACCGAAATTTATTAGAATGACCGACATCATTTTGCCCATGTCGGTAAATTCGGTGTCTAAAAAAAAAATGAAAAAGGAAAGTCTTTTCTGTCTGCGGCAATGTTCATGCCTCTTTAAGTCTGCTCCAGCGCATGTAGTCACGTGACTCAGGCGCTGTAGAAGAATGTAAACACAAGACGCGTTCGTAGCTGGCGATTCAAATTCAGAAGCGGCTGACACGGCTAAAGACGAAGTAACGTTAGTTGAAATTGGTCTTGTCGCGCTTGTCCCAAAAAGAAATTCGACATCTGTCGTTTGGAAATGTTTTGGCTTCCATAAAGACGATGTTTGCGCAAAAGAACATGAACTACAAAGTGCGTCGTAAGCACCTGAAACAGCGCGTCCAACCTTTTCTTTTTCACCACCCACAACACAACCATGCTGTTGACTTGGAGCTTGTGCTAAAAGTTCAAAGTGAGAAGCAAGGTTGGACAAGTGACAACAGCCCACTAACGGAGGCGAAACCATATGAGAGAACGTCTCAGTGGTGGACGGGATAGCCTAGCACATAGCTAAAGATAGAGCTCCTGAAGTTACAGTGGAGCGCACAGGATTTAAACGCCTCAGGAACGTAGCCGACAAGAGGTACGAAAATATTTACCGCAAACAGCACTTCCCGATATGGACAACATCGGGACGGGAGCGGAGACATGTCGAGCATTTTGCATCCACATCCGACTTGTGGTCGAGTCGCAACATGCATCCCTGTTTGAGCCTGAAATGTGCAGTACATAGACGACAAGTGGCGACTGCGCACCGGAGTACTCGAGACGGCACATTTTACTGATGAAGCACACGCGTTTGTTTGGCACTGGCATTCCATTGATTTTTTTTTTTTCATTTTATTTAGCATTTTGTTTACAGGCGACTAGTGCCTTTGCACATGGCATTATTTATATTGTTTACAAGATACCTTTACACAAATCTAAGCATTTGCAAATGGCATTACACCATCTCGGCACAATCTATTTGCAGGAAAAGATTTTGTGAGAGGTACCCTTTTTTTCCTGTTCTTTGTGACATTGTTCAAGTCATGCAAAGCAAGCTATTTTGAATGTTTATTCAAATGATTTTTGTACTTCTATTTTTCATTGAAAGTAATGTGTACCAGTTGGTCAATAAAAAAAAGCAGTTAATATGCATTTTCTGCATTTATTTTGATTTTGGTCCTCAGGGGGAATTTATCGTGCATTTATCGTTATCGAGGTAAAATTGCCCAATTTATCGCGATATTGATTTTAGGTCATATCGCCCAGCCCTATTGCAAGACATGTTTGGGTCACACTTCTGTTAAATGCGAGCTAAACGGTTTCCTGTCGAACACGGTTCAAGACGCGCATCTGTTTTTGTGGCTTCCTGCTAAACTGCCAGCATAGACACTTCTGTTCCCACTGAACTAACGTTTTCCTGTTTAAGAGGTCCATGTTTTTGTGACCTTCTATTGATCTGTAAGCATAGTTTTGAAACATGACATGTAATTTCTTTAACACCGGGTCGCACGCATTGCTCCGTGTGCGGCAGGCACAAGTCATGTAGAAACAATATAAGACAAAGTCACCACATGAGGTTTGACTTGACCAAACCAAATGTGTTTGTCTTTTTGTGTCCTACAGACGTCAGTGAAAACGATCTCCGTTCTGTGAAAGAGGAGCCAGACTTGACTCACATCAAAAAGGAGGAGGAGGAGGAGATCAACAAGTCACCACTGAACGTTGTCCCTATAAAGAGTGAAGATGCAAACAAGGATGAGAGTGAGGACAACAGAGGGGCGGAGCCGACAAGCAGCAGCTCAAGTCATCACGTGACAACAGAAGGTGATGAAGACCACTGGGGGCCAGCACATAATGAGGGCACATTATCAGACGCTCATGACCATGATGATGATGACGTTGACAGTGGGCAAGCCAAAGGTGAAAGGGCATGTCACACTGACTCATTAACTTCAAAGCTGTCTTTAAAACCGCACACAAGAACACACAGTGGAGAAAAACAGTTTTCTTGCTCAGTTTGTGGCAAAAGCTTCCTGCATAAGTCAATGTTAACAATCCACACAAGAACACACAGTGGAGATAAACCCTTTTCATGCTCAGTTTGTGGAAAATGCTTCTCTCAAAAGGGAAATTTAACAGAACACACAAGAACACACACTGGAGAAAAACCCTTTTCCTGCTCAGTTTGTGGGAAAAGCTTCTCTGGAAAGTCTAATTTAAGAAAACACACAACAACACATAGTGGAGAAAAACCTTTTTCTTGCTCAGTTTGTGGGAAAAGCTTTTCTCTAAAGTCACGATTAAAAGAACATACAAGAACACACACTGCAGTAAAACCTTTTTCTTGCTCAGTTTGTGGTAAAAGCTTCATCCAAAATTCGCATTTAACAAGCCACACAAGAACGCACAGTGGAGAAAAAACCTTCGCCTGCTCAGTTTGTGGCAAAGGATTCTTTCTGAAATCAACTTTAACAAAACATGGAAGAACACACAGTGGAGAAAAACCTTTTTCCTGCTCAGTCTGTGGAAAATGCTTCTCTGTAAAGTCAACGTTAACAAGCCACACAAGAACACACAGTGGAGACAAGCCATTCAGTTGCAGCGTTTGTGCTAAAAAATTCTCCGCTAAACGTAGTGCTGCGAGACACGATTGTGCTGGTGAGAAAAGCAGCGATCCTTGAAGCTTAAAAAAAGACAACAAAAAACTGAAGGAACTGACTCTTTGTGGTAAGATGTAAATGTGATTTTGAATGAAATATGATAAATTTAACTTTGCAAAGCTCTTTTATTGACACTAAGCCAATCTGATCCGTGCCAGAAGAAGCAACGTGTCTGAGTGATGATGATTTGTTTTGGCGTTTACATCAAACATGTAAATAAAAATAATTGCCTTTGCTTGGAACAACATTTTTTAACATTATGCTTTTCAGTTGTCTTTTTAATCGTACTTTAATGGAAAAGGTGTGAGAAGAAACGGTGCTTATGAAATCGGTGCTTTCCACAATCATCAATAAAATCACTTGTTCCACTTGCTCCACTGGCCTTCATTTAGCTGTGTGAAAAGGTGAAAAACAGAACTCGAAGTTGAACTATAAAAAGAACCAGACAGAGAAAGGCAAATCGTCTCAGTTTCTCTCAAAGGTTTTGGAATGTCAGGTGTAGGAGCTGTAAAATAAGCTGAAGACCATATTAACCTCAAGTAACCTTATGTAATCAGTTTGTATGTGTAAACCTTGCAGGTATTAATTTTTACATGTCAGTCGACCCTACACATTGTAATGAAACTATAGACATCCCAGCTTCAGACGATGCAAAAACTTTAGATGAGATCTGGTGGCGATGCGGATTAAGAGTATACACCAGACTTCCTAGAAACGCCTCCACTATTTGTACACCAGTCACAGTCTCAGACCACACGTACATTATGACCACACAACCAGCCACAGATACGAATGCTAGAAGCCTCGTGTGTTGTGCACGCACCAACCGTGCGCACACTCCACTTTCGCTGTGATTGGTGGTGTCACGGGGGGGGGGGCGTCTTTTCTTATTAGTAGGTGCACTCACCTGTGGGTAGTGGTTGTTTGGTTTGGATCGTGTGGTGGGGTGAGCATGGGGAAGAAACCTTTTGCTGACCGTACAATTCAGCATAAAAATCATCAACTGTGAGCGCAACGTGTACTGGACTTGAGAGTAAAACAACCGTCGAACGTCGGCCAACTCTTGTTGCGGAAAAAAAGAGAGAGAGATATGATCACCCAAAGAGAGCGACAATGAATGACAAGTAAGTGCCTGTCATTTGCTTCCGCTATGGATGCGCCTCTAAAGACAGTCATGCCAGTTGGGATGCGCATCAATGTTTCCACCCCCTTGTCTTAGCCTGCCGTGGCGTCATTTAAGTTGGACGCTACATCAGGAGTTGGTAACTTGATGGCGACTGGAGTCAGCGTTTATTTGTCACCACGAAGGATATGATCCGCATCACGCAGTTCGTTGCTGCCGCTGTTGCTGCGCGTCTCAATACTGAAATGAAATAAATAATGAAATATTTAAATACTTAAATAAACGCCAAGATAGTTTTTTAATAATTAATATTTAAATGATAGTGAAACATTTCAATTTGAAATTCGCAACCACATACAGAGTAAATTAAATTCATAATCATATAGAAACATTTATTCAATATTGAACAAATTTAGGAATCCTAATTTTGAAAGATAAAAAAAATTCTCATATCAAATTTTAAGTAATAAATTAATTCAATAAATATTTGGGCACATATTTAAATGAGCAAATATTTTGACAAATACTCAAGATTGAGATAAAAAGTATTTAAAAATATTGTATATTTTTTACATGTTAAAATAATTGAATAAATATTGTTGTAAACTCAATCTAAAGGATCTATATCAAGAAGAGCAAAACGTTCCGTTAAAAATAGTGTCTGGGCATTTTTGTTCGTCATGACATGCAATGATTTTTTTTTAATAACTTGAGGTCATTCATCCAACTGTTGATTTGGGGCTTCGCCTTGAGGTATTTACATCAATGGATGAAATATTCCATCCATCCATCCATCTTCTGTACCGCTTCTCCTCACTAGGGTCGCGGGGGGTGCTGGAGCCTTTCCCAGCTATCTTTGGGCAGTCGGCGGGGGACACCCTGAACTGGTTGCCAGCCAATTGCAGGGCACACAGAGACGAACATCCATCTGCGCTCACACTCATACCTAGGGGCAATTTAGAGTGTGTTTTTGGAATGTGGAAGGAAACCGGAGTACCAGGAGGAAATCCACGCAAGCACGGGGAGAACATGCAAACTCCAGACAGGCTGGCCGGAGCCGGGATTGAACCCACGCCCGATGATGTCTCTCACTGTGAGGCCATCGTGCTAACCAGTCGGGCCACCGTGCCGCCCGGATGAAATGTTTTGCAAGTGAAATTAAATTGTAACCAAAAAGTCCATGTCCTCTACACTAACTATACTTCAACTTTAATGGACGACATCCTCACAATGTTTTTTCTTTTTTCTTCCTTTCCTTATTTTTGTTGTTCAACAATGCAGTTTTTGTATTCAATATGTTCCAAAGTTGTTTGATAAAAAAAGTACCATGGCGCCATCTAACAACGAAGACGCAAATGTACAACTCCGAGTGGTGACGTTTGCTTATTAAAGATAAATGAATAAATAATACAAACAAAAACGTTTATAGAAGCATATAGATCTCAAGGGACAATCTTATTGAACCAAATAAAGATATTTGAAAACAAAAAAAAACATTTGAATTTTTACAAAAACAATAAGAGCAGCATGTTAGATTGCAGAAGACCCTTCTTTCGACTGTGTTTTTGAGTCTTCCCGGACGGCGAGCTGTTGTAAAACGCGATTGGACAGTAAACAGCCAATCAGAATTAGCCCGAGTGTCCGACTCCTGATTGGTAAATAATTGTGGCACAGTTTGCATCCTAAGCGTAAAACTGTGTTTCGTACCCAAGAGGAGAGAGACGCCGGAAGAGTTGCTCTTTTTGTGGAACCCACGCAGAGACAGTTCAACACCCGTTTTGGATCGGCTCATACTCAAGGACATTTTGGAAGGACTTCAATAAATTTGTCAGTTTATTTCTTTATAAAGACTTTTCTTTAAAGTGGGAAAATGTTGTTTTCTGTTTCTTTTAGAAAAGTGGTGCTGAAGATTTTTTTTTTCATAATTTATTTGCTAATACTAATACTGTACTTTCAGCCAATGGTGTACTTAAATATTGACCAATGATGTATTTTGTTTACCATTACAGTATTCTTATTACAGTACTTCTATCACTGCAGCATTTCTACCATTGCAGGACGTTCACTATTACAGTACTTTTATCATTGCAGTATTTTTCAATAAGTTGCAGTACTTTTTACCATTACAGTACTTTTATCATTGCAGTATTTTTATGATTGCAGTATTTTCAATCATTCAGTAGTTTTTATCATTACAGCGTTTCCCCCTCTGTATAATAGACAGGCATTAGGAGTGTTTCCTTACACTTAGATACGTTTATACTGTGTATATTTGCATGCTTTTTATGAATGTCTGCTGCTAATGTTATACATTAACGGCTACATTACGCTGCCGACTCTGTGTGATCTATATCCTTGCTGCTGTAACACCTCAAATTTCCCCATTGTGGGACTAATAAAGGATATCTTATCTTATCTTATCTTAATACATAGGGCTAGGTTTTTATTCATGAATGTAAGTTTTGCAATCAAAAACCAACATTTTCACACTGACATTGTTTTCGATATTAGACTTTGAATTGACTCCACGAACACAAAGGCTCAGAAAAAAGGCCAGTTGAGCAAGTGATTTTATTGATGACTGTGGAAGGTACCGATTTCATCAGCACCATTTCTTCTCACACATTTTCCATTAGGTGCGATTAAAAAGACAACTGAAAAGCATAACATTAACAAATGTTGTTCCAGGCAAAGGCAATTAATTTCATTTACATGTTTGATGTAAACACAAAAAAATCATCATCACTTAGACACATTGGTTATTCTGGCAATGATCACATTGGCTTAATATCAATAAAAAAGCTTTGCAAAATTAAATTGATCACATTTTATTCAAAATCACATTTACATCTTACCACAAAGTGTCAGTTCCTTCAGTTTTTTGTTTTCTTTTTTTTAAGCTTCAAGGATCGCTGCTATTCTCACCAGCACAATTGTGACTCCGCATGCTGTTGAGTGGAGAATGTTTTAGCACAAACGCTGCAACTAAATGGCTTGTCTCCACTGTGTGTTCTTGAGTGGATTCGTAAATTTGACTTTCCAGAGAAGCCTTTGCCACAAACTGAGCAGGAAAATGTTTTTTCTCCACTGTGTGTTCTTGTGTGGATCCGTAAATGCGACTTTCGAGAGAAACTCTTGCCACAAATTGAGCAGGAAAAAGGGTTTTCTCTACTGTGCGTTCTTGTGTGGATTCGTAAATTAGACTTTCCAGAGAAGCTTTTGCCACAAACTGAGCAGGAAAAGGGTTTTTCTCCACTCTGTGTTCTTGCGTGTCTTCGTAAATTAGACTTTTGAGAGAAACTTTTGCAACAAACTGAGCAGGAAAAAGGGTTTTCTCCACTGTGTGTTCTTGTATGTTTTGTTAAATTTGCCTTTTGAGAAAAGCATTTTCCACCAAAAAGGGTTTTTTTACCACTGTGTGTTCTTGTGTGCCTTACTAAATGAGACATTACAGAGAAGCATTTTCCGCAAACTGAGCAGGAAAATGTTTTTTCTCCACTATGTGTTCTTCTTTGTTTTGTTAAAGTAGACTTATCAGAGAAGCTTTTGCCACAAATTGAGCAAGCAAAAGGTTTTTCACCACTTTGTGTTCTGTTCAATGTGCCTTTTGAGAGAAGCATTTTCCACAAACTGTGCAGAAAAAAGTTTTTCTTCACTGTGTGTTCCTGTGTGCCGTTTTAAACTTGACTTTTGAGATAAACTTTTGCCAAAAACTGAGCAAGAAAAGGGTTTTTCTCCACTGTGTGTTCTTGTGTGCCATTTTAAAGCTGACTTAAAAGAGAAACTCTTGCCACAAACTGAGCAGGAAAGAGGTTTTTCTTTACCATGGGTTCTTGTGTGCCGTTTTAAAGAGAACTTTGAAGTTAATGATTTCCCACTGTGAGAACATACCCAAAAGTCAGTATGACATGCCCTTTCACCTTTAGCTTGCTCATCATCATCATCATCATCATCATCCTCATCATCGTCGTCATGAGCGTCTGATAATGTGACCTCATTATGTGCTTGTGATGGCCCCCAGTGGTTCGGATCACCTTCTGTTGTCATGTGATGAGTTGAACTGTTGCTTGTAGGCTCCGCCCCTCTGTTGTCCTCACTCTCATCCTTGTTTTCATCTTTAGTCTTTATAGGGACAAAGTTCAGTGGTGACTTGTTGATCTCCTCCCCCTCCTTTTTGATGTGAGTCAAGTCTGGCTCCTCTTTCGAAGAACGGAGATCGTTTTCACTGACGTCTGTCGGTCACAAAAAGACAAACACACATTTGATTCAATCAAGTCAAACCTCATGCGGCGACTTTCTCCTATATTGTTCCTACCGTGCTACCTTGACTTGTGCCTGCCGCACACGGAGCAATGCGTGCGGCCCCGACTTGGACCGGACCATGGGGTCATTTCACAAAATTACGTCCTACGATGTAAACCTCCCTTTAGCAGCACAGCTGTGATAAACAAGCAATTAATAAGGAACCACGTTGCGGGAGATGCCCGATTTCATTCCGGACATAGCTGAAGTTAGCACACACAGGCTATTGTGTGCGTCTGATGGAACACCTGTTGTGGGACCCGAACATATTGATGGGGGCCACTGGGGGCCATCGCAACATAATGTCATTGATAGAATAGGAATCGTTCAAGTGAAATATGTTTACAAGTACAGTGACCCCCCGGTTATCGCGGTTAATGGGGACCGAGACCACCCGCGAAAACTGAAAATCCGCGAAGTAGCGTCGCACCTTCAAAAAAAAAAAAAAAAAAAGACAAAAGAAAACACCTATATATATAAATATATATAGGTGCGAAGTAGCGGCACACCTTCAAAAATGCTTAAAAAAAATAATAAAAAAAAAAAAAATATATATATATATATATATGTATATATATATATATATACTGGTAGAGAGAGAGAGAGTGAAATTCATGTTATAACAAAAAAAATTATTATTAAAACTTATTTTTTTATTCCCCAGCCGTTATTTTTGTATTTATTCAATTACTTCTTTTTGTATTTATTTAATTACTTCGACTTTTACCTGCTGGTACGCCGTCCGGTGTGCCCTGTGAATGTTATGATCCTCCAGCAGAGCTGGAGGATTGAACAGGACTCTCCAAACGCAGACACGGGAAAAAAGGTGGTGAGACAAAGATATTTATTATAATCACAATATAGTCAGTGTAATCAGCGCGTCTCGCAGCAGCTGAGAGACGATCGCTGGAGGAACGCCCACACAGCTGAAAAAACAAAAACACACGCGGCATGACAGGCACGGATCATGACAGGCACGGATCATGACTGTGAAATGAAAGGTGGCATTCTTCATTTATTTATTTATTCATTCATAACTGACAGCCTCGCGCTCCGCCGGTGCCCGGGGAAGGTGCTCCTCTTCGGCTTACTGTGACGCGAGCATGCCCTCCTCCTCGGGAGCTTCCATTCGGTTAAATTTAGGGCCCGCTTGGCACCGCCCGTGCCCGGGGAAGGTGCTCATCTACGGCTTAACTGCCACGCACGCCGGCCGGAGCTCTGATACGGTCCGAACCGCGCGAAACGTCGCCACAAATCGTGTCCGGGGGAACCTGCTCTTCTTCGTCTACTCTCTTCTTCGTCCACTCTCCTCTTCGACGCACGCCGGCCGTCTAACCGCTTCAGCGCCCCCTTGTGCCGCTCGGCGAAACTACAATGCCCCCGAATATTTTTTAGACCCGCGAAGCACTGAACCCGCGAAAGGTGAACCGCGAAGTAGCGGGGTTTCACTGTATTTCATTTTGCATTTAGAGATACTTTCATCATGGGTAACGTATTTTCGCGACCATAAGGCGCACTTTAAAGTCCTAAATTTTCCCCAAAACAAATGAGGCGCCTTGTAATGTGACATGCCTATCATATAGACTGAGCAACTCACTCGACCATCGGGCATGTTCCCCTTGAGGTATTTCAGAGTGCATGGTAGCACACCCTGCTGGCCAAAATCTGAGACATCTGTGCTTCGATTTGACTTTGACATATACATTATGTGAATACGTTCGTTGGGTGATGGTGCAGGAGAAAGCTGGACAAAAGGGCAGCTGTCCCCGATGTTGTAGTCTGTCTTATCATTCATGTTATTGCAAGCAAGAAACATCACGGGTTTAGACAACAGACAAAAATAAAAACACACTGCCCAAAGCACACCACTCACAACCAGCCATCTGATTGGCAGATGCTCCCAGAATGCCTCAGTATTGTTTTTGTGTTGTTTTTATTTCTTTTGGGGATATGAATGGCATGAGAGATACATGTTTTGTGTAAATTTTATTTCTTTGTTTCATTGTTTGCTTGTAAGCTGTTCAGAGATATTTTTGGTTTTGATTTGAAACCGTGACTCAAAGGTGTGGTGACCAGTGAAATCCCTCCCCTCACGTCGTCGATTAGCTATGTTGCCATGACATCTCTCATTGATTTGGGCTGCCAGGATGGCCGAGTGGTCTAAGGCGCCGCGTTCAGGACCCAGTCTCCCCAGGAGGCCTGGGTTCGAATCTCGAATTTCCCCATTGTGGGACTAATAAAGGGCAAATTAAAAAAAAAAAAAAAAAAAAAATCTCTCATTGGTTTGTCGAGCCGCTACTGGCAGAAATCCCTTATTCGCATCTATTCTGGAGCCAGAAATTAGAAGAGATGTGACGTCAGTGACATTTAGTGGTGAAGGTTGTCGAAGCATTTATTTTTAACACGGGCGCCATTTTGAACAGACACACGTCAATGAAGGCGGCTTTATTTTCTTTCAAACTGCATCCTCCTTGATTGAGCACATTTTTGGCACAATCTGTGAGTACATATATAATTAAGCACATTTTTATGCAGTATGATTATTAGTTCAGCGGACATTCTTATTTTACAAGCTTTTTTGCTACCTTTAAGCTGCCAGTATTTTGTGTTTCCTTTTGTTGTGGTTGAATGTATCTTTAAATATTATTTCATCCAATAACAGTCAAGGTTAGCACATGTTTTGTGTGTTTGCATATATATATATATATATATATATATATATATATATATATTTAGATCTGTTTCCTTATCCACATATTTTCCTTGTCATTCTCTGCATTTGTTTGCAGTTCCACAAAAAGGACTTCCATAAAAACGTGACGTAAGACACTCACTCCTCTTTGTGTTTTTATTGGAAAATTGTTGAGCTCGTTGTTGTCAGATTCCGCTTACCCGGGGTCGGGGACCACATCGGGATCGTTGGTTCCCAAGTGCCGGCTCTCCGTCCAACGGGTCCGAGAGGGGTGGGGGTGGAAGCAGGTGAAGGGCGGCGGGGAAGAGGAAAAGAACGAGTCCCTTCGCCGCCGCGCACCCTTCCTCCGCCTCAAGCCCCACTATTTACTTTTTAAGCCGGTGTCGAGGCGAACTCGCCTAGGTTCGCTAACTGCCCTGTAATTATTATTGTTCTTTTTACATCTACGCGCGTAGATTTATAATCTTTTACGGAGCCAATCCGGTCTTCCGTCGCTCGCGGGGCCACCGAATCGGGAGCTCCGCGATCCGACCACTCCGTTTTTACGGCAGCTTCGCCTCAGTGAATCTGTTTGCATTTGTTATTGACCGAGTGGATTTTCGTTGCCCTTGTGAGGACCGCACGGATTTGTTTCTCAAAGCCGGAGTAAACTTTATTACTTTATTTTTATTTTTAGGTTGTCGGTACTTAGCCGTTCGCTCACGTATGTAAAGGGTCGAGTGGTGAGAATGAATCAAATCATAAGAATGACAGAGATAGTTTTTTAGAATCGAAAATCTTACAAGATTTATTTAGGAACACAAGGGATCGTGTGACATACATCCAGGAAGTGTTTTAACATCCGAACCCGCCAGTTGCGGGATACAGAAAGGACAAACCCGACGGCATCACAGAGTCCCCGCAGTCACAATCGGTGCGAGAAATAAGAAAGATTCCATCGAAGACGAGGAACAGATAGAAAAGAGGGGTTAAAAGATTTTTAAATCATCATATGTCAAGTCTGAATTTAAATAGTGAGCCTCCTGAGAGTGATCAGTTCCCGAAGAGCCCCAGGGTTCGAATTCTAGCGATAAGGCGAAATAAGAGGGGAAAAAACAGAAATAACTTTGGACAAAGTTATTTCTTCGGTTTCGTTACCTTATCGGGGTTAAGCCTTTTTAGTGGTGTCCAATCGATAGAGGAAAGGTAAAACCCATCCCGCCGAGGGACCAGAGTCCGGCCGGGGCGAGAGAAGGTGGAAAAAAGCCTAAGTCCCGAAAAAGGGGAAAAATGCACAAAAATAGAATCCTCCGTCAAAGTGTCCCCATGAAATGCGAAAAGAGAGCCCTTAGTGCCTCTCGGGCGAGGCTTACATAGTCCTGCTTTGCCTCAAAGTTTCCATGATTCATAGTCACGAGTGGATAGTCCCACTGACTCACAGCTAGTTTTTTTCCATTCCCTTACCACTAACCAGGGCGTTAACTTGTTTTTCTCTGATCCTCTCAGCTCACTAGTTAAACCCAACCAATGTAATACAATGCAGCTCAATACATTGGATACATAATACACATGTTGTTACATTCTCTCTTTGTAATCAACAGGTTATACACTTTTCCATTTCTTCTTCATCATGTGTCATCATCGGAAAGTAATAATGTACACAAGTGTTAGAATAATATGAAGAGGTTATTATACATTTGCCGTGATGCAGCTTATTTTAATATGTAGTGCATATAACATGTTGCAGTTTAATAGAGTGAACTATGCTGAGTGTTTACAGTCAGAGTGGAGGTACAGGAGGACACCTCTACTGCAGGGAGGTGTCTGCAATTGGCAGGGCGGCGGCACTTCTTCAGAAGTGAGGATGAAGTAAACAACATTGTGATGAGGCCTGATAGAAGAAGTTGGCATCAAAGTCTGAAGTAATCAACATCGTGCTGGGTCCTGATAGAGGAAGTTGACGTCAAAGTCAGCTGCGACTCACAGCGGCACGCCAACGATAAACCGGACTAAACCAGTTTTTAGTAGACGAACTGTACCACCCTCGAGTGTAATCTGATTTCTTGAAGTGTAATCTGATTCCCCGATGTTATAAAAGGGAATGTGTGAAAAGCATCAGGGAACAGAAGGAAGATGAAGTTGCCAAATAAACTTTGTTAACCTCTCTGTTTCCACTTGAGCTGAATGCCTCTCTTCTTTTAGCTACGACCCCTATATGTCAAATTGGCGAACCTGACAACAAGTAATGTTCATACACAAAGCAGTTTCAAAGCAAAACCATTTTATACATTATGGCTAAATATGTAACTTGATCATTCTTTCAAAAGTTGCATGTTTCTTATACAATACATGGTAAAAGCAATAATCATTCCAACATTAGAACAACTAGTCATCCTGACTAACTGTCTAACTATGCAGCGAGTCATCCGGCCCAACTAGGGTTTTCCCCTGTGAGTCACTCTGACTGGCTGTCTAAGTTAACTAGGGGTTTTCCCCCAATCCATTTGTGTTATGTGATTCATCGTAAGTCATGTGTTGAACATAGCAAGAGCATTTTGAGGCATTGACTTTGATATGTGTATGTTTTAACTATTTTTTATTAACAATAAGACCCCCATCTGAGCTGGCGTGCCGTCGGCACTGTCGCCATCTCGTGTCTATTCTTGAGAATTGTTTGTTAAGGCTAAATTTAGTGACCTTTCTACTCGGTCTTAGCCCAATTCATACTATATTACCTCCTATATGTTCTATCAATTTGCCTGACAACGCGCGTCACTCGACACTGTCTACACCATATTTTCAGTTCTACACATGGTCAGGGCAGAAGATTGAAAAGGTTTCCATATCAAGAGCGCAAGTGTGGATGTCCTACACACTACTCCAGCAGTATGTCCGACCGACATGAAATATCTAACTTGGAAAATAGGTCAGAATGTGGAGCTTCAAATGGGTCATCTTCACGTTATTCCAAGTCAAATGCAAAAAGAGCATCATCCTCGCATCGCTCTGCCAAATCAAATTCAAGCCAGATCGCAGCAGAAGCACGAGCAAAGGTGGAAGCTGGACGGAAAAAAAGCTGAATATGCAAAACTCCAAAATGACATGATGGTTCAACGCACGCAAATTGATGCAACACTGAACGCTCTTAAAGAAGAAGGCGAAGCTGAAGATGCACTGGCGACTGCAAAGGTGCTCGAAGCTGCTGCAGAAAACCAAAACGCTGAGAGTGATGCAGCTATTGGTCTCCTTTATCACCAGCGGATTTTAAGTAACGTACAAATGGCTCTATTAATGCGCACTTCAGCCATCGAATAAAAGATTAATATAATGATAAAAGAGAGACGGGAAATACTTTACAACCCCAACACGAAGACACCTTTGATGCCAATCGGCACGTGTTGCGGCACGTATTGCCACTTACCACACAAAGTTTCAAGCATCCTCAAACCACGCTCCAACAAATGTCTCCTCATGCCAACGACGATGATTTCACTCCCTACTTACCACAGGACATCAGCACAGCGAGTTCACCACACAAGGTCAGTGACAAGCACGCACTCAAGTCTACAGACGTCTCTGACCTAGTCGCTTTCCTCGCTCGACGCGACCTCCTCAACGCAGGGTTCACAGTGTTTGACAATCGTCCAGAGAACTATATGTCATGGAAATCTTCTTTCCACAATGCCCTTGAAGGCTTGAAGCTCAAACCTAGCGAGCAGCTGGATTTACTCACCAGGTGGCTTGGCGGGGAGTCCCTTGAACACGGTCTGAGGATCAGAGCGGTCCATGTCAGCGATCCAACAGCCGGACTCAACAAGCTATGGCAACGTTTGGATAAGGCTTATGGCTCTCCAGAGGTGATTGAGGCTTCATTGTTTCAACATCTGAAGGATTTACCAAAAAACACTACCAAAAATAACATCTTCAGGAGCTTGCAGACCTTCTCCTTGAGATAGAAGCCGCAAAGAATGAAGGTTACCTACCAGGTCTCAGTTTCCTTGACTCAGCTAGAGGCATAAACTCAATTGTGGAGAAACTTCCACATAATCTCCAATACACATGGGTTAGCCGAGGGACGGCATACAAGAAAGAGCAACTCGTCCTATATCCCCCTTTTTCATTTTTTGTTGATTTCGTGAATAGTCAAGCAGACATGAGAATGGATCCGAGTTTTTCCCTCCAAGGTTTCAGCACAGCGCCCTGCAAGGATGAGAAGCCTTCACCTAAGCTGTGGAAAGCTAAACTTCCTGTCTCAGCAAAAAAAAAAAAAAACAGAGGTTGAGGCCTCCAACTCCTCAGATGAAGACAACTCCCTCATAGACCCAGAGAAGAACGGCCCCCTTCACAAGAAACCACACTCTCTCAGGAAATGTAGGGGTTTCAGAATGAAGAGTTTGGAAGAAAGGAAGAGTTTCCTGAAAGAGCCTTATATATTTGCTTCAGATGTTGTATGTCAACAAGCCATAAAGCCAGGGACTGTAAGATTGACATTTGCTGCGCTGAGTGCAACAGTGACCACCACAGCCCTACATGACGGTCCACCTCCTTGGATGACAAGAGGACTCATCACTTCAGCAGGGGGCAATTGCGGGGAGGAAAATGAGAACTCGCCTGTAACTGCCTCCAGCTGCTCAGAGGTCTGCGGGGAGGGTTTAAGTGGAAGGTCATGCTCCAAAATGTGTCTGGTCATGGTGTATCCTAAAGGACATCCTGAACAGAAGAAGAGAATGTATGTGGTATTGGACAACCAGAGTAACAAGTCACTGGCCAAAGCCGCGATCTTTGACATGTTTAGCGTTCAAGGAATGGTCTGCCCCTACACGCTGAAAACATGCTCTGGCGTAACAGAGACCAGTGGAAAGAAGAGCCCCAGATTTTATGATAGAGTCTATGGACGGCGCAGTTTCCCTAGCACTGCCAACACTCATTGAGTGTAATCTGATACCAAATAACAGAGAGGAAATTCCAACTCACGAGGCTGTCATACATCATCACCATCTGAGAACAATTGCTTCCAAGATACCCCCTCTTGACCTTTCGACTGAAATCCTTCTGCTGCTGGGACGGGATATCATTTGAGTCCACAAAGTCCGCAGTCAATGCAATGGGCCACATTATGCACCATACGCCCAACGCCTTGATTTGGGATGGGTAATTATCGGAGATGTGTGCCTCAAGGGAGCCCACAAACCCATTGTGAACACTTTCAGGACCAGTATCCTGGAGAATGGTCGAGCCAGCTTCTTTACACCCTACGTGAACAGCATCTGTGCTAAAGAGAGGTTTGTCGGTGAACATCCCAAACAACTTCACAGAAGGTCAGCCCACGACAAGCTCAACAAGCAGATTTTTTGCCATCCCGTAGATGACCATAGACTGGCACTATCAGTTGAGGAGGAAATCTTCCTTCGCATCATGAGTGAACATTTCTCTAAGGATGAATGAAACAGCTGGGTGGCGCCACTTCCTTTCCGGTTTCCAAGACAGCGCTTGCCGAACAACAGGGAACAAGCACTCAACCGTCTTCTTTCACTTCGGCGTACCTTGAAGAAGAAACCAGAAATGAAGGGCCACTATGTGGAATTCATGAAACAGATGTTCTGTAATGGACATGCAGAAGTAGCCCCTCCTCTGAAAGATGATGAAGAATGCAGGTATCTGCCAAGCTTTGGTATCTACCATCCCCAGAAGCCAGGTCAAATCAGAGCAGTCTTCGACTCGAGTGCTCACTACAACAACACATCCCTTAACGATGTGCTACTTAGGGGCCCAGATCTGTACAACAGTTTGGTTGGTGTGCTTGTACGCTTCAGATCGGAACCCATTGCAATAATGGCTGATGTACAACAAATGTTCAACAGCTTTTTCGATGAAGATACGCATCATAATTACTTGCGCTTCCTGTGGTTTCACAACCATCAGATTGACAGGGACATTGTGGAGTTCTGTCACCAGCCGTTGCCATATATGGGCTGAAGAAGACGGCCGTGGAAGGAGAAGAGGAGTACCGAGCCCACGTGAGACTCTTCATTGAACGCCACTTTTATGTCGATGATGTTCTCAAGTCATTCTCCAGTGTGATGGAAGCAGTTGACGTGTTGGAGAGAGCCCAACACATGCTAGCTCAATCCATTCTACGATTGCACAAAATCACATCTAACAGCCCGGATGTCATGAGAGCGTTTCCAAATAAAGACCTTGCCAAGGAGCTGCAAGGGATTGAACTTGGGCAGGATTTCACTCCCATGCAACGCAGCCTGGGCCTTGGCTGGGACCTGTCAATGGACACATTCCAGTTTCGAGTGGACACCTGTTGGAGACCATTCACAAAACGTGGCGTGCTGTCTACTGTCAACAGTTTGTACAACCCTCTGGGATTCGCTGCACCCTTCAGCATTCAGGGTCAATCTTCACTCAGAGACATTACTCGGAATGTTGGCGACTGGGATGTACCACTCCCAAAAGAGAGTCATGAAAAGTGGCAAAAATGAAAAGATGCCTTGAAGGACTTACAAGAGCTGGAAATTCCAAGAATGTACACATCACGCCCTCTGTCTGCAGCTCTTAGACAAGTAATGTGTATTTTTTTGTGACGCTTCCACAAAAGCTATAGGTGCAGTTGCTTATCTGAAAGTGACAGATGTCAAGTGTCACAGCGAAGTAGGGTTCATCTTCGGGAAAGCAAAGCTTTCCCCCAAACCTGAGATCACAGTTCCACGACTCGAGCTCTGTGCCACTGTATTGACTGTGGAGATAGCAGATCTGCTCCAAGAGGAGTTGGACGTGGCTTTGGATGATGTCAAGTTATTCACCGATAGCAAAGTGGTGCTTGGCTACATCTACAATGAGGCAAGGCGGTTCTATGTTTATGTCCACAATCGTGTGCAGCGCATCAGAGGTTCCACTAAGGCAAATCAGTGGTGCTATGTGCACACCACCGACAACCCAGCTGATCATGCCATTCGTTCATTGCCGGCAGAGCAGCTGGCCTTTTCTACATGGCTAACGGAACCTACTTCCCTCACGACCAGAACAGAGAATCGATCCCCAGAAAAGACTTTCAGTCTTGTTAATCCTGGGTCAGATGTAGATTTATGGACAGAAGCCACCATGGTCCATTGGCCTTATCGGGGGAGGGGGGGGGGCAATGGGCGAGCGCTACGGGGATCAGTTCGTTCAGTGAATGTCGAGTTAAAGTGAACGTCAATAAATCCCGCAGTATTGGAACTTGCTGTAGTTGCATCCTCATTTGAAGTTTGAAAAACACAAAAACCTACGATATTTCGGCCGAAAATTGACAGCCGGAAGTTTTCTTACCTTCTGCGCATGTTTACAAGTGGAGACGAGTTTGTTCAAATCGGAACATTTCAGCTCGAATATTTTTAAGTAGACAATTCAGTTGTGAGTAAGGAAGGGAGTACAGTGAACCCCCGGTTATCACGGTTAATGGGGACCGAGACCACCCGCGAAAACTGAAAATCCGCGAAGTAGCGTCACACCTTCAAAAAAAAAAAAAAAAACACTGTGTATATATATATATACTTCGCACCTATATATATATATATATATATATATATATATATATATATATATATATATATATATATATTCTGGTAGAGAGAGAGAGAGTGAAATTCATGTTATAACAAAAAAACAAATATTATTAAAACTTATTATTTTTTTATTCCCCAGCCATTATTTTTGTATTTATTCAATTACTTCTTTTTGTATTTATTTAATTACTTCGACTTTTACCTGCTGGTATGCCGTCCGGTGTGCCCTGTGAATGTTATGATCCTCCAGCAGAACTGGAGGATTGAACAGGACTCTCCAAACGCAGACATGGGAAAAAAAGGTGGTGATACAAAGATAGTGTAGCGACTTTGTAAATGGTTCAAGGGTTCTGTGTTTTCCTCTTTTCTGTGGAGGCTGTGAAGGCAGCAGGGGAGTGAACTTTATGTTGTTGTCGTTGTGTTGCTCTCTCTCTGATCGGCGTGGTTGCGGCCAACAGCAGCCGTTTTTGGCTTAATAATAAAAGCGTTCGCTGATGGACAAATTGGCCTGATTTATTATACAACGTTACAATATTTATTATAATCACAATATAGCCAGTGTAATCAGCGCATCTCGCAGCAGCTGATGGCATGGCGCGAGACTATCGCTGGAGGAACGCCCACACAGCTGAAAAAACAAAAACACACGCGGCATGACAGGCACGGATCATGACAGTGAAATGAAAGGTGGCATTCTTCATTTATTTATTTATTCATTCATAACTGACAGCCTCGCTCTCCGCCGTTGCCCGGGCGGAAGGTGCTCCTATTCGGCTTAACTACCACACACGCCGGCCGGTCTCCTTCGGAGCTCACTCACGGTGTCCGATCGTGTCCGTCGCCACCAATCGTGTCAGGGGGAACCTGCTCTTCTTCGGCCACTCTCTTCTTCGTCCACTCTCCTCTTCGGCGCACGCCGACCGTCTAACCGCTTCAGCGCCCCCTTGTGCCGCTCGGCAAAACTACAATGCTCCCGAATATTTTTTAGACCCGCGAAGCACTGAACCCGCGAAAGGTGAACCGCGAAGTAGCGGGGGTTCACTGTAATATTTGATTATTGGCTGTTAATTCATTAGCTCCATGATGTGACCTGACATGGTGTCAGTGACTGTGTTCTGTTTATGCTATGAAACTTATGGAGGCAGCACCACAGGCACTGGTCTTAAAGGAATACACAAATTTCCCACACTCATAATTTACTCATGTGATTCCTCAATTAATAGGCTCTCCTGGATTTAAAATTGATAATCTGGATTGCTGTAATATCATTTTCCCAATTTAACATGCAGATTTGTTAATTATTAAAACTACAATTAACATTTTCAATAACTGCACTGGATGATACATTTGCTGTTGTGAGCAGGGTTTCATGGTTGATGATGAAATTAATTTATGCTTATCAGATTATATGTTTATTTACATTTATGGCGCACATTTTACAACCCTAAACATTTTATTCTTTGAGAAAAAAAAGTGTCACTTGCCCAAGTCGGGCAAGTAATTTGGCCACTCGGGCAAGGCAAATTTTAGTGGCACTTGCTCTATGGGCAAGCAGTTTTTAAAGTTAACCGCGAACCCTGGCAAGCTCTGTCCTTTCATTGATCCTGATCAAATCCTCAGAGTTGGAGGTCGGCTAGCGAGAGCCCAGATCACATCCGATGAGTTGCACCCTATACTTATTCCTAGCAGACGTCACGTTACTCAGCTGCTGATCCGACACTTCCACAAGAGAGTTTGTCACCAGGGCAGACATTTCACGGAAGGAGCCATAAGGGCAGCCGGATTCTGGATCGTTGGGGGAAAGAGAGCGATCAGTAGCTTCATCTTCAACTGTGTGACCTGCTGCGAGCGGCGAGGGAAACAGGAAGAACAGATCATGGCTGACTTGACTACCGACCGACTACGTACAGATCCACCCTTTACATATGTCGGCCTGGACGTGTTTGGCCCCGGGTTGGTGATGTTGCGAAAAACTAGAGGTGGTCAAGTCAATGCCAAAAGATGGGCAGTCATTTTTACCTGCATGTGTACGCGGGCGGTCCACATTGAGGTGATCGAGTCTATGGATACGTCATGCTTCATAAATTCGCTCAGGCGTTTTTTTTCGCCATTAGAAGCTCTGTGAAGCGGTTCCGATCGGACTATGGCACTAACTTTGTGAGTGCCTGCAGAGAGCTGCAGACCGACAAAAGCGGTTGCCACAACACACAAATCGATAACTATCATGCAGAACAGGAGTGCAAATGGAAGTTTAATCCCCCGCATGGCTCTCGCATGGGTGGAACATGGTTGGTGTTGTACGCCGTATCCTGCATGCCATGCTCCTTCAGCATGGCCATGCTAGGCTCACACACGAAGTTTTGGTGACTTTCATGGTTACTGCAATTATCAATGCAAGGCCCCTCACTTCTGTCTCCACGGATCCAGATCAGCCTGTAATACTCACTCCTGCTATGCTGCTGACCCAGAAGGTTGGCACACCGCATGTACCACCTGGCCAATTCAATGACGCGATCTCTTGAGGAGTCGATGGCAGCGAGTCCAGATCCTCGCTAACATGTTCTGGGATCGCTGGGAAAAGGAGTATATGAGTGGAATTCAGTTTCGTTGTATAGGGAGGACCAAGAAGCCGAACCTGCAGGAAGGAGATGTTCTTTTGAAGGTTGCTCAAATGAAGAGGAATGACTTGCCGGTCGGGCTACATAGAAAATGAGAAGTCAAT
Organism: Idiotropiscis lumnitzeri; assembly: GCF_059441095.1. Lineage (NCBI taxonomy): Eukaryota > Metazoa > Chordata > Actinopteri > Syngnathiformes > Syngnathidae > Idiotropiscis > Idiotropiscis lumnitzeri. The sequence continues at coordinate 24,747,486 of NC_142392.1, read as the reverse complement.
GTCTCGACTTAACATACAATTGTTTGATGTGTTTCGCCTTAACTGACAATCGTATGTTATTTGTGTGAGTTGTGTTTACTTGTTAAATATTTGTGTCACTATTTTGTTCAATCTTAATGTTATGGAAAATTATTTAGCAAGTAAGGTTTTTGTTATTTATTGTGGCCACCTGCTTTTGAAGAAAGTGCCTTTCGCATCTTGTACTCGAGGATTCTTTGTGAAGCCAAAACAACACGACCTTGACTGATAAGTAGGCTCAACGCAGAAAAAGTATCTTTTTGTTTTAAGATTCCACAGTTCCTGTCAAATAAATCTTCATCTTCCTGTGTGCGTCAGTATCTTCCCACGCACTTCTCTCACTGAGATCACTCTGCAGACTGACCCAAAAGACAATTTATTTTCCAGACTATCTCATTGATCTTCCCTTACTGCTGAAAATTCCACAACAATCTGGGGTCAGACTTGGGATAGCTGAATATCCGCTGGTGAAATTCAGGGACGCTGGCGGGTGACCTCCAGAGTCCAATTAAGACAGCAGCAGCAACGAACTGCGTGATGCGGATCATCTCCTTCGGGGTGACAACCAGCGCTGACTCCAGTCGCCATCAGGTTGCCAACTCTTGACATTCCAAAACCTTTGAGAGAAACTGAGACTACTTGCATTTCTCTCTCTTGTTCTTCTCATAGTTGAACTTCTTGTTCAGTTTTTCACCTTTTCACACAGCGTAATGAAGGCCAGTTGAGCAAGTGGAACAAGTGTTTTTATTGATGATTGTGGAAGGCAACGATTTCATAAGCACCGTTTCTTCTCACACCTTTTCCATTAGGTACGATTAAAAAGACAACTGAAAAGCATAACGTTAACAAATGTTCCAGGCAAAGGCAATTAATTTTATTTACATGTTTGATATAAACACACACACACAAAAATCATCATCACTCAGACACATTGGTTATTCTGGCAATGATCACATCGGCTTAATGTCAATAAAAACTTAGCAAAATTTAATTTTGCATATTTTATTCAAAATCACATTTACATCTTACCACAAAGAATCGGTTCCTTCAGTTTTTTTGTCTTTTTTAAGCTTCAAGGACCGCTGCTATTCTCATAGGGCTGGGCGATAAACGGAAAATTTACTGTGACCGAAATTTAATATAATCATTTTTAATAATAATAATATTGCCTTTATTAGTCCCACAATGGGGAAATTCGAGGTTCGAACCCAGGCCTCCTGGGGAGACTGGGACCGGAACGCGGCGCCTTAGACCACTCGGCCATCCTGGCAGCCCATGTCGGTAAATTCGGTGTTTAAAAAAAAAAGAAGTCCTTTCTGTCTGCAGCTATGTTCATGCCCCTTTAAGACGGCTTGAGCGGCTGTAGTCACGTGACTCCACCCAGCTGAACGAGAAAGAAAACTGACAATGCGGTCGTTGCTGACGATTCAAATCCAGAAGCGACTGACACGGCTGAAGACGAAGTAACGTTAGTTGTTCCTGTTGTGCTTGTCCCGAAAAGAAATTTGACATCTGTCGACAAGAGTCGGGTTTCTTCAGGGTTTTTTTTGTCCTTTTTTTAAGCTTGAAGGATCGCTGCAACTCTCACCAGAACAATCGTGTCTCTCAGCACTCTGTTTAGTGAAGAATTTTTTAGCACAAACGCTGCAACTAAATGGCTTGTCTCCATTGTGTGTTCTTGTGTGGATTCGTAAATTTGACTTTCCAGAGAAGCGTCTCCCACAAACTGAGCAGGAAAAAGGTTTTCCCACACTGTGTGTTCTTCTATGTTTTGTTAAAGTTGACTTATCAGAGAAGCTTTTGCCACAAAGTGAGCAGGAAAAGGGGTTTTCTCCACTGTGTGTTCTTATATGTTCTGTTAAACTTGACTTTCGAGAGAAACTTTTACCGCAAACTGAGCAGGAAAAAGGTTTTTCTCCACTGTGCGTTCTTGTGTGCATTGTGAAATGGTATTTCACTGAGAAGCTTTTGCCACAAACTGAGCAGGAAAAAGGTTTTTCTCCACTGTGTGTTCTTGCGTGGCTTGTTAAATTAGACTTTTGAGAGAAACTTTTGCTACAAACTGAGCAGGAAAAGGGTTTTTCTCCACTGTGTGTTCTTGTATGTTTTGTTAATCGTGACTTAAGAGAAAAACTTTTACCACAAACTGAGCAAGAAAAAGGTTTTTCTCCACTGTGTGTTCTTGTGTGGATTGTTAAATTAGACTTTCGAGAGAAGCTTTTACCACAAATTGAGCAAGAAAAGGGTTTTTCCCCACTGTGTGTTCTTGTGTGGCTCGTTAAATGAGACTTTTGAGAGAAACTTTTGCTACAAACTGAGCAGGAAAATGGGTTTCCTCCACTGTGTGTTCTAATATGCTCTGTTAAACTTGACTTTCGAGAGAAACTCTTGCCACAAACAGAGCAGGAAAAAGGTTTTTCTCCACTGTGTGTTCTTGTGTGCATTCTTAAACTTGACATTCGAGAGAAACTCTTGCGACAAACTGAGCAGGAAAAATGTTTTTCTCCAGTGTGTGTTCTTATGTGTTTCATTGAACTTGACTTGAGAGAGAAATTCTTGCCACAAACTGAGCATGAAAAAGGTTTTTCTCCACTGTGTGTTCTTGTGTGGATTGTTAAATTAGACTTTCGAGAGAAGCTTTTACCACAAATTGAGCAAGAAAAGGGTTTTTCCCCACTGTGTGTTCTTGTGTGGCTCGTTAAATGAGACTTTTGAGAGAAACTTTTGCTACAAACTGAGCAGGAAAATGGGTTTCCTCCACTGTGTGTTCTAATATGCTCTGTTAAACTTGACTTTCGAGAGAAACTCTTGCCACAAACAGAGCAGGAAAAAGGTTTTTCTCCACTGTGTGTTCTTGTGTGCATTCTTAAACTTGACATTCGAGAGAAACTCTTGCGACAAACTGAGCAGGAAAAATGTTTTTCTCCAGTGTGTGTTCTTATGTGTTTCATTGAACTTGACTTGAGAGAGAAATTCTTGCCACAAACTGAGCATGAAAAAGGTTTTTCTCCACTGTGTGTTCTTGTGTGGATTGTTAAATTAGACTTTCGAGAGAAGCTTTTACCACAAATTGAGCAAGAAAAGGGTTTTTCCCCACTGTGTGTTCTTGTGTGGCTCGTTAAATGAGACTTTTGAGAGAAACTTTTGCTACAAACTGAGCAGGAAAATGGGTTTCCTCCACTGTGTGTTCTAATATGCTCTGTTAAACTTGACTTTCGAGAGAAACTCTTGCCACAAACTGAGCAGGAAAAAGGTTTTTCTCCACTGTGTGTTCTTGTGTGCATTCTTAAACTTGACATTCGAGAGAAACTCTTGCCACAAACTGAGCAGGAAAAATGTTTTTCTCCAGTGTGTGTTCTTATGTGTTTCATTGAACTTGACTTGAGAGAGAAATTCTTGCCACAAACTGAGCATGAAAAAGGTTTTTCTCCACTATGTGTTCTTGTGTGGATCGTTAAATTAGACTTCCGAGAGAAGGTTTTGCCACAAACTGAACAGGAAAAGGGTTTTTCTCCACTGTGTGTTCTTGTGTGCCGTTTTAAAGACGACTTTGAAGTTAATGATTTCCCACAGTGAGGACATACCCAACAGTCAGTGTGACATGCCCTTTCACCTTTGGCTTGCCCATCAACATTGTCATGGTCATGGTCAACATCATCATCAGAATCGTCATCATCATCATGAAAACAGCGTGATGATGTCTCCTCACTATGTGCTTGTGTTGGCCCCCAGTGATTAGCATCACCTTCTGTTGTCATGTGATGACTTGAACTGATGCTTGTAGGCTCCGCCCCTTTGTTGTCCTCACCCTCACCCTTGTTTTCATCTTCAGTCTTTATAGGGACATCGTTCACCGGTGACTTGTTGATCTCCTCCTCCTCCTTGTTTTTGATGCGAGTCAAGTCTGGCTCCTCTTTCACAGAACGGAGATCGTTTTCACTGACGTCTGCAAGACACAAAAAGACAAACACACATTTGGTCTGGTCAAGTCAAACCTCATGCGGCGACTTTGTCTTATATTGTTTCGACAGTGCTACCTTGAATTGTGCCTGCCGCACACGGAGCAATGCGTGCGACCCCGATTTGGACCAGACCATGGGGGCATTTCACAAAATTACGTCCTACGATGTAAACCTCCCTTTCGCAGCACAACAACAGTGATAAACGAGCAATTAAAAAGGAACCACTTGGTGGCTGATGCCCGATTTCATTCCTGACATAGTCACAGACGTTTCTGGAAGGGAGCTGAAGTTAGCACACACAGGCTATCGTGTGCGTCTGATGGAACACCTGTTGTGGGACCCTAACTTATTGATGGGGACCACTGGGGGCCATCGCAACATAATGTCATTGATAAAATAGGAATCGTTCAAGTGAAATATGTTTACAAGTATTTCATTTTGCATTAAGAGATAGTGGGTACCGTGTTTTCATGACCATAAGGCGCACTTTAAAGTCCTAAATCAGAGTTCCTCAATCCTGTTCCTCGAGGGCCGGTGTCCCTGCAGGTTTTCCATCTCCCCCTGCTGCAACACAGCTGATTCAAATGATCCGATAATCAACAAGGTCTGCAGAAGCTAGAAAATGATCGTTCAGGTGTGTTGCACCAGGGAGAGGTGGAAAATGGACAGGACACTGGCCCTCGAGGAACAGGATTGAAGACCCCTGTCCTAAATCTTCCCCAAAACAAACTAGGCTTCTTGTAATGCGACTCGCCTATTATATGGACTGAGCAACTCGCTCGACCATCGGGCATGTTCCCCTTGAGGTATTTCAGAGTGCATGTTAGCACACCCTGCCGGCCAAAATCTGAGACATCTTTGCTTCAAATTGACTGTGACATATATATTTGGTGAATACGGTGTTTGGAGATGGTGCAGGAGAAAGCTGGACAAAATGGCAGCTGTCCACAGTGTCTTAGTCTGTCTTATCATTAATGTTATTGCAAGCAAGATACATCACAGGTTTAAACAACAGACTGCAAAAAAATAAATAAAAACACATGGCCCAAAGCACACCACTCACATCTCTCTAACCAGCCATCTGATTGGCTGAGGCTCCCAGAATGCATCAGTACTGTTTGTTGTTTTTATTTCTTATGGGGATATGAATGGCATGAGAGATACATGTTTTGTATATATATATATATATATATATATATATATACATATATATATATATATATATATATATATATATATATATATCCACTTGTTTTCCTTGTCATTCTCTGTATTTGTTTGCAGTTTCACAAAAAGGACTTCCAGAAAAACATGAAGGAAGACCTCTTTACGCTTTGTGTTTTTTTTGGAAAATTGTTTAGCTCACTGTCTACACCATATTTTCAGTTCTACACATGGTCAGGGCAGAAGAGTGTCAGTGCTAGCATGCCCGAGTTCGTATGCGCGATGCATTAAATGTATTTTAAATGTTTGGATGAGGTGAAGTACGCACATATTCACACAACTGTGCAAGGCCACCCGAGGTTCATTGACTCTCACCCGACCAAGCCACGACAAAGTGAAAAAATAAATAATACCAATCCGTAATTTTTTTTTTCTTATTAGTGTTTTATCCACTAGAATTGATCAACCACCATTAATAATTTCGCCACAGTGTATACATTTTTTTAGAGTCAGGTAGAATTCCTTCAATAAGGAATTGCTTTAACGAGATATAAAAACTAGAAAATGTAAAATGTTAAATAATCAGTTCGAATTTTAAACTGGGGGGAAAAACACAGTTTACCCCCCACTATTGTTTTTTCTTTGGCATTTATTTTCTGCACTGATTTCATTTGGCATCAACAAATGTTCAGCAAACCGGCAAGTAAAAGGCAATATTTAAAAATAAAACGGCAATGACCTTGAACGATTTCCACAAACAAATTGATATTGTGATGCATGTTGCTTACGATAGAAAGTCGTTCTTTACAAAGCAAATGAGAGTAAAACGTAGACAAACCTGCTTTGTGTAGCACAACACGAGGCTGCTTGCAAACTTCGCCCAGCAGTTGAAGATGTTGCTCGTTCTCTTCTTTTATTCCACAAAGTTCCTCTTTGTACTTGGGTGTCGTTCTAGCACACATTTTCAAACGTCAATCTCAACAAATCCGCACTTGGTCTTTGCTTGGCGATAACTCGTGAGCTTCTCTTTGTTCGACGAGACAAATGAAAGATGGCGTCGTTTCTTTTCCATCGAGAAAATGACTGAATGGATCTCCTTCGTGAAAACCGCAGTTTGTTCAGCACGAAAGCGGAAGAACAACACACCCCGCTGTGATATGATTGGCTGCTGGCTGTGTCGAGCACTGTCACCAACTCACCGACAGATGTCGCCATTTGCGATGCAAATCATTGTTATCTTCTTCTCAACATAGAAAAAAAACGTACGATTTAAACCGTATGCATATGACCAAACATTTTAGTTCCCAAATATGAACTTGACAGATGTATTGAATTTTACTTTTGTTGCTGGTTTTGTTTTCACATCTGACACCATGTTGTTGGTTGGATAGTATTCCAAATGTATTTCCCTATTATTAACAGTTGGGATGATAAAGTGAAACTTTATGACATGTTTGCACCTTTGCCTTTTTTCAGGGTTTTTCGCCAGCGACGTGGTTGCGTCTTTTAAAATCACTGTTTTATTCTCTAAATGTTAGTGTTAAAGAATGATTTCAGTGTTTATAACTTAAATAACTTAAATATGTCATTATTCATTTCAGTATTCATTAAACTACGGTGATTATTTATTTCTAGATTCATTGAACTATTTTAGTAATAATTTCATATTCAATGTTTAATCGTTACTGTCGTTACTTTTTAAATATTTGTGTCACTATTTTTTTCAATCTTAATGTTCTGGAAAATTATTTTGCATTAAGGTTTTTGTTATTTATTGTGGCCACCTGCTTTTGAAGAAAGTGCCTTTCGCTTCTTGTACTCGAGGATTCTTTGTGAAGCCAAAACAACACGAACTTGACTGATAAGTAGGCTCAACGCAGAAAAAATATCTTTTTGTTTTAAGATTACAAAGTTCCTGTCAAATAAATTTTCATCTTCCTGTGTGCATCAGTATCTTCCCAGCACTTCTCCCACTGAGATCACTCTGCAGACTGACCCAAAGGACAATTTATTTTCCAGACTATCTCATTGATCTTCCCTAACTGCTGAAAATTCCCCAACAATCTGGGGTCAGACGTGGGATAGCTGAAGATCCGCCGGTGAAATTCAGGGAAGCTGGCAGGTGACCTCCAGGGTCCAATTCAGACAGCAGCAGCAACAAAGTGCGTGATGCGAATCATCTCGTCCATGGTGACAAATAAACGCTGACTCCAGTCGCCATCAAGTTGCCAACTCCTGACATTCCAAAACCTTTGAGAGAAACGGAGACCACTTGCGTTTCTCTGTCTTGTTCTTTTTATAGTTCAACTTCTAGTTCTGTTTTTCACCTTTTCACAGCGTAATGAAGGCCAGTTGAGCAAGTGGAACAAGTGATTTTATTGATGATTGTGGAAGGCACCGATTTCATGAGCACCGTTTCTTCTCACACCTTTTCCATTAGGTGCGATTAAAAAGACAACTGAAAAGCATAATGTTAAAAAATGTTATTCCAGGCAAAGGCAAATAATTTTATTTACATCTTGATGTAAAATCACCAAAAAAATAATCATCACTCAGACATATAGGTTATTCTGGCACTGATCACATTGGCTTAATGTCAATAAAAAAGCTTTGCAAAATTAAATTTATCATATTTTATTCAAAATCACATTTGCATCTTACCACAAAGAGTCGGTTCCTTCAGTTTTTTTTGTCCTTTTTTTTAAGCTTCAAGGATCGCTGCTATTCTCGTAGGGCTGGACGATAAACCGAAACTTTACTGTTACCGAAATTTAATACAATAATTTTGCCCATGTCGGAAAATTCAGTGTTTAAAAAAAAAAAAGAAAAGTCTTTTTAGTCATGTGACTCCACCCAGCTGAACTAGAAAGAAAACTGACGACGTGGTCGTTGCTGGCGATTCAAATCCCGAAGCGGCTGACACGGCTGAAGCCGAAGTAACGTTAGTTGAAGTTGTTCCTGTTGTGCTTGTCCCGAAAAGAAATTCGACATCTGTCGTTTGGAAATGTTTTGGGTTCCATAAAGACGATGTTTGAAGCAAAAGAACATGAACTACAAAGTGCGTCGTAAACACCTGAAACAGCGCGTCCAACCTTTTCTTTTTCACCTCCCACAACACAACCATGCTGTTGACTTGGAGCTTGTGCTAAAAGTTCAAAGTGAGAAGCAAGGTTGGACAAGTGACAACAGCCCATAACGGAGGCGACACCATACGAGAGAACGTCTCAGAGGTGGACGCGATAGCTTAGCACATAGCTAAAGCTATAGCTCCTCTCGTTATAGTGGAGCGCATAGGATTTAAACGCCTCATGAAAGTAGCCGACAACAGGTCAAAAATATTTGCCGCAAGCAGCACATCCCAATATGGACAACATCGGGACGGGAGCGGAGACATGTCAAGCATTTTGCATCCACATCCGACTTGTGGTCGAGTCGCAACATGGATCCCTGTTTGAGCCTGACTGTGCATGACGTAGACGACAAGTGGCGACTGCGCACCGGAGTACTCGAGACGGCATTTTCCTGATGAAGCACACTTGTTTATTTGGCATTGGCAATCCATTGACATTTTTTTTCATTTTATTTTGCATTTTGTTTACGGGCGACTAGCTCCTTTGCACATGGCATTATTTATATTGTTTTCAACATACCTTTACATAAATCTAGGCCTTTGCAAATGGCATTACAGCATCTCGGCACAATCTATTTGCAGAAAAAGATTTTGTGAGAGGTACCCTTTTTCTCCTGTTCTTTGTGACATTGTTCAAATCATGCAAAGCAAGATATTTGGAATGTTTATACAAATGGTTTTTGTACTATTATTTTTCATTGAAAGTGATGTGTACCAGTTGGTCAATAAAAAAAACTGTTAATATGCATTTCCTGCATTTATTTTGATTTTGGTCCTCAGGGGGAATTTATCGTGCATTGATCATTACCGAGGAAAAATTGCTCAATTTATCGCAATATTGATTTTAGGTCATATCGCCCAGCCCTATATTCTCACCATCACAATCGTGTCTCGCAGCATGCTGTTTAGTGGCGAATTTTTTAGCACAAACGCTGCAACTGAATGGCTTGTCTCCATTGTGTGTTCTTGTGTGGCTTTGTAAATGTGACTTTTCAGAGAAGCATTTTCCACAAACTGAGCAGGAAAAAGGTTTTTCTCCACTGTGTGTTCTTGTGTGATTTCTTAAATAAGACTTTTGAGAGAAGCATTTTCCACAAAATGAGCAGGAAAAAGGTTTTTCTCCACTGTGAGTTCTTGTGTGCCTTGTTAAAGTTGACTTATGAGAGAAGCTTCTGCCACAAACTGAGCAGGAAAAAGATTTTTCCCCACTGTGTGTTCTTGTGTGGCTTGTTAAATGAGCCTTTTGGGAGAAGCTTTTACCACAAACTAAGCAAGAAGGAGGTTCTGCAGTGTGTGTTCTTGTATGTTCTGTGAATCTGGACTTTAGAGAAAATCTTTTACCACAAACTGAGCAAGAAAAAGGGTTTTCTCCACTATGTGTTGTTGCGTGTTTTCTTAAATTAGACTTTCCAGAGAAGCTTTTGCCACAAACTGAGCAGGAAAAGGGTTTTTCTCCAGTGTGTGTTCTTGTGTGTTCTGTTAAATTTCCCCTTTCAGAGAAGCATTTTCCACAAACTGAGCAGGAAAAAGGTTTTTCTCCAGTGTGTGTTCTTGTGTGGATTGTAAACGTTGACTTATGCATGAAGCTTTTGCCACAAACCGAGCAAGAAAACTGTTTTTCACCACTGTGTGTTTTTCTGTGCCCTTTTAAAGACAGCTTTGAAGTGAATGAGTCAGTGTGACATGCCCTTTCACCTTGAGCTTGCCCATCATCATCATCATCATCATCATCATCATCATCATCGTCATGAGCGTCTGATGATGTGTCCTCATTTTGTGCTTGTGATGGCCCCCATTGGTCTTCATCACCTTCTGTTGTCACGTGATGACTTGAGCTGCTGCTTGGAGGCTCCGCCCCTCTGTTGTCCTCACTCTCATCCTTGTTTTCATCTTCAGTCTTTATAGGGAGAACGTTAACTGGTGACTTGTTGATCTCCTCCTCCTCCTTTTTGATGTGAGTCAAGTCTGGCTCCTCTTTCACAGAACGGAGATCGTATTCACTGACGTCTGCAGTACACAAAAAGACAAACATACATTTGGTTTCGTCAAGTCAAACCTCGTGCATCGACTTTGTCTTCTTTTGTTTCTACCGTGCTACCTTGACTTGTGCCTGCCGCATTAATGTTGTGATGCATGCAATGCGTGTGACCCCAAATTGGACCGGACCATGGGGGCATTTCACAAAATTACGGCCAACGATGTAAACCTGCCTTTCCTAGCAGCACAACAGTGATAAACGAGCATTTAAAAAGGAAGCACGTTGCGGCTGAGGCCCGATTTCATTCCTGACATAGTCACAGACGTTTCTGGAAGCTAGCTGAAGTTAGCACACACAGGCTATTGTGTGCGTCTGATGGAACACCTGTTGTGGGACCCAAACATATTGATGGGGCCACTGGGGGCCATCACAACATAATGTCATTGATAGAATAGAAATCCTTCAAGCGAAATATGTTTCCAAGTATTTCATTTTGCATTTATGGATAGTTTCATCGTGGGTACTTTTTGCTTTCATTATAATCTGGATCCCTAAAAGAATTAAAGGGGCCCTGGCATCAGAGTCGCTATTTATTGCATGATTTACGTTTGGTTTTTTTTTTGTTTGGTTTTTTTTTTGCCCAAAATGACATTTAGCCTGCTAGTACGTTCCAACATTCCCCTTTTTACTTTTTTATAAAATTTCTGTTTCTAAATAAATTTTAAAACAAAATTAACGTTTGAAGAGTCAAAATCCCTACACATAAATTAAGCAACAACACTTTCACTTTGACATATTTTAATAACGTATATTTTAAAGTTATCCAATATGTATTAAAAATAGACTAAGATACACCATAATATTATTAGACTTCACTGAATTATTTTGTAACTGCAATGACGCTTAACAGCCATAGGGTGTCAGTAATGAGTAACAAAGTAACAACAACTCCCATTGTTCCGTCATCATTTTCATTTGCAAAAATTACCAGGAACTATGAGTTGCGGTGGAGATGCAAACCACCTGGGCCACAGGAACTTTATTACCAGGAACTAAATATTCCTGTACTTGTAGGTAGAAAAGGGGGTTGTGACGTTCTCCATTTTTCAGCCCATAGTAAGCCAAAGATGCAGATGCATTCCTTGCAGCATGCGCTTGTTCACCGATGAGATCCGTGCAACCTTGGATGGATGCATTCAATGTATTTTAAATGTTTGGATGAGGTGAAACTACGCACATGTGTACAAAACTGTGCAGGGCCACCCGAGGTTCTTTGACTCTCACCCGACCAAGACAGTACAAAGTTCATAAACAAATAAGACCAATACGTACTTGATTTAAAAAAAAAAAAAAAAACTTAATATTTTGTGTTTTATCCACTAAAATTGATCAACCGCCATTGATGTTTTCGCCGCAGTGTGCACATTTTGTAGAGTTAGGCAGAATTCCTTCCGTAAGGAATTGCTTGAACAAGATATAAAAACGAGAAAATTGAAAATGTAAAATAATCAGTTCAAATTTTATTTAAAAAAAACATGGAGTTTACCCCCCACTATTGGTTATTCTTTGGCATTTATTTTCTGCACTGATTTTATTTGCAATATTTAAAAATAAAACGGCAATAACCTTGAACGCATTTCCCCAAACAACTTAATGTTGTGATGCATATTTTTAACGATAGAAAGTCGTTCTTTACAAAGCAAATGAGAGTAAGACGTGTACAAACCTGCTTTGAGTGGCACAACACGAGGCTGGTTGCAAACTTCGTCCAGCAGTTGAAGATGTTGCTCGTTCTCTTCTTTTATTCCACAAAGTTTCTCTTTGTACTTGGGTGTCGTTCTTGCACACATTTTCAAATGATAATTCCAAAAAATCTGCACTTGATCTCTGCTTGTCGATGAGTCGTTAGCGGCTAGCTAGCTAACAAGCTAAGCTAACTACACCGAAAAGCATCAACGCGCGAAGATGAGGTTATCGGGACACAAAGACTTAATGAATTATGTCGTAGTCCTTTAGAGCAGCACTGGAAATCCTGCGAGAAAATTACAGTCAGTTCCACACTAAATCAGAAGAATTTAGCGGTGTTTGTTTTTATTTCGGCGTGGACGGGTCGGTGCATGTGGTCGAAGTCCTTTTTTTTTTTTTTTAACTTTATTGAACACTTTGAATAGACAGTACTACAGTATCACAAGATCAGTTCAGGTATTGAACGAACATATACATTTTTCATCCTTAAATAGAATTCACAACAAAGGATAATGAATGTAGAAAAAAAATTATATTATAAAATAAAAATACACAGTAAAACAGGAACAATGTCTCTGGATATGTAATTAAGGCTTTGAAAGGAAAAAGGCACTCAAAAATGTCAATATCTTGTTGCTTTTCTTGTTGTTAATTAATTTAATCGAATTAAATATGGATTTCAACTCTATCAGGAAAGGCATAAATCTGGGAGAGGATCTTGAGAATTTCTGTTTGTGGATAAAAAAAAATTTGCATCAACAATGATTAAATTAATTAAGTATGCAAAATTGTTATCGTTTGGGTTACTATAATCGCAAACAATATCCTTCAGATTAAGAACACAGGGGGTTTCAGATGGTTTAAAGAAATGAAACGTTAAATCAGCCCAAAATTGCTTTGTGATCATACAGTCAAAGAATAAATGAGATATTGTTTCAGTTTCATTCCCACAGAAAGAGCAAATATTGCTAATATCAATAAATTTGGAAATTAAGGAATTAACCGGATATATATTATGTAAGATATTAAAATGTATCACCTTGGCTTTATTAGTAATACAGTGGTCGAAGTCCTTCGGAAGCTGCGCGCTTTCTAATGACGTCATGCTTTAAGCACGTATTTTTCAAATATATTTCTTTGCCTCTGTGTTTGTTTTTTAACACTGGCTGGTCTATTTTAATATATATTTTATATAATATTTTAATTCGGTTGATTAAAAAAAACTAAATTAACGCCACATTGGCGCGTCAGCTCTGACGTCACTTCCGCCTATGCCCCGAGAAGCCGCTGCTGGAACAGCAGTGGGACGTTCAAGTTTCTCCTACCGAACTTGCAACAATGCTGTGGTTCAATTGGGCTGCAAGATTGTATGAATATAATGTCTGCATATACTAGCAGTGCTTCTCAAATATTTCACGCCCGCCCCTACCAAGAAAAAAAAGATTCGCGCCACCCCACCACCATTTTTTTCTGTCTTTTTATATTGATGTTAGATTGTCAATAAAATATCCCTTAACTAAACTAAATTGACAAGAAATACAATTTTGAGAACGATTATCGCAAGCATCTCGAAACTCAGTACTCTGTTGTCCAAATATTGATGAGATGATAAATATTTACGAATATTTGTTTATGTTAAAAAAACTTTATTAACATTAACAAACCAAACACAGTTATTAATACGTACAAAATAGAGAAAAGACAAAAAGAAGAGCAAGGGCGATTTTAAACAAAAATTCTACATAAATTACAAAGCAACAGCTTTAGTATGTATACGCGACATTTTTATTTTTTTTTCATTTATGGTTACTATGTGGCAGTCGGATGAACACACACGTCTGACTGGAAACTCGCATTTATTTGAAGACTAGCAACAACAGAATAATGCACAATCATAAATTTGCACCAAAAAACATTTTCATGAACACGCCCCCAAGCACTATGCCTGCTGGGTGAGAGGCATAGTCCTAATGTCTGCCACACAGAGGACAGCAGGGCCGCCGCCACGCATCACTACTTCAAGTTTAAGAGCCGTACTCACCGTCTTGCGGTTGCGGGTGTCATGATCATCGGACTGGTCGGCAGCCATTTCTGAAAAATCAACCCCGAGCTGGACTGGACATATGATGGCGCGCGATAATCACTCAGCTACAGGGTTACATTTACCAGCCACGTGCCCAATGTCTGTCGTAAACTCAGAAATGGCCGCTAAGTGCTGTTGCTGGCGGGCCGACCAGAGTTCAGTGACCTTCGACATTGCCAATGTAAGTGGCTTATGAGCCACATAAGCCTTGAAACGGCATCCTTCAAGAAGGAAACGAAAGTGGCGCGTCACAAGGTACAATAACAACAACTTTCGGTCAAAAACGCTATACATATATATATATATTTATATATTGATGTTAGATTGTCAATAAAATATCCCTTAACTAAGCTAAATTCATAAGAAATAATATGATTTTGAGAACTACTATTGTGAGGATCTCGAAACTCAGTACTCTGTTGTGCAATTATTGATGAGATGATAAATATTTACTCATACGTTTTTTTGTAAAAAAAAAAAAAAAAAAACATTATTCACATTAGCAAACCAAACACAGTTATTAATACGTACATAATATAGAAATGACAAGAAGAAGAGAGAGGGGGATTTTAAACAAAAATTAAATAACATAAAGCAACAGCTTTAGTATATTTACGATACGTTTTTTAAAATAATTTTATGGTTACTTTACGTTTTTTTAATGGTTACTGTAATGTTCCGTCTTCTATCTTAAGAAGTCATGCAGACAACGTGACGCTGCAAGCTTGTGTCTATTTATTTATTGACTTGCATTCTCGTCTATGTGCAGACACACTTGTTCGTCTGGTAACCAAAACACACATCGGGCAATACTGCCAACTAGTGGCCAATGATAAAACTGCTATCATTACATCTCCCTTTCAAACGTTAAACAATGCCTATGCCTTTTTTTAATAATTATTATTATTTTATTCTTATTATTATATTTTTGTTTTGTTATCAATTATTTTCACTTCTTATCAATATCTATCCATTTTTTTATGACAACAAGCATCTCTACAACAATTTTAGCAACAATCACACAACATTAAACATTTTCAATCAGCCTGTCCGGTTGTCGTCTAACTCTTGTTGATCTTCGAAGAGGTTCAGTAATCCCAGAAATTGCTGGTGGTTGAGGTCTGTGCTCCTTCGATGTATCCACCTGCTTTGCAGCCTCAGCCGCATCAGAAGATTTCTTCCAGTCCTCGGGAACCTTCAGAAGACTCCTCCTGTTCCTCCTCACTCTTTGTCCATGCTTTGTTTCCACAATGTAAGATCTCGGTCCGGCTTCGATAAGGACAGTCACTTTTCTGTCCCAATGAGGTCCCTCGATCCTTACAGTGTCTTTCTCAGAAAGAGGTTCCAGATGTTTTGTAGCTCTGTCATATGCAATTTTCTGTTTGAGTTTGAGCATTCTCTTCTTTTCAAACCAAATGTTGTTGTCATGTCCTTGTGGTATTTGTGGAAGCGTGGTGCGAAGCTTACGGCACATGAGTAGGTCAGCAGGCGAAGAAGCTCCACACTCCAGAGGTGCAGCTCTGTAACTCAATAGGGCAAGGTAAGGATCAGATGCATCATCCTTGGCCTTCCTTAGCAGTCTCTTGATGATTTGCACTCCCTTCTCAGCCTGGCCATTTGCCTGTGGGTATAAAGGGCTTGAAGTGAATCCATATTGCTTTGCAAACTGTTGAAATTCTCCACAGTCAAATTGCGGACCGTTGTCACTCACAACACACTGCGGAATTCCGTGTCTTGCAAAGAACCCTTTCATGTGAACAATAATGGACTGTGCAGTGGTGCTGGTGAGTTGGGCAATCTCAGGATAGTTAGAGTAATAGTCAATGTTAATAACACAAACTTGTACGTACCCACGATGCTACCAAAGGCAAAAGATGTATGCAGATTGTGCTCGATTGGACTTCATTATCATCACATTTCTCTCTTATTGGTGATCTATTATTATACTTCCTGCTTCCGCGACTTCCGATTTGATGACGTCATTTCCGGGTACGAACTACGCTGCTTCATAACAAAACTAAAGTTGCGTTGTACAAAAAACATTTAGAAAAATATTTAACGTTACACTTCACAGTAATTTGAATGCAATAACAGGATTTAAATGAACTACAAATTGAAAATAGAACAGCAATACTTTTCTTGCCACTCAAAAGGTAAACAGTTTGCACACTAGTATTATGCAAAAACATTAACAGTAGGGACCCATATTGCTATTATTAAGGTTATTTCGTTAGAACAGGGGTGTCAAACTCATTTTTGTGGACGGGCCACATCGTAGTTGTGGTTTCCCTCAGAGGGCCGGTATGACTGTGAACCCATATAAATTGAATGGAAAGCCAGTTTTGAAATCAGAAGCTCGTAAGTAATTGTTCAACAATTTTTCCAGGGGAGGACTGCTAACAAATAAATGGCAATATCTCATATCTCAGTGTTGTTAAAAGTGAAGAAAATATGGTAGAAACAGGAAGTTGATGCAGATGATTTTCCCTTTGCGGGCCACATAAAATGAGGTTGCGGGCCAGATCTGGCCCCCGGGCCTTGAGTTTGACATGTGCGTTAGAGTGAATTGTATGTACCTTGTTGCTTTTCATGTGCAGAATGTCACCGTGAGGGACATCTCTTGACCGCAAGAAACGTTCCAAGTCACCCTCTAAGATTATTGCCGCATCTGACGTTCTGTCGTCTCTCGAACAGCCGCGCATCAGAGGCTAGGCGAGCCAAACTGACTCGGAAGTACATAAACACGTATTAAAAAAATAAATAAACGAACATTCACTCAAAAAAAACAACTTTGCGTTTGCGAGGGAACGCAATCTTTGCAAGGGAAAGCAAAGATTTGTTGTTGTTGTTTTTTCTTCCATGTCCCCTAAGGGGCTCCGGAATTTCAGAACGCCGTCAGAGGAAAAGGAGAAATAAAAAAGGAAAATCTGGATATCAGTCTGAATCGTGGCCTTTTTGCTGGACTACACTCCTGCCATTCCAAAAACTTTGAGAGAAACTGAGACTACTTGCGTTTCTCTTTCTTGTTCTTTTTATAGTTCAACTTCTTGTTCAGTTTTTCAGCTTTTCACACAGTGTAATGAAGGCCAGTTGAGCAAGTGGAACAAGTGATTTTATTGATGATTGTGGAAGGCACCGATTTCATAAGCACAGTTTCTTCTCACACCTTTTCCATTAGGTAAGGATTAAAAAGACAACTGAAAAGCATAACGTTAACAAATGTTGTTCTAGGCAAAGGCAATTAATTTCATTTATAATGATTGATGTTAACACACAAAAAAACTCATCATCACTCAGAGACAATGGTTATTCTGGCACTGATCACATTGGCTTTGTGTCAATAAAAGATCTTTGCAAAATTCAATTTCATCATATTTTATTGAAAATCACATTCACGTCTTACCACAAAGAGTCGGTTCCTTCAGTTTTTTTTGTCATTTTTTAAGCTTCAAGCATCGCTGCTTTTTTCACCAACACAATTGTGTCTCTCAGTACTATGTTTAGTGGAGAATGTTTTAGCACAAACGCTGCAACTGAATGGCTTGTCTCGACTGTGTGTTCTTGTATGGCTCGTTAAATGCGACTTTTGAGAGAAACTCTTGCCACACACTGAGCATGAAAAAGGTTTTTCTCCACTATGTGTCCTTGTGTGTTTTGTTAAATTTGACTTATCAGAGAAACCTTTGCCACAAACTAAGCAGGAAAAAGGTTTTTCTCCGTTGTGTGTTCTTGTGTGATATGTTAAACTTAACTTTTGAGAGAAACTTTTTCCGCAAACTGAGCAGGAAAAAGGATTTTCTCCACTGTGTATTCTTCTATGTTTTGTTAAAGTTGATTTTAGAGAGAATCCTTTGCCACAAACTGAGCAGGCGAAGGTTTTTTCTCCACAGTGCGTTCTTATATGTTCTGTTAAACTTGACATTTGAGAGAAGCATTTTCCACAAACTGAGCAGGAAAAATGTTTTTCTCCAGTGTGTATTTTTATGTGACTTGTTAAATTTGACTTTACATAAAAGCTTTTGCCACAAACTGAGCAGGAAAAGTTTTTTTCTCCAGTGTGTGTTTTTATGTGACTTGTTAAATTTGACTTTCCAGAAAAGCTTTTGCCACAAACTGAGCAGGAAAAAGGTTTTTCTCCACTGTGAGTTCTTGTGTGGCTTGTTAACGTTGACTTTACAGAGAAGCATTTTCCACAAACTGAGCAGGAAAAAGGTTTTTCTCCAGTGTGTAATCGTATATGTGTTTTTAAATTTGACTTTAAAGAAAAGCTTTTGCTACAAACTGAGCAGCGTAAAGATGCTTCTCCACTGTGTGTTCTTGTGTGAATTGTCAAATGAAACTTTCGAGAGAAAATTTTGCCACAAATTGAGCAAAATCTAGGTTTTTCTTTACCGTGGTTTCTTGTGTGCCGTTTTAAAGACAACTTTGAGGTTAATGAGTCAGTGTGACATGCCCTTTCAGTTTTGGCTTGCCCATCATCATCATCATCGTCGTCTGATAATGTGTCCTCATTATGTACTTGTGATGGTCCCCAGTGGTCTTCATCACCTTCTGTTGTCACATGATGACTTGAGTTGCTGCTTGTAGGCTCCGCCCCTCTGTTGTCCTCATTCTCATCCTTTTTTTCATCTTCAGTCTTTATCGGGTCAAAGTTCACTGATGACTGGTTAATCTCCTCCTCCTCCTCCTCCTTTTTGATGTGAGTCAAGTCTGGCTCCTCTTTCACAGAACAGAAATATTTTTCACTAACGTCTGCAGGACACAAAAAGATGAACACAGATTTGGTTTGGTCAATTCATTCTGATTCAGATCAACCCACTCGTGTACAAACCTGCTTTGAGTGGCACAACACGAGGCTGCTTGCAAACTTCGTCCAACAGTTGAAGATGTTGCTCGTTCTCTTCTTTTATTGCACAAAGGTCCTCTTTGCACTTGGGTGTCGTTCTCGCACACATTTTCAAATGATAATTCCAATAATTCTGATCTCTGCTCGGCGATGAGTCATGTGCCTCTTTTCGTTAGCGGCTAGCTAGCTAATAAGCTAAGCTAACTACGCCGAAAAGCATCAACGCGCGAAGATGAGGTTATCGGGACACAAAGACTTAATGAATTATGTCGAAGTCCTTTAGAGTAGCACTGGACATCCTGTGTGAAAATTACAGTCAGTTCCACACTAAATCAGAAGAATTTAGCGGTGGGTGTTTTTGTTCCGGTGTGGACGGGTCGGTGGATGTGGTCGAGGTCCTTCGGAAGCTGCGCGCTTGCTTATGACGTCATGCTTTAAGCGCGTATTTTCCTAATATATTTCTTTGCCTCTGTGTTTGTTTTTACCCCTGGCCGTTCTATTTTAATATATGTTTTATATAATATTTTAATTCGGTTGATATTTTTGTTTTTACAAAATAACTAAATTAACGCCGCATTGGCGAGTCAGCTCCGACGTCACTTCCGCCTATTTCCCGAAAAGCCGCTGCTGCTCCAGCAGTGGGACGTTTACGTTTATCCGACCGAACTTACAACAATGCTGTGGTTCACTCGGGCTGCAAGATTGTATGAATATAATGTCTGCATATAGTGTGAAATATTTCTCAATCTAGTATTTCCAAGTTTTTCCTCCGACAATTGACGTGACTTCTTCGACAGGCACACAGAGTATGATGTAAATATACTTTATTATTTTGTAATTGTTTTTATTTAGTAACTCAGAACACACAAATGTAACACACAGGGGTGACAAACATGCAGTCAAAGAAATATAATACATCAATATATTATAACGCCTGACGTCATCAGCAGGCTTCCGAAGGACCCCGTCCACAACCCGAACACATCGAGCAACCCGACCACATCTGGTACCGACACCGGAGTGAAAACCGGAAGTCAGTCAGGACATTCCTCGCTGTGATGTGATTGGCTGCTGGAAACAACACACAATATAATAAACAACAAAAAAAGTATATTCAGAGAAACAAACCCAACATATTATCAAATTTCCCCATTGTGGGACTAATAAAGGACATATTTATCTTTATCTTTAGAACAGCACATTCTGTTTCTCATTTCAACAATATCTTTTTAAAATTGTCCGTTTCTTCTGTATGAATGAAAAACAAAGGGCGACTCTTAATAAATCTGCACGAATTAACCGTTTCGCCATTGATAAAATCCACCGTTATGTGGCAAACTAGGATTGTACCTTAATGCCAAGTCGCAGCGGAAGAATAATTCTAATATGCAGACAACTTCTCTCTTGAGCCAACTGGCGTAGTTTATTCCAGCAACGCACACAAACTGCTCCTCACAAGAGCCAAAAGCAGAGAGAGAGAAATAAGGCGTGAGCACCTGCCGAACATCGCATGTTAACATCATCTGTCAGCGACAGCACCCCTTGTGGCAAATAAGCACATTACAGAAACAAGCAGTCATACAATAACACTCAACACTCCCACTTATGAACTACTTGTAAACTGTACAACTTTTACAAAGACATATCAAGAAAAACAAATAACATGACATTTGAATGTCAAATATTTATATGCCAAATATGACCCCTGTAAATTTCTCTAATTTAGATTTGATCACATGCTTGGTCATAACATCTGCTGCCATGTCATTTGTGGAACAGGAAACAAGTATCATCTTCTCATCTTTTCTGATGGATCTAATGAAATGATATTTGATGTCCACATGTTTACACCTCTGCCTGTATACAGGGTTCCTCACAAGTGCGCTAGCCCCTTGATTGTCCTCATGAATGACAGTTTTCGTGCACACATAGTCATCAATACCTTTCAATAGTTGTTCCAAATATATACACTCCTGTATTGTTAAGGCTAAAGTCATGTATTCTGCCTCACACTAAGATAGTGCTACTGTTTGTTGTTTCTTGGTCCTTCATGAGACCAGTGCACTGTCATCACACATACTCACACAATACCCCGTGGTACTGCATTTGTCAGTGGCGTCTGATGCCCAATCTGCATCACTGTTAGCTCAAAGGCCTAGACCCTCGCAGCTCTTTTGGACACAGAGCTGTCCGTCGGTTGTACCTCTGAGATAACGCAAGACATGTTTGACCGTGATCCAGTGCTCATCTGTGGGTTCAGAAAAAATGTTGCGATAGTCGGCTCACCACAAAACATAGATCAGGGCGTGTGCCGGTGGCCAAATATATGAGACTGCCAACCGCTTCTCTGTACATTTTTACATCAGTCATTCTCGGCACATCTTCAGTGTAGTCTAGTTTTTGTTTGCAGGGTGTTTCCCTTGTTCTACACATTTGCATGTCAAAATGGTTTAGGATCTTTTCCACATACCGTATTTTCCGGCCCATAGGGCGCTCTTTAAAGTCCTGAATCTTCCGCAAATCAAACAAAGCGCCTTGTAAAGCAACGCGCCCATTATATGGACTAAGAATCACTCGCGACCATCAACCCTTTTACTCAATGGGCTGTTCGGAGTGCATGTTAGCACACCCTGCTGGACAAAGTGTGAGTTATCTATGCTTCTAATTGACCGTGACTTATACATTATGTGACTATGTTGTTTGGGTGATGGTGTAGGAAAAAGCTGGACAAAAGGGCAGCTGTCCACAATGTTGTAGTCTGTCTTATCATTTATGTTATTGCAAGCAAGAAACGTCCCAGGTTTAGACAACAGACAAAAAGCCCAAAGCACAACAGCACATCTCTCCAAACAGCAATGCACATCTCTCTAAACAGCCATGCACATCTCTCTAAACAGCCATGTGATTGGCTGAGTCTGAGTGGCTCCCAGAAGCCATTGCTGTAATTAGCTCAGGCTGAGTGGCTCCCAAGAAGCCATTGCTATAATCTTTTTGTGTTATTTTTATTTCTTTTGGGTATATTGATGGCATGATAGATACAAGTTTTGTGTTAATCTTATTTCTTTATTTCATTGTTTGCTTGTATGCCGAGCTTCCAGGGCAAACCCCGTGTCGGTGCGCGTACCGCTTTAAGAAAGTCACGTGACCACTACCGGAATCGTGTCGACACGGCGGTCGCGCGCCAAACCGTGTTCATCGGGACGCGCATCTGTCAACAGGATGGACGCTCAAAACAAGCATCGAGTTATTGGCGCATTACTTTGCGTTAAATATCCGCAAGATGGAAGACGTCACTGTTGATGCGCACCCAGAGGTGCAGCGCTATATGTCAGCAGGACACGTTGCGCGTACGGAAGACCCGCTCTTATACTGGAAGTCCATGCAGGCAACGTTCCCTCACCTATTTATATTAGCCACACAGGCGTTGTGCACACCGGCCTCTTCAGTGCCTTGTGAGAGGATTTTCTCAAAGGCGGGGGAAATTGCCTCAAAAAAAGAAATAGACTGAATAACAAAACGCTGGAGAAACTAATTTTTTTGAATAAAAATCTTTAATTACAATGAGTCCATTGTCATTCACAACACTTTTACTTGGGCATTCAGACAGATGTTCTCTTAATTTATCAACTGCGTCTCGAATATCAAAGATTTTTTTTTATGAAATTGCATGTATGTAAAAATAATGTGAAAGCAAATGCCTAATCAGAATCAGAAATCCCTTTGTCATTGTGCTCAAGTGTGCAACGAGATTCGAGAGCTCCCCTCTCCAGTGCAATACAACAATAATTCAGTTAAATATATAAATTAGATAAATATGAAAATAAATAGTGCGATGGAATGTAATACGAAATAGGATATATAAAAACACATCACGTCGCTAATCAATGGAATTGGATAAAATTAGTTTGACAGATCAGTGTCAGATGACCCAGTCAAATGTTTCCTGCAAGTCCACCAGGTGTCAGTATTCAGCAACACAGTGTCAACACAGTGTCAATACATTGTGTCACTGTGTCGAAACGATACAGGATGCCTCATCTACCCATCACTACACGCAGGTAACGTGACGCTGCTGGCTTGTGTCTCTTTATTTATTGACTTGCATTCTCGTCTATGTGCAGACACACTTGTTCGTCTGGTAACCAAAACACACATCAGGCAATACTGCCAACTAGTGGCCAATGATATAACTGCTATCATTACATCTCCCTTTCAAACGTTAAACAATGCCTTTGCTTTTTTTTCATTATTATTAGTTTTTATTAATATTATAATAATTTTGTTTTGTTATCAATTATTTTCACTTCTTATCAATATCCACACATTTTTATGCCAACAAGCAGCTCTACAACCGTTTTCGCAACAAAAACACAACATTAATCATTTTCAATCAGCCTGTCCGGTTGTCGTCTAACTCTTGTTGATCTTCGAAGAGGTTCAGTACTCCCAGAAATTGCTGGTGGTTGAGGTCTGTGCTCCTTCGATGTATCCGCCTGCTTTGCAGCCTCAGCCGCATCAGAAGATTTCTTACAGTTCCCGGGAACCTTCAGAAGACTCCTCCTGTTCCTCCTCACTCTTTTTCCATGCTTTGTTTCCACAATGTAAGATCTCGGTCCGGCTTCGATAAGGACAGTCACTTTTCTGTCCCAAAAATGAGGTCCCTCGATCCTTACAGTGTCTTTCTCAGAAAGAGGTTCCAGATGTTTTGTAGCTCTGTCATATGCAATTTTCTGTTTGAGTTTGAGCATTCTCTTCTTTTCAAACCAAATGTTGTTGTCCTGTCCTTGTGGTATTTGTGGAAGCGTGGTGCGAAGCTTACGGCACATGAGTAGGTCAGCAGGCGAAGCTCCCCACTCCAGAGGCGCAGCTCTGTAACTCAATAGGGCAAGGTAAGGATCAGATGCATCATCCTTGGCCTTCCTTAGCAGTCTCTTGATGATTTGCAGTCCCTTCTCAGCCTGGCCATTTGCCTGTCGGTATAAAGGGCTTGAAGTGATGATGTGAGCCTCAGCCTCCTCCGCCGTAACGCAGTCCTTGATGTCACTGTTAGGGTGCGGCGCTCGGGATAACGCATCAGCAAGCACTATGTATTTTCCAGGCGTGTATATTAGCTCAAAATCATAGCGCTGCAATGTCATCATCATGCGTTGAATTCTGGGCGTCATGTCATTGAGATTTTTCTTCCTAATTGAAATCAGTGGCTTATGATCAGTCTCTGCTATGAACGTGGGCAGTCCATAAACATACGTGTGAAATTTGCCAAATCCAAACACTAGACCCAGTGACTCCTTTTCGATCTGAGCATAGCATTTTTCAGTCTCTGACATTGACCTGGATGCATAGGCTACAGGTTGCCATGTGTCTCTCGCCTTTTGCAGCCGTACGGCACCTAGCCCATCTTTCGACGCATCCGTGGAAATTTTGGTTGGTTTTGATGGATCAAAGTAGGCAAGGACTGGCTCAGTTGTCACAGTTCTCTTTAGATCTTGCCATTCTTCGTCATGTTTTGTTGTCCACTCAAAGACTACGTTGTGATGCAGCAGCAAACTTAGGGACTTTGACTTGAAGAGAGGTTTGGAATGAACTTGCCCAGGAAGTTTATCATCCCCATTGCTCGCAGAAGTCCTTTTTTTTCGGTTGGAGCTGGCATGTCCAGTATTGCTTGCACTTTGGTCCCGTCAGGCACCACTCCATCTGCCGTGAGCTTGTCTCCCAAGAATGTCAATTCTGTAACTCCAAACAGACATTTCTCTCGTTTTAGTTTAAGTCCATTCATTTTAACTCATTGTAGCAGTTCCTCGAATCTCTCATTGTGTTCTTTTTCCGTGTTCCCCATCACAACCAAACCATCAATGAACACACGGGTTCCTTCCAGACCTTCTATGATTGACTCCATAGCTCTGTGGAAGATCTCAGGCGCAGACTTTATGCCAAATGGCAGTCTCAGAAAACAGAAACGCCCAAATGGTGTGTTGAAGGTGGTGTACCTGCTGCTTTCGGTGTCCAGCTTCAGCTGCCAAAATCCATGCGATGCTTCTAATTTGCTGAAGAATTTAGCACCTGCCATGTCACTCAGGATTTCTTCACGGTTGGGAATCTGATAATGTTCTCTTTTAATGTTCTCATTCAGATCTTTGGGGTCGAGGCAAACACGTAACTCTGGGGAGTTCCTCTTTTTAACACATGTGATGGAATTTACCCAGTCGGTGGGTTCTTCCACTTTCTCTATGACTCCGATCGGTGTCATTCTGTTCAGTTCCTTTTTTAATCTCTCTTTGAGAGGGGCTGGAACTCTTCTCGGGGCATGTACTACAGGTTTAGCATCTTCCTTGAGCTGTATTTTATAAGTGTAAGGTAGCGTCCCTTGTCCTTTGAAGACAGAAAAGTATTTGTTCACTATACTCTTACTACCTTCACTCTGCAACACTTTGTTGTTCATATTGACATCCTTGCTGTTGATTTGGCAAATTCTTTTTACCAATCCAAGATCTTCAGATGTCCTGTCTCCAAGGATTGACTCCAGTCCACTTGGCACAATTGTGAACGTTAATTTGTGTTGTCTTCCCTTTGCTGTCACTTTTAGCCTACAACATCCCTTTGTTTTTATTGGCTGATTGTTGTCGGTTTTCAATTTCACGGCCTTGTTAGACGGTTGCGACAGCCAATCAGATCACGAGTTGGTTACAGTGAGCCTTTTCGCTGGCCTTATGCTGAGGGTGAGGAACGCGTTTTGTGATTGGATACTCACTCGTGAGGGGGCAGCGCGATGCCGAATCGACACACCCAAAAGTCGTAGTTGGCGGCCGTTCGAAAATCTAAAATATATTCTTGCTTTTTTTTAACCACAATGGCCGAAGGAGGGAAAAGTGTGATTTTTATTGCAGATCCACTTGCAAGGACATTTTCAAGTCGGACCTTTCAAGAGAAGCTATATCGTCCAACACTCACTCAGTGGTGCGTAAGTGTGTTTCTGGATATTATTTGTCCAGCCGTGGTGTCATAAATGATGGTATTTTGATGTGGATTCATTCAAGTAGAACAAAGTAGGAATTCCCCGAAGGCACAGGTGTGAAATGCACTGAAGTAACTTAAAAAGTAAAAGTAAAAAAAAAAATTACGTTTAAGAATGTGCAAGAAAGAAAAATGTTGACAAATGTTGATAAATAATGATATTTTCCAGGAGGTATTTATTTCTTTGTTGTTTATTCATTCAATTCTATACTTATTTCAACATTTGAGTATTATTTTTCTTTCAATATGTAGTATATTTTGTCTTTGAAGTGTGGGTCCTTGCTGCCTTCTGAGAGGCAGCCGAGCAAGGCTGGATTGGTGATGGAAAAGAACAAAAGAAAGAAGAAAGATTTTATTCTCGTCACATGCTGATGTCAAAAGAAGTCTCCCCAAAAACGTGCGAGCCCCGTCTCAGACATTCCCTTCTTATAGGGAATGCCCAAATAGGACATGAATTTCTAATTTTCCCTTGTTGCATATGCATTCCCATCCCGCTAGTCTTCGGGATTTCCCTCCAAAAGTCCCCCAGAGGGAGAGCAGATGCGTCTCCCCTTTGATACGACCAGTCTACTCGTGACCACCATAAATTACTCTCATACCCTGGAAGGTCACTGACCTGGCGAGAGAATTGCCCCCACCATAAACAATGCTCAGGCCTATTTTCTCTCAGGGCAGTATCTGGTTACATCGGAACTTCAGAACCAAGACTGGTCACTTCTGTGAGCTCCAGTCCCTTCATAGTTTCATAAAGAGAATTACTGCCCATATCTAAATTAGGCCATTTAAAAATACACAACTTTTTTTTTTATTTATTTCAATGTATATTTAAGCTTGCTTATGTAATACTACAATATTTCTTTAATTATTTTAATGTTAAATTATATCAATATTAATGTAAACCTTTTTATTTCACTCTTGATTATTTCTTAAGATATTTGTTCATTTGAATATGTGTGCAATTTAAATTATTCCATCCATCCAGCCATTTTCTGCCGCTCATCCGGGGTCGGGTAATTTAATTTATTTAATATATAAGTATTTTTTATAATTCAATATTTATTTCAAGATTAGGACTCTTCTCAATTAGTTCAATATTTATAAAATGTTTCTATATTTCTTATTAATTTAATTAAGTCTGTATGTGGTTTCCAATTTCATTATATAAATAATCCAATGTATAAAAAATATAATATAGCATGAAAAAAAATATTTGGTATGTTTGACAAAATGATAGTTTTTCCAAAGTGAGATTCTGCTTAGCAACAAACCCCAAACACTTGATAGAGCTCAACCTAGAAAGTGTTTTTAGCAAGTCAGAAATTTATTCAGAAAGTGAAATATTAAATGTATGTGAGGGGATATTCGAAGAGTTTGAGTTTTGTTCAATGGACCATACATATACGAGCCAGCCAAACACACCGAGAAAAACCAGCGCTGACTCCAGTCGCCATCAAGTTGCCAACTCCTGACATACCAAAACCTTTGAGAGAAACTGAGACGATTTGCGTTTCTCTTTCTGGTTCTTTTTTTAGTTCAACTCCTAGTTCAGTTTTTCACCTTTTCACGGCGTAATGAAGGCCAGTTGAGCAAGTGGAACAAGTGATTTTATTGATGACTGTGGAAGGCACCGATTTCATAAGCACAGTTTCTTCTCACACCTTTTCCATTAAATACGATTAAAAAGACAACTGAAAAGCAGAACATTAACAAATGTTATTCCAGGCAAAGGCAATTAATTTCATTTATAATGTTTGATGTTAACACACAAAAAAACTCATCACTCAGACACGTTGGTTCTTCTGGCACTGATCACATTGGCTTTGTGTCAATAAAAGATCTTTGCAAAATTAAATTTCATCATATTTTATTGAAAATCACATTCACATCTTACCACAAAGAGTCGGTTCCTTCAGTTTTTTTTGTCATTTTTTAAGCTTCAAGCATCGCTGCTTTTGTCACCAACACAATTGTGTCTCTCAGCACTATGTTTAGTGGAGAATGTTTTAGCACAAACGCTGCAACTGAATGGCTTGTCTCGACTGTGTGTTCTTGTATGGCTTGTTAAATTCGACTTTTGAGGGAAACTCTTGCCACAAACTGAGCATGAAAAAGGTTTTTCTCCACTGTGTGTTCTTGTGTGCATTTGTAAATGTGACTTTACAGAGAAGCGTCTACCACAAACTGAGCAGGAAAAAGGTTTTTCTCCAGTGTGCTTTCTTGTGTGGCTTATTAAACTTGCCTTTATAGAAAAGCTTTCACCACAAACCAAGCAGGAAAATGGTTTTTCTCCAGTATGTTGTTGTGTGTTTTGTTAAACTTGACTTATCAGAGAAACTTTTGCCACAAACTGAGCACGAAAAGGGTTTTTCTCCACTGTGTGTTTTTGTGTGGCTTGTTAACGTTGACTTGACAGAGAAGCATTTTCCACAAACTGAGCAGGAAAAAGGTTTTTCTCCACTGTGTGTTCTTGTGTGGCTTGTTAACGTGGAGTTTTGAGAGAAGCTTTTACCACAAACTGAGCAGGAAAAAGGTTTTTCTCCACTGTGAGTTCTTGTGTGGCTTGTTAACGTTGACTTTACAGAGAAGCATTTTCCACAAACTGAGCAGGAAAAAGGTTTTTCTCCACTGTGTATTCTTCTATGTTTTGTTAAAGTTGATTTTAGAGAGAATCCTTTGCCACAAACTGAGCAGGCGAAGGTTTTTTCTCCACAGTGCGTTCTTATATGTTCTGTTAAACTTGACTTTTGAGAGAAACTCTTGCCACAAACTGAGCATGAAAAACGTTTTTCTCCAGTGTGTGTTTTTATGTGACTTGTTAAATTTGACTTTAAAGAAAAGCTTTTGCCACAAACTGAGCAGGAAACGTTTTTTTCTCCAGTATGTGTTTTTATGTGACTTGTCAAATTTGACTTTAAAGAAAAGCTTTTGCCACAAACTGAGCAGGAAAAGTTTTTTTCTCCACTGTGTGTTTTTATGTGACTTGTTACATTTGACTTTCCAGAAAAGCTTTTGCCACAAACTGAGCAGGAGAAAGGTTTTTCGCCACTGTGTGTTCTTGTGTGTTCTGTTAAACTTGCCTTTTGAGAGAAGCATTTTCCACAAACTGAGCATGAAAAAGGTTTTTCTCCAGTGTGTAATCGTGTATGTGTTTTTAAATTTGACTTTAAAGAAAAGCTTTTGCCACAAACTGAGCAGCAAAAAGATGTTTCTCCATGTTGTGTTCTTGTGTGAATTGTCAAATGAAACTTTCGAGAGAAAATTTTGCCACAAATTGAGCAAAAAAGAGGTTTTTCTTGACTGTGGTTTCTTGTGTGTCGTTTTAAAGACAACTTTGAGGTTAATGAGTCAGTGTGACATGCCCTTTCAGTTTTGGCTTGCCCATCATCTTCATGGTCTGATAATGTGTCCTCACTATGTGCTTGTGATGGCCCCCAGTGGTTTGCATCACCTTCTGTTGTCATGTGATGAATAGAGCTGTTGCTTGGAGGCTCCGCCCCTCTGTTGTCCTCACGCTCACCCTTGTTTTCATCTTCAGTCTTTATTGGGACAACGTTCACTGGTGACTTGTTGATCTCCTCCTCCTCCTTTTTGATGTGAGTCAAGTCTGGCTCCTCTTTCACAGAACAGAAATATTTTTCACTGACGTCTGCAGGACACAAAAAGACGAACACACATTTGGTTTGGTCGAGTCATTCTGATTCTGATCAACCCACTCGTATACAAACCTGCTTTGAGTGGCCCAGCACGAGGCTGGTTGCAAACTTCGTCCAGCAGTGGAAGATGTTGCTCGCTCTCTTCTTTTATTCCACAAAGTTCCTCTTTGTACTTGGGTGTCGTTCTTGTACACATTTTCAAATGATAATTCCAAAAAATCCGCCCTTGATCTCTGTTTGGCGATGAGTCATGTGCCTCTTTTCGTTAGCGGCTGGCTAGCTAGCAAGATAAGCTAACTACGCCGAAAAGCATCAACGCGCGAAGATGAGGTTATCGGGACACAAAGACTTAATGAATTATGTCGTAGTCCTTTAGAGTAGCACTGGACATCCTTTGAGAAAATTACAGTCAGTTCCACACTAAATCAGAAGAATTTAGCGGAGGGTGTTTTAGTTCCGGTGTGAACAAGTTGCTCGATGTGGTCGAGGTCCTTCGGAAGCTGCGCGCTTGCTTATGACGTCATGCTTTCAACGGATTTTTTCCCCAATATATTTCTTTGCCTCTGTGTTTGTTTTTACCCCTGGCTGTTCTATTTTAATATATATTATATCATATTTTGATTTGGTTGATAAAAAAATAAAACAAAATAACTGCATGACCGCCACGATGTCTCGTCAGCTTTACGTCACTTCCGCCTATGTCCCGAGAAGCCGCTGTTGCAACAGCAGTGGAACGATTATGTTTCTCCTGCCGAACTTGCAACAATACCGTGGTTCACTCGGGCTGCAAGATTGTATGAATGTAATGTCTGCATATAGTCTGAAATATTTCCCAATCTCGTATTTCCAAGTTTTCCTTCCGACAATTGACGTGACGTCTTCGACAGGCACGCAGAGGACACCGAAAGAAGAAAAAAAGTATGATGTAAATGTACTTTATTATTTTGTAATTGTTTTTATTTAGTAACTCAGAACACACAAATGTAACACACAGGGGTGACAAACATGCAGTCAAAGAAATATAATACATAAATATATTATAACGCCTGACGTCATTCAGCAGGCTTCCGAAGGACCCCGTCCACAACCCGAACACATCGAGAACCCGACCACATCGAGTACCGACACCGGAGTGAAAACCGGAAGTCAGTCAGGGCATTCCTCGCTGTGATGTGATTGGCTGCTGGAAACAACACACAAAATAATAAACAACAAAAAAGGTATATTCAGAGAAACAAACCCAACATATTATCAAATTTCCCCATTGTGGGACTAATAAAGGACATCTTTATCTTTAGAACAGCACATTCTGTTTCTCATTTCTACAATATCTTTTTAAAATTGTCCATTTCTGCTGTATGAATGAAAAACAAAGGGCGACTCTTAATAAATCTGCACGAATTAACCGTTTCGCCATTGATAAAATCCACCGTTATGTGGCAAACTAGGATTATACCTTAATGCCAAGTCGCAGCAGAAGAATAATTCTGATATGCAGACAATTTCTCTCTTTTGCCAAGTGGCATAGTTTATTCCAGCAACGCACACGAACTGCTCCTCACAAGAGCCAAAAGCAGAGAGAGAGAAATAAGGCGTGAGCACCTGCCGAACATCGCATGTTAACATCATATGTCAGCGACAGCACCCCTTGTGGCAAATAAGCACATTACAGAAACAAGCAGTCATACAATGCCAAATATGACCCCTGTAAATTTTTTCAATTTAGATTTGGTAACAGGCTTGGTCATAACATCTGCTGCCATGTCATTTGTGGAACAGGTAACAAGTATCATCTTCTCATCTTTTATGATGGATCTAATGAAATGATATTTGATGACCACATGTTTACACCTCTGCCTGTACACAGGGTTCCTCGCAAGTGCGATAGCCCCTTGATTGTCCTCATGAATGACAGTTTTCGTGCACACATAGTCATCAATACCTTTCAATAGTTGTTCCAAATATATACACTCCTGTATTGTTAAGGCTAAAGTCATGTATTCTGCCTCACACTAAGATAGTGCTACTGTTTGTTGTTTCTTGGTCCTTCATGAGACCAGTGCACTGTCATCACACATACTCACACAATACCCCGTGGTACTGCATCCGTCAGTAGCGTCTGACGCCCAATCTGCATCACTGTAAGCTCGAAGGCCTAGACCCTCACTGCTCTTTCTGAAACAGAGCTGTCCGTCGGTTGTACCTCTGAAATAACGCGAGACATGTTTGACCGTGATCCAGTGCTCATCTGTGGGTTCAGAAAAAATGTTGCGATAGTCGGCTCACCACAAAACATAGATCAGGGTGTGTGCAGGTGGCCAAATATATGAGACTGCCAACCGCTTCTCTGTACATTTTTACATCAGTCATTCTCGGCGCATCTTCAGTGTAGTCTAGTTTTTGTTTGCAGGGTGTTTGCCTTGTTCTACACATTTACATGTCAAAATGGTTTAGGATCTTTTCCACATACTTGTTTTGTGTCACATCTACACAGCCTTCCGAGTGGCTGAAGACCATGCCAAGGAAATGTTTTAACCTGCCTAGATCCTTCATTTTAAACTTGATGGATCGCATGCTCTTCACTTGCTCGAAGCCACTTTTGTGTTATTGGCAGCAATGATAAGTTCATCATCCCAGATAACAATCATCACTTTCCCTTCTACTTCAAACTCTTTCGTGTATACACAGTGGTCTGCTTGGTTCTGGATAAATTTGTTCTCGGTTAGGTATTTGTGAAGTAATAAATTCCAATTACGTCCAAATTGTTTTCGGCCGTAAATGGACTTCTCCAGCTTATTCACTAGCCCATCTCTTCCTTTCTCATAACCCTCAGGTTGTTCCATGTATATTTCTCTCTCAATGGGTGCGTGCAAATAAGCTGTTTTTACGTCAGCCTTTTGCATCACCACCCGTACACGAGTCAGATTTGCTGTCGGTGAGAATGTTTCACCATAGTCTATTCCTGCTCTCTAGCTATAGCCTTTCGCTACAAACCTGGCCTTGTACATCTCACGTCCATCACTGCCTTCCTTGGTTGAATAGACCCACTTTCCTCCCACTGTCTCTCTCTGCCATCTGGCAATTTAGTCAAAGTAAAAGTCTGGATGTCCTCTAAGGACCATCTCCTCGTCCATTGCTTTCTTTCATTTTTCTGACTCAGTTGATGTTCAGGTCTCTTTAAAGTTTAGGGGAATATTGCACATTACTCTGTTGCGGTGGTCTATGCTAACAAGTATACTGTCATCCTCCTCACTGCTGTCTTGAGTATAATCTTTTAGATAACCCGGTGGTCTTCGTTCTTGGGTAGGATATCTCCCACTACTTGGGACCTGTGGTGTCCCTTTAGGGTGCTTGTCATCATCATCTTTTGGTTGTTTTGAACCACCAGTTTGTATGTCTGTGCTCGCACTAGGTTGTGGGGTGTCTTTGACTTTACAACTCACTCTAGGTTGCAGATCTAACTCATAAGTCAGCGTTTCATTTTCACATGTTGTCTTGGTGACAAACTTTACCAGTCTGTGGGAACACCTTTCCCTCACTGGATAATAAACTAGAAAGGCTGGACTGCCTTTGTCATGCCCTACAAAGTGTCCTTTTTCGCACTTAAAGTCTAGTTTAATCCTGTCTTGTTGATAGGCATAGCATATTGACCCGAACTTGTGCATCCTTGATAAATGACACATTTTTCCTGTCAGTGGTGCCTGTATGCTTATTAAAACACCTATTTCTTATATATGCCGCCTCCTGAACAGCATAGTGCCACAGGCTCTTTGGTAAGTTGCAGTCAATAAGCTTACATCTGGCCATATCAAAAAGAGTCGGCCATTCCCTCTCAGCTACCCCATTCTGGTGTGGGGAATAAGGACAGGAGGTTTCATGTCTCATATTGTTCTTTCGTAGCAGTGTCTTAAAGTCTCTGTTTGTGAACTCGGTTCCATTGTCTGACCGTATGCACTTCACAGTGCCATAAGGTGCTACATCAGATAAGAACTTCTTGGTAGCTTGAAGAGCATCACCATCATCCTTGCTTTCAAAAAATAAACAAACACCGCACCTGTATACACATCTGTAAAAGATTGCACATACTTAAAACCATCAATGGATTCGTTGCTAATAGGACCAGCTAAATCTGTGTTCACCAGTTTTAGCAATGTCTTTACCTTGTCAGTTGGATTTCGGTTTCTCGTTTGGGTGAACTTCCCTTTTATGCATACATCACATTCTTTATCAGGCTTGTGTTTCGCACCACTAATGTGCATGCCAACTGTTACATTTTGCAATTTCAATATATCCTCATAGTTGCAGTGCCCCATTATCTCGTGCCATGTCTGAATATCATGGCTGACTTTACACACATCGTTTTCATCACACTCTGTTATCAAGTAGTACATTCTTTTATACATATAAATGTCAAATGTTGGACCATCAGGCGCCATAAGAACGTCTTCACCTTCCTTGAAGAACACTTTGGCACTCTTAGCCGTAGCTCGCTTCACGGAAAACAGTTCTTGAGGCAAGGATGGGATGTAGAGGGCGTTCTTGAACGTAACTTTACACCGACGCCCCTTACTGTCTATTAGACATACCTGTGCGTTTCCCTTGCCTTGTGCCAGCCCAAAAACACGTTTCCCATCTGCGAGCCCCATGCTGTGTTTCTCCGGCCTGAAATTGCTCACAAAGTTCTTAAACCATCTTTTGTCATTCATAATGTGGGACGATGCACCTGTGTCCACAATCAGTACCTTTTGTTGCATCTGCTGTGCTGTCCAGCTGGTATTCTCAGTCTCCGTCTTGAAGGAGTAATCCTCACCTCCGGTTGCTCTCCTGGCGTCATCATGTTGCATTTCATGGCTGCCACCGCCGTCATCGTCTCCGCCTTTTTGGACGCACGCGTACCGAGCGCTTTGTCCGCGCTTCTTCCGGCATGCTTTGTCCGCTGGTCCTGTGTGTTTAAAGGAACTACACCAACTAGTCTTTGAGCAGTCATCTTTACGGTGACCCTTTTCGCCGCATCGCCAACACGCCAGCTCCGTCGGCGGTCTGCTTTTCTTCTTTTGCGCCGCCCGTGCTTTCATCACTCTCTCTCCCGCCTCCTCGGCGAGCGATCCTTTGTCTTCTGCTGCCTCGAAGTTCCGTAATTTGGCCTTGAACTCCCCCAGCGAAACGTCCGTTGAACCGTGCGTCACCATTAACGTGAAAGGCTTATATTTTTCCGGTAGCCCTCGCATAATCATTGCCATCATCAACCCTTCGCTCGGCGCTTCACCCGCGCGTCTCAGTGCCGTGATAATCTGTTCAGCTCTGATGACATGTTCAGTCACGGTCTCTGTGTCCGCTTTCTTCAGCGCCGTCATCAATGTATCGGGAGACGATGCGGGGCCTACCTTTGCCGATATAGTGTTCTCTCAACACTGAGGGTTTCCGGGCCCTTGTCTTTTGTGTCTCTGAATATGAGTTGTTAGCGCCATTTCACAAATGTTTATATTT
The DNA here is from genome assembly GCF_059441095.1 of Idiotropiscis lumnitzeri. Lineage (NCBI taxonomy): Eukaryota > Metazoa > Chordata > Actinopteri > Syngnathiformes > Syngnathidae > Idiotropiscis > Idiotropiscis lumnitzeri. The sequence goes on along the minus strand of NC_142392.1, from coordinate 24,712,408 downwards.
TTATGGATAATGATTGCAAATATTTGTTTTTTGCCATTTGCATGTTTGTGAGAAGAAATTATACATTTCTTTGTCTTTTGTAATTATTTTGATTTGTGGAGTGAAATGTGTCAACGTTAGAGGGCGCAATTCTTTATTTACTGTAATGCACGAAGAAGAAAGTGTTTTTTGGTTGAAGAAGAAATAAAGATGATGGCGAAGGAGCAACACAGTCTTTTTTCCGTGCTTCGACCATCAGTGTTTGTTCACGCGTAAAAAGTTGTTTTTATTCGCCACCAAACGAAGAGGTTGAACAACGAAAATAAGAAGAAACTAATGGAATCTAAAATAACCTCTACACATAGCATTTCCATGAGCTGCCCTCACATTCACAGCACTTCATGGACAAATACGACGAAGCACATTCTCCACATGGGCTGTAGAGGGAAATATACCAAATTGGGCACTGGAGGACTCACACAGACGCTATAAAAAAACACATTCTGAAAGACAGAACAATTGGAGATCGGAGCACATGCACATACGCATACACACACACAGACATATACATACACCTGCACATACACGTGCACATACACGCGCACACACCGACAAGATTACAAAAGAATGCCAGCGGAGAGAGAGACGGAGGGACTGCCCGCCGGAGAAGGCCAGCCTTGGCGTGCCAGTCTTGGGGACCAGACGGGAATCAACTATCCACACTCAGATTCAGATTCAGATTCAGATATACTTTATTGTCATTCTTGTACACATGTATACAGAACGAAATGTCGACACATCTGACCCGCACAGGTTCCATAAATATACAGATATAACTATGTCGTATTTAGTAGGAATATAGAAAAGGGATTATGTACAACAGTGCAAAAAAATAGAAAGTTTGTAGAGTGAAACACGCAAGTGGGGGGGTAACAGCTGGGTAGGCTTACTATGTGTGATTGACCGTTTAACAGTCTAATGGCTAGGGGGACAAAGCTGTTGCAGAACCTGGTGGTCCTGCACCGCACACTGCAGTACCTCTTCCCAGAGGCTAGCAGAGTGAACAGTCCATGATGGGGGTGAGAGGGGTCCCTAATGATGTTTTTGGCTCGGGATAGGCAGCGCTTCTGGCCAATGTCCTGAATGGAGGGGAGAGAAGTCCCGATGATTTTCTCTGCTGTCCTCACCACCCTCCTCACACTACTCCAGTCGGAGGCACTGCAGCCTCCACACCACACAGAGATACAGTTAGTCAGGATGCTCTCTATGGTGCTTCTGTAGAATGTGATGAGGGTGGGTGGGGGCAGGTGGGCTCTCCTCATCCTCCGCAGGAAGTACAGGCGCTGCTGTGCCCTCTTCACCAGTGATGCAGTGTTCACAGACCAGGTGAGTTTGTCTGTGATGTGCACCCCTAGGAACTTGGTGCTGCTGACCACCTCCACAGCCTTGTTGTTGATGAGAAGTGGGGCATGGTTGGGCTGGTTTTTCCTGAAGTCGACAATGATCTCTTTAGTTTTGTCAACATTCAGGACCAGGCTGTTGACTCTGCACCAGCCCACCAACTGCTCCACCTCCTCTCTGTAGGCCAGGTCGTTGTCGTCCCTGATGAGGCCCACCACTGTTGTGTCGTCCGCAAACTTCACGATGTGGTTTGTGGCTGACCTAGGGACGCAGTCGTGTGTCATCAGGGTGAACAGCAGGGGGCTCAGGACACAACCTTGGGGGGAGCCCGTGCTGAGGGTGATGACATTGGAGGTGATCTGACCAAGCCGCACTGACTGGGGTCTGTCAGTGTGTCTGTGTGCGTGTATGTGTGTTTGTGTTTGTTTGTTGTTTTTTTTATATATCTTCTGTCTTACTTATTTATATATATTAATATACACATTTTATTTAATTATTATTCATTTATTTATTTTCTTTTTATATATTTATTTATTATTACGAAACTCTTTTTTTTCTACAAACCATTCCTATACTTTGTTGCACTAATCACTCGTCCTACAACTGTCTGACATCTTCAATCCCTAAATAGTAGTGATGGGTCCAGCGACACCGAGGCGTCGATGCGCGCGCCGAGCTTCCAGGGCAAACCCCGTGTCTGTGCGCGTACTGCTTTGAGAAAGTCACGTGACCACTACCAGAATCGTGTCGACACAGCGGTCGCGCGCCAAACTGTGTTCATAAGGAAGCGCATCTGTCAACAGGATGGACGCTCAAAACAAGCATCGAGTTATTGGCACGTTACTTTGCATTAAATATCCGCAAGATGGAAGACGTCACTGTTGATGCGCACTCAGAGGTGCAGCGCTATACGTCAGCAGGACACGTTGCACGTACGGAAGACCCGCTCTTATACGTTGTGCACACCGGCCTCTTCAGTGCCTTGTGGGAGGATCTGCTCAAAGGCGGGGGAAATTGCCTAAAAAAAAAAGATATAAATAGACTGAATAACCAAACGCTGGAGAAACTAATTTTTTTTAATAAAAATCTTTAATTCCAATGAGTCCATTGTCATTCACAACACTTTTACTTCGGCATTTAGACAGATTTTCACTTAATTTATCAACTGCGTCTCGAATATCAACGATTTTTTTAATGAAAGTATGTATATGTAAAAATAATGTGAATGCAAATGCCTAATCAATGGAATTGGATAAAATTAGTTTGACAGATCAGAGTCTGATGACCCGGTCAAATTTTTCCTGCAAGTCCACCAGGTGTCAGTATTCAGCAACACAGTGTCAACACAGTGTCAATACAGTGTGTCACTGTGTCAAAACGATACAGGATGCCTCAACTACCCATCACTCCTAAATAGTCTACACATACTTTAGATCCTTTATTCTTCAAATTTGTTTAACTCACGATTGTGCTGTGAGAGCAACATGTTCTTTTACTAAATGCTTAGATAATTTAAATGGTTGTTAATCGCCACCTCTTCAGATCTTTATTTTCTAAAAGCGCATTTCTTGTCTGGTATTTCAAAATTTCAAGTGTTCTACTCTGTTTTCATGGATCATTTGTTTAAGTCTCTTAATGTTGTGTCCTTAAATGTTAAAGGTCTGAGGGATATTACTAAGCGTAAGGCAATTTTTTTGTTTTGTAAAAAATCAGAAGCTGACTTAATTTTGCTTCAGGAAACACATTCTGGCGAGTCAGACGTTAATTTTTGGAAAACACAATGGGGGAATCTATCTTATTTTAGCCACGGCACTAATCATTCTGCAGGGGTCTTGATTTTCTTGCATAAATTCAAGGGAGAAGTTCTTGAGACAATATCTGCTAGTGATGGTAGATGGATTCTGTTGATAGTTAAACAAGACAACGCTAAATTCATCATTTGCATATACGGATTTAACTCTCACAGTCTTAATAAAATATTATTTGAATTAATAAATTCAAAATTAAAGGACCTCAACAAAAAATACCAAGGAGCTGTCACCATTATTTGTGGAGATTTTAACGAGTGCCCAGACGACACAAAGGATCGATATCCTCCTAGATTATCCCAGAGATCAACAAATAACCTTCTTGTCATTACTTTGCTCTAATCTCTCCCTGACTGATGCTTGGCGATTTTTTTAACCCCAATGTGGTGGAATTCACTTGGTGTAATAGAAATGCAACACTGAAATCTAGAATAGATTTATTTTTAATATCATCATCTATTCTTCAATTTGTAAAAGAAGTTCATCATCAATATGCCCCATTAACAGATCACATGCAAATAATTTTAAAATTGGGTAAAACCCAAGAAAACTGTTCGGTTGAAGATATATTTTATCCCATATTTTACTCTATTAGTATTGCAAAAGAATTGTTCCACAGCGTGACCTATGTTTGACCATATGGATGAGAAGACTTCACAGAGAAGCGGATGCCTGAGGACTGGATCAACGTCTGCAACATCAAAAGAGGTGTGCCGAGACACACCTCTGAAACAAAAGGACTGAGACTTTAGTACCAGAGCACTAAAAGGCATATCTGCCTTTTCAATCAGTGGATGACTGCCATTGATGTCTGTCTTTCCTCTTGTGTCTGAGATGTTTACATATTCCTGCTGGTGCTCCCCCCTTCATCCCTTAGTGCAAATACGTTGTATTGTTAGGGACTTCCCTAATAAAATAGAGGGCTCGGCGGAGTGTGCTCCAGAACGAAGTTGGAGATGTAACTGAGCACACCTCCGTTCGTTCTCCTCGCGAGTAAAAGATCAACTCTTGTCTTCCTTCCATTCATTTAGCCTTTGTTCAGTGAATGCTTAGGTGATTGAACCTGACAGTAATTATTAAATGCATCTGAGGGGATATTTGAAGAGTTTGAGTTTTGTTCAATGGACCATTCATATACGAGCCAGCCAAACACAGCGAGAAAACCAGCGCTGACTCCAGTCGCCATCAAGTTGCCAACTCCTGACATTCCAGAACCTTTGAGAGAAACTGAGACTGCTTGCGTTTCTCTTTCTTGTTCTTTTTCGAGTTCAACTTCTAGATCTGTTTTTCACCTTTTCACACAGCGTAATGAAGGCCAGTTGAGCAAGTGGAACAAGTAATTTTATTGATAGTGGAAGGCACCGATTTCATAAGCACCGTTTCTTCTCACACCTTTTCCATTAGGTACGATTAAAAAGACGACTGAAAAGCATAACGTTAACAAATGTTGCTCTAGGCAAATGCAATTAATTTCATGTTTGATGTTAACACAAAAAAAAAAACATCACTCAGACACAATGGTTCTTCTGGCACTGATCACATTGGCTTAATGTCAATAAAAAAGCTTTGCAAAATTCAATACATCATATTTTATTCAAAATCACATTTACATCTTACCACAAAGAGTCAGTTCCTTCAGTCTTTTTTGTCTTTTTTTTAAGCTTGAACGATCGCTGCAATTCTCACCAGCACAATTGTGTCTCTCAGCACTATGTTTAGTGGAGAATGTTTGAGCACAAACGCTGCAACTGAATGGCTTGTCTCCACTGTGTGTTCTTGTGTGGCTTCGTAAATGCGACTTTTGAGAGAAACTCTTGGCACAAACTGAGCAGGAAAAAGGTTTTTCTCCAGTGTGTGTTCTTGTGTGGCTTTTTAAATTTCCCTTTTGAGAGAAGCATTTTCCACAAGCAGAGCAGGAAAAGGGTTTTTCTCCATTGTGCTTTCTTGTGTGGTTTGTTAAATGCGGCTTTTGAGAGAAACTCTTGCCACAAACTAAGCAGGAAAAACGTTTTTCACCACTGTGTGTTTTTCTATGTTTTGTTAAAGCAGAGTTGTCAGAGAAGCATTTTCCACAAACGGAGCATGAAAAAGGTTTTTCCCCACTGTGCGTTCTTGTGTGGCTTCGTAAATGCGACTTTCGAGAGAACCTTTTGGCACAAACTGAGCAGGAAAAAGGTTTTTCTCCACTGTGTGTTCTTGTGTGCCTTTTTAAATTTGACTTTTCAACGAAACTCATGCCACAAACTGAGCAGGAAAAAGGTTTTTCTCCAGTGTGTGTTCTTGTGTGGATTCCTAAATATGACTTTTCAGAGAAGCTTTTACCGCAAAACGAGCAGGAAAAAGGTTTTTCTCCACCGTGTGTACTTGTGTGCCTTTTTAAATTTGACTTTTCAACGAAACTCATGCCACAAACTGAGCAGGAAAAAGGTTTTTCTCCAGTGTGTGTTCTTGTGTGGATTCCTAAATATGACTTTTCAGAGAAGCTTTTACCGCAAACCGAGCAGGAAAAAGGTTTTTCTCCACCGTGTGTACTTGTGTGGATTCGTAGATGCGACTTTTGAGAGAAACTCTTGCCACAAACTAAGCAGGAAAAACATTTTTCACCACTGTGTGTTTTTCTATGTTTTGTTAAAGCCGAGTTGTCAGAGAAGCATTTTCCACAAACGGAGCATGAAAAAGGTTTTTCTCCACTGTGCGTTCTTGTGTGGCTTCGTAAATGCGACTTTCGAAAGAACCTCTTGGCACAAACTGAGCAGGAAAAAGGTTTTTCTCCACTGTGTGTTCTTGTGTGCCTTTTTAAATTTGACTTTTCAACGAAACTCATGCCACAAACTGAGCAGGAAAAAGGTTTTTCTCCACCGTGTGTACTTGTGTGGATTCGTAAATGCGACTTTTGAGAGAAACTCTTGCCACAAACTAAGCAGGAAAAACGTTTTTCACCACTGTGTGTTTTCCTATGTTTTGTTAAAGCCGAGATGTCAGAGAAGCATTTTCCACAAACGGAGCATGAAAAAGGTTTTTCTCCAGTGTGCGTTCTTGTGTGATTTATTAAATCAGACTTTCGAGAGAAACATTTACCGCAAACCAAGCAGGAAAAAGGTTTTTCTCCACTGTGTGTCCTTGTGTGCATTGTTAATCGTGACTTTAGAGAAAAGCTTTTACTGCAAACTGAGCAAGAAAAAGGTTTTTCACCACTGTGTGTTCTTGTGTGACTTGTTAAATGCGACTTTTGGGAGAAGCTTTTACCACAAACTGAGCAAGAAAAGGGGGTTTCTCCACTGTGCGTTCTTGTGTGCGGTTTTAAAGACAGCTTTGAAGTTAATGAGTCAGTGTGACATGCCCTTTCACCTTTGGCTTGCCCATCATCATCATCAGGAGAGCGTGATAATGTGTCCTCATTATGTGCTTGTGATGGCGCCCAGTGGTCTTCGTCACCTTCTGTTGTCACGTGATAACTTGAACTGCTGCTTGGAGGCTCCGCCCCTCTGTTGTCCTCACTCTCATCCTTGTTTGCAGCTTCACTCTTTATAGGGACAACGTTCAGTGGTGACTTGTTGACCTCCTCCTCCTCCTTTTTGATGTGAGTCAAGTCTGGCTCCTCTTTTACAGAACGGAGATCGTTTTCACTGACGTCTGCAGGACACAAAAAGACAAATTTGGTTTGGTCAAGTCAAACCTCAGGCGGCGACTTTGTCTTATATTGTTTCTACATGACTTGTGCCTGCCGCACACGGAGCAATGCTCATGTTTCAAATGAACCAAAATACATGTTTGATGGTTTAAATGAAAATAAAAAAGCAAATGTGAAACACAGAATCACTTGCTAAAATGTGTTTGAATATATTGTTCTTTATGTAGTTAATGTCAGCCGAGGTCGGCCCTCCCACATTTTACAACATCAAATCCGGCCCCCTTTGCAAAAAGTTTGGACATCCCTGCTTTAGCAGCACAACTGTGATAAACGAGCATTTAAATAGGAAGCACGTTGCGGCTGATGCCCGATTTCATTCCTGAATTAGTCACAGACGTTTCTGGAAGCGAGCTGAAGTTAGCACACACAATCGTGTGCGTCTGATGGAACACCTGTTGTGGGACCCGAACATATTGATGCAGACCACTGGGGGCCATCACAACATCATGTCATTGATAAGAGGAATATTAAAATGGAATGGCCAGGGGTAGAAACAAACACAGAGGCAAAGAAATATATTTGGAAAATACGCGCTTAAAGCATGACGTCATAAGCAAGCGCGCAGCTTCCGAAGGTCTTCGACCACATCCACCGACCCGTCCACACCGGAACAAAAACACCCACCGCTAAATTCTTCTGATTTAGTGTGGAACTGACTGTAATTTTCACACAGGATGTCCAGTGCTACTCTAAAGGACTTCGACATAATTCATTAAGTCTTTGTGTCCCGATAACCTCATCTTCGCGCGTTGATGCTTTTCGGCGTAGTTAGCTTAGCTTGTTAGCTAGCTAGCCGCTAACGAAAAGAGGCACATGACTCATCGCCAAGCAGAGATCAAGTGCGGATTTTTTGGAATTATCATTTGAAAATGTGTGCGAGAACGACACCCAAGTGCAAAGAGGACCTTTGTGCAATAAAAGAAGAGAGCGAGCAACATCTTCTACTGCTGGACGAAGTTTGCAACCAGCCTCGTGCTGTGCCACTCAAAGCAGGTTTGTACACGAGTGGGTTGATCTGAATCAGAATGAATTGACCAAACCAAATCTGTGTTCATCTTTTTGTGTCCTGCAGACGTTAGTGAAAAATATTTCTGTTCTGTGAAAGAGGAGCCAGACTTGACTCACATCAAAAAGGAGGAGGAGGAGATTAACCAGTCACCAGTGAACTTTGACCCGATAAAGACTGAAGATGAAAAAAAGGATGAGAATGAGGACAAAAGAGGGGCGGGGCCTCCAAGCTGCAGCTCAAGTCATCACGTGACAACAGAAGGTGATGAAGACCACTGGGGACCATCACAAGTACATAATGAGGACACATTATCACACGCTCATGACGATGATGATGATGATGGGCAAGCCAAAACTGAAAGGGCATGTCACACTGACTCATTAACCTCAAAGTTGTCTTTAAAACGGCACACAAGAAACCACGGTAAAGAAAAACCTCTATTTTGCTCAATTTGTGGCAAAATTTTCTCTCGAAAGTTTCATTTGACAATTCACACAAGAACACACAGTGGAGAAGCATCTTTTCGCTGCTCAGTTTGTAGCAAAAGCTTTTCTTTAAAGTCAAATTTAAAAACACATACACGATTACACACTGGAGAAAAACCTTTTTCCTGCTCAGTTTGTGGTAAAAGCTTCTCTCAAAATTCAAGTTTAACAATCCACACAAGAACGCACAGTGGAGAAAAACCTTTTTCCTGCTCAGTTTGTGGAAAATGCTTCTCTGTAAAGTCAACGTTAACAAGCCACACAAGAACTCACAGTGGAGAAAAACCTTTTTCCTGCTCAGTTTGTGGCAAAAGCTTTTCTGGAAAGTCAAATTTAACAAGTCACATAAAAACACACACTGGAGAAAAAAACTTTTCCTGCTCAGTTTGTGGCAAAAGCTTTTCTGTAAAGTCAAATTTAACAAGTCACATAAAAATACACACTGGAGAAAAACATTTTTCCTGCTCAGTTTGTGGAAAATGCTTCTCTCAAAAGTCAAGTTTAACAGAACATATAAGAACGCACTGTGGAGAAAAAACCTTCGCCTGCTCAGTTTGTGGCAAAGGATTCTCTCTAAAATCAACTTTAACAAAACATAGAAGAATACACAGTGGAGAAAATCCTTTTTCCTGCTCAGTTTGCGGAAAAAGTTTCTCTCAAAAGTTAAGTTTAACATATCACACAAGAACACACAATGGAGAAAAACCTTTTTCCTGCTTAGTTTGTGGCAAAAGTTTCTCTGATAAGTCAAATTTGACAAAACACATAAGAACACATAGTGGAGAAAAACCTTTTTCATGCTCAGTTTGTGGCAAGAGTTTCTCTCAAAAGTCGCATTTAACGAGCCATACAAGAACACACAGTCGAGACAAGCCATTCAGTTGCAGCGTTTGTGCTAAAGAATTCTCCACTAAACATAGTACTGAGAGACACAATTGTGTTGGTGAAAAAAGCAGCGATGCTTGAAGCTTAAAAAATGACAAAAAAAACTGAAGGAACCGACTCTTTGTGGTAAGACGTGAATGTGATTTTCAATAAAATATGATGAAATTGAATTTTGCAAAGATCTTTTCTTGACACAAAGCCAATGTGATCAGTGCCAGAATAACCATTGTCTCTGAGTGATGATGAGTTTTTTTGTGTGTTAACATCAATCATTATAAATGAAATTAATTGCCTTTGCCTAGAACAACATTTGTTAACGTTATGCTTTTCAGTTGTCTTTTTAATCGTACCTAATGGAAACGGTGTGAGAAGAAACGGTGCTTATGAAATCGTTGCCTTCCACAATCATCAATAAAATCACTTGTTCCACTTGCTCAACTGGCCTTCATTACGCTGTGTGAAAAGGTGAAAAACAGAACTAGAAGTTGAACTATAAAAAGAACAAGAAAGAGAAACGCAAGTAGTCTCAGTTTCTCTCAAAGTTTTTGGAATGGCAGGAGTGTAGTCCAGCAAAAAGGCCACGATTCAGACTGATATCCAGATTTTCCTTTTTTATTTCTCCTTTTCCTCTGACGGCGTTCGGAAATTCCGGAGCCCCTTAGGGGACATGGAAGAAAAAAAAACAACTTTGCATTCCCTCGCAAAATCTTTGCTTTCCCTTGCAAAGATAGTGAATGTTCGTTTATTTATTTTTTTAATACGTGTTTATGTACTTCCGGGTCAGTTTGGCTAGCCTAGCCTCTGATGCGCGGCTGTTTGAGAGACGACAGTACGTCAGATGCGGCAATAATCTTAGAGGGTGACTTGGAACGTTTCTTGCGGTCAAGAGATGTCCCTCACGGTGACATTCTGCACATGAAAAGCAACAAGGTACATACAATTAACTCAAACGCACATGTCAAACTCAAGGCCCGGGGGCCAGATCTGGCCCGCAACCTCATTTTATGTGGCCCGCAAAGGGCAAATCATCTGCATCAACTTCCTGTTTCTGGCATATTTTCTTCACTTTTAACAACACTGAGATATGAGATATTGCCATTTATTTGTTAGCAGTCCTCCCCTTTTAAAACAAATGGAAAAATTGTTGAACAATTACTTAGGAGCTTCTGATTTCAAAACTGGCTTTCCATTCAATTTATATGGGTTCACAGTCATACCGGCCCTCTGAGGGAAACCACAACTACGATGTGGCCCGTCCACAAAAATGAGTTTGACACCCCTGTTCTAACGAAATAACCTTAATAATAGCAATATGGGTCCCTACTGTTAATGTTTTTGCATAATACTAGCGTGCAAATTGTTTACCTTTTGAGTGGCTAGAAAAGTATTGCTTTTCTGTTTTCAATTTGTTGTTCATTTAAATCCTGTTATTGCATTCAAATTACTGTGAAGTGTAACGTTAAATATTTTTCTAAATGTTTTTTGTACAACGCAACTTTAGTTTCGTTATGAAGCAGCGTAGTTCGTACCCGGAAATGACGTCATCAAATCGGATGTCGCGGAAGCAGGAAGTATAATAATAGATCACCAATAAGAGAGAAATGTGATGATAATGAAGTCCAATCGAGCACAATCTGCATACATCTTTTGCCTTTGGGAGCATCGTGGGTACGTACAAGTTTGTGTTATGAACATTGACTATTACTCTAACTATCCTGAGATTGCCCAACTCACCAGCACCACTGCACAGTCCATTATTGTGCACATGAAAGGGTTCTTTGCAAGACAAGGAATTCCGCAGTGTGTTGTGAGTGACAACGGTCCGCAATTTGACTGTGGAGAATTTCAACAGTTTGCAAAGCAATATGGATTCACTTCAAGCCCTTTATACCCACAGGCAAATGGCCAGGCTGAGAAGGGAGTGCAAATCATCAAGAGACTGCTAAGGAAGGCCAAGGATGATAAGTCTGATCCTTACCTTGCCCTATTGAGTTACAGAGCTGCACCTCTGGAGTGGGGAGCTTCTTCGCCTGCTGACCTACTCATGTGCCGTAAGCTTCGCACCACGCTTCCACAAATACCACAAGGACATGACAACAACATTTGGATTGAAAAGAAGAGAATGCTCAAACTCAAACCGAAAATTGCATATGACAGAGCTACAAAACATCTGGAACCTCTTTCTGAGAAAGACACTGTAAGGATCGATGGACCTAATTGTTGGGACAGAAAAGTGACTGTCCTGATCGAAGCCGGACCGAGATCTTACATTGTGGAAACAAAGCATGGACAAAGAGTGAGGGGGAACTGGAGGAGTCTTCTGAAGGTTCCCGGGAACTGTAAGAAATCTTCTGATGCGGCTGAGGCTGCAAAGCAGGCGGATACATCGAAGGAGCACAGACCTCAACCACCAGCAATTTCTGGGATTACTGAACCTCTTCGAAGATCAACAAGAGTTAGACGACAACCGGACAGGCTGATTGAAAATGTTTAATGTTGTGTTTTTGTTGCGAAAACGGTTGTAGAGCTGCTTGTTGGCATAAAAATGTGTGGATATTGATAAGAAGTGAAAATAATTGATAACAAAACAAAATTATCAAAATAATAATAATAAATAATAATAATGAAAAAAAGGCACAGGCATTGTTTAACGTTTGAAAGGGAGATGTAATGATAGCAGTTATATCATTGGCCACTAGTTGGCAGTATTGCCTGATGTGTGTTTTGGTTACCAGACGAACAAGTGTGTACGCACAAAGACGAGAATGCAAGTCAATAAATAAAGAGACACAAGCCAGCAGCGTCACGTTACCTGCGTGTAGTGATGGGTAGATGAGGCATCCTGTATCGTTTCGACACAGTGACACAATGTATTGACACTGTGTTGACACTGTGTTGCTGAATACTGACACCTGGTGGACTTGCAGGAAACATTTGACAGGGTCATCTGACACTGATCTGTCAAACTAATTTTATCCAATTCCATTGATTAGCGACGTGATGTGTTTTTATATATCCTATTTCGTATTACTTTCCATCGCACTAATTATTCTCTTATCTAATTTATATATTTAACTGAATTATTGTTGTATTGCACTGGAGAGAGGAGCTCTCGAATCTCGTTGCACACTTGAGTACAATGACAAAGGGATTTCTGATTCTGATTAGGCATTTCCTTTCACATTATTTTTACATACATGCAATTTCATAAAAAAAATCTTTGATATTTGAGACGCAGTTGATAAATTAAGAGAACATCTGTCTGAATGCCCAAATAAAAGTGTTGTGAATGACAATGTACTCATTGTAATTAAAGATTTTTATTAAAAAAATTAGTTTCTCCAGCGTTTTGTTATTCAGTCAATTTCTTTTTTTTGAGGCAATTTCCCCCGCCTTTGAGAAGATCCTCTCACAAGGCACTGAAGAGGCCGGTGTGCACAACGCCTGTGTGGCTAATATAAATAGGTGAGGGAACGTTGCCTCCATGGACTTCCAGTATAAGAGCGAGTCTTCCGTACGTGCAACGTGTCCTGCTGACATATAGCGCTGCACCTCTGAGTGCGCATCAACAGTGACGTCTTCCATCTTGTGGATATTTAACGCAAAGTAATGCGCCAATAACTCGATGCTTGTTTTGAGCGTCCATCCTGTTGACAGATGCGCGTCCCTATGAACACGGTTTGGCGCGCGACCGCCGTGTCGACACGATTCCGGTAGTGGTCACGTGACTTTCTTAAAGCGGTACGCGCACCGACACGGGGTTTGCCCTGGAAGCTCGGCGCGCGCATCGACGTCTCAGTGTCGCTGGACCCATCACTACCTGCGTGACTTCTTAAGACAGAAGACGGAACATTACAGTAACCGTGAAAAAAACCGAATCGTAAACACACTAAAGCTGTTCCTTCTGGTTATTTACAAAGAATTTTTGTTTAAAATCCCCCTGGCTATTCTTTTTGTCTTTTCTATATTATGTACGTATTAATAACTGTGTTTGGTTTGCTAATATTAATAAAGTTTTTTTTTTTTTACAAAAAACGTATGAGTAAATATTTATCATCTCATCAATATTTGCACAATAGAGTACTGAGTTTCGAGATCCTCACTATAATAGTTCTCAAAATTATATTTCTTTTCAATTTAGCTTAGTGAAGGGATATTTTATTGACAATCTAACATCAATATACAAAGACAGAAAAAAATGGTGGTGGGGGGCGCGAATCTTTTTCCGCTTGGTAGGGGCGGGCGTGAAATAATTGAGAAGCACTGCGAGTATATGCAGACATTATATTCATACAATCTCGCAGCCCGAGTGAACCACAGCATTGTTGCAAGTTCGTTCGGAGAAACATAAACGTCCCACTGCTGGAGCAGCAGCGGCTTCTCGGGGCAAAGGCGGAAGTGACGTCAGAGTTTACTCGCCAATGTGGCGTTATTTTAGTTATTTTGTAAAAAAAAAAATTATCAACCAAATTAAAATATTATATGAATAATATATGAAAATAGAACAGACATGGGTAAAAACAAACACAGAGGCAAAGAAATATATTTGAAAAATACGTGCTTAAAGCATGACGTCATAAGCAAGCGCGCAGCTTCCGAAGGACCTCGACCACATCCACCGACCCGTCCACTCCGAAATAAAAACAACCACCGCTAAATTTTTCTGATTTAGTGTAAAACTGACTGTATTTTTTTCACAGGATGTCCAGTGCTACTATAAAGGACGTCGACATAATTCATTAAGTCTTTGTGTCCCGATAATCTCATTTTCGCGCGTTGATGCTTTTCGGCGTAGTTAGCTTAGCTTGTTAGCTAGCTATCCGCTAACGAAAAGAGGCACATGACTCATCGCCAAGCAGAGATCAAGGGCGGATTTTTTGGAATTATCATTTGAAAATGTGTGAAAGAACGACACCCAAGTACAAAGAGGAACTTTGTGGGATAAAAGAAGAGAACGAGCAACATCTTCGACTGCTGGGCGAAGTTAACAAGCAGCCTCCTGTTGTGCTACACGAAGCAGGTTTGTACACGTCTTACTCATTTGCTTTGTCAAGAACGACTTTCTATCGTTAAAAATATGCATCGCAACATTAAGTTGTTTGGGGAAATGCGTTCGAGGTTATTGCCATTTTATTTTTAAATATTGCCTTTTACTTGCCAGTTTGCTGAACATTTGTTTATGCCAAATAAAATCAGTGCAGACAATAAATGCCAAAGAATAACCAATAGTGGGGGGTGAACTCCATGTTTTTCCCAGTATAAATTTTGAACTGTTAATTTAACATTTTACATATTGTGGTTTTTAAACTAGGCTGACAGATGTAGTGTATTTTTATATCCACTGTTGGAGTTTAGCCACCGAGAAAATGAGAAACATTTAGGAAATTAATCTTGAAAGCCAAACTTACTCCAATGCGTGTTATTTTTTTGTACTCAAGAAGAATAGGGTCAAATAAAGACTCAACAACAGCTGATTATAGTTGTGGTATTTTAGTTTCTTCGATTTTTGGAGTTCAGGAAATAGTACAAAGACAGATATCTGGGTGGCTTTTTCTTAATCTCATGAGAAACTGTACTCAGACGAGTACAATCGAAAAAATGTCGCGCTGATCTCAGCCCAGCCTCACATTTTATAGGAGGTTTTTTATGTCAAGGGTCATGTAGGTTGAATCGGTCGTCCTTTCTCCTTCCCCCGGCCCGGTCCACGTTCCAGGTCCAAGGCTGACCTTCTCAGGCAGTCTCTCCGTCTCTCCTGCTCACATTCCCCTGTAATCTCGTCAGTGTACAGATTGTGTGGTGTATGTTTTCCCAGATCAAATTATGTGTTCTTGATAGCGTCCCTGTGACGTCCTCCCCTGCCCAACTTGATATGTTTGAATCTTCTATGGCCTATGTGGAGAATGTGTTTAGTCGTATTTGTCCATGTAGTGAGATCTGGTTTGTCATCAGTTTGACCTGAGCAGACTGAATCTGTTTATTCGGAATGAGAGTGTGGGTCATGAAAATACTATGTGTGCAATTTTGAGGTCTTGCATTTAAACTAAGTCATATAAATTTATGCCCTGCAATTGGCTGGCAACCAGTTCAGGGTGTCCCCCGCCTACTGCCCGAAGACAGCTGGGATAGGCTCCAGCACCCCCCGTGACCCTAGTGAGGAGAAGCGGTCTAGATAATGGATGGATGGATGGATATAAATTTAACATATGGATGCATCAGTAAACACCATGACTACAATCCCAGTCAATCTTATCGATGCACTGCACTTCTACTTCCATTTGAGAAATGCTTTTTGTTTAATCAATGTCAAACATATCCAGTAAATATGAACCTGCTAAATTAAATAATTGACCTTCTGTCCCGTAAGTGTTTAAAATAATGCCAGCAATCGTAATACAAACCTTCAATATTCATGTCCGGTGTGGCCATTCCCTATAAGAAGGGAAGGCCGGAGAGAGGGGACACCTTTCCCTTTTTTCTTTTTGGGGAGACTTCTTTTGACATCAGCATGTGACGAGAATAAAATCTTTTTTCAAACCAAAATGGCTGTGTCAGAGAGGTTCTTTCCATCACCAATTCTGTAGCAGGAAGCCACAAAAACAGATGCACGAACCGTGTTTAACTAGAAACCGTTTAGCTCGCATTGAACAGAAGTGTGACACAAACATGTCTTGTAAGATGAAACCGTTCGAACAACAGGAAGCGTGTGAACGGGTGTGATGAAGTCAAAGTGTTCATGTTTTTCCATTCTTTATGAGTTTGCATATACAAATTGCTTTGCTGCGCTTCAATAAAATGCCGCACAGGAGCGGGAAAGCTTTTCTCTTTGGCGGACTGCTCCTCGCTAGTGACAAAGACAACCTTGGCTGGGTGATTCATTTATGAAGGCTTGTCTCGTTTTTGACAAAAACTGTGCACACTGCGGCAAAAAGATCAATGGCGGTTGATGAATTTTAGTGGATGAAACACAAGGGATTACGTTTTTTTTTTTTTTTTTTTAAATCAAGTACGTATTGGTCTTATTTATCAACTTTGTACTGGCTCGGTCAATGAATCTCAGGTGGCCCTGCACTGTCTTGTGCACGTGTGCGTAGTTTCACCCCATCCAAACATTTAAAATACATTTCATGCATCCATCCAGGGTTGCACGGATCTCATCAATGAACAAGCGCATGCTGCAAGGAATGCATCTGCATCTTTGGCTTACTATGGGCTTAAAAAGGGAGACCGTCACAATGCCCTTTTCCACCAACAAGCCCCGGAACATTTAGTTCTATCTCTTAATGCAAAATGAAATACTTGTAAACATATTTCACTTGAAGGATTCCTATTTTATCAATGACATTATGTTGCGATGGCCCCCAGTGGTCTGCATCAATATTTTAGGGTCCCACAACAGGTGTTCCATCAGACGCACACAATAGCCTGTGTGTGCTAACTTCAGCTCGCTTCCAGAAACGTCTGTGACCATGTCAGGAATGAAATAGGGCATCGGCCGCAACGTGATTCCGTTTTAAATGCTCGTTTATCACTGTTGTGCTGCTAAAAGGAGGTTTACATAGTAGGACGTAAGTTTGTGAAATGCCCCCATGGTCCGGTCCAAGTTGGGGTCGCACGCATTGCTCCGTGTGCGGCAGGCACAAGTCAAGGTAGCTCGGTAAAAACAATATAAGACAAAGTCGCCGCCTGAGCTTTGACTTGACCAAACCAAATGTGTGTTTGTCTTTTTGTGTCCTACAGACGTCAGTGAAAACGATCTCCGTTCCGTGAAAGAGGAGCCAGACCTGACTCACATCAAAAAGGAGGAGGAGGAGGAGCAGATCAACAAGTCACCAGTGAACATTGTCCCTATAAAGACTGAAGATGAAAACAAGGATGAGAGTGAGGACAAGAGAGGGGCGGAGCCTACAAGCAGCAGCTCAAGTCATCACGTGTCAACAGAAGATGATGAAGACCACTGGGGACCATCACAAGCACATAATGAGGACACATTATCACACGCTCATGACGATGATGATGATGATAATGGCCAAGCCAAAGGTGAAAGGGCACGTCACACTGACTCATTCACTTCAAAGCTGACTTTAAAAGGGCACAGAAAAACACACAGTGGTGAAAAACCTTTTTCTTGCTCAGTTTGTGGAAAATGCTTCTCCCAAAAGGGACATTTAACAGAACACACAAGAACTCACACTGGAGAAAAACCTTTGTCCTGCTCGGTTTGTGGCAAAAGCTTCTCTCGAAAGTCTCATTTAGAAAGGCACACAAGAATGCACAGTGGAGAAAAACCTTTTTCTTGCTCAATTTGTGGCAAGAGGTTCTCTCGAAAGTTTGATTTAACAATCCACACAAGAATGCACAGTGGAGAAAAAACTTTTTCTTGCTCAGTTTGTGGCAAAAGCTTCTATCAAAAGTCTGATTTAACAATCCACGCAAGAACACACAGTGGCGAAAAACCCTTTTCCTGCTCAGTTTGTGGCAAAAGCTTTAATGTAAAGTCAATTTTAACAGATCACACAAGAACACACACTGGAGAAAAACCTTTTTCCTGCTCAGTTTGTGGCAAACGATTCTCTGAAAAGGGAAATTTAACACAACACACAAGAACACACAGTGGTGAAAAACCTTTTTCCTGCTCAGTTTGTGGCAAGAGTTTCTCTCAAAAGTCTAATTTACGAAGCCACACAAGAACACACAGTGGAGACAAGCCATTCAGTTGCAGCGTTTGTGCTAAAAAATTCTCCACTAAACAGCATGCGGAGAGTCACAATTGTGCTGGTGAGAAAAGCAGCGATCCTTGAAGCTTAAAAAAAATAAAACAAAAAACTGAAGGAACTGACTCTTTGTGGTAAGATGTGAATGTGATTTTGAATAAAATATGATGTATTGAATTTTGCAAAGCTCTTTTATTGACACAAAGCCAATGTGATCAGTGCCAGAAGAACCATTGTGTCTGAGTGACGATGATTTGTTTTGGTGTTTACATCAAACATGTAAATAGAAAAAATTGCCTTTGCCTGGAACAACAATTTTTAACATTATGTTTTTCAGTTGTCTTTTTAATCGTATTTAATGGAAAAGGTGTGAGAAGAAACGGTGCTTATGAAATCGTTGCTTCCACAATCATCAATAAAATCACTTGTTCCACTTGCTCAACTGGCCTTCATTACGCTGTGAAAAGGTGAAAAACAGAACTAGAAGTTGAACAATAAAAAGAACAAGAAAGAGAAACGCAAGCAGTCTCAGTTTCTCTCAAAGGTTTTGGAATGTCATGAGTTGCCAACTTGACGGGTGTGATAAAGTGTTCATGTTTTTCCATTCTTTATGAGTTTGCATATTTAAAATACTTTGCTCTGCTTCAATAAAACGCTGCACAGGAGCGCGTAAGCTTTTCTCTTTGGCGGACTGCTCATCGCAAGTGACAAAGACAATCTTGGCTGGGTGATTCATTTATGAAGGCTTGTCTCGTTTTTGACAAAAACTGTGCACACTGCGGCAAAAAGATCAATGGCGGTTGATGAATTTTAGTGGATAAAACACAAGGGATTACGTTTTTTTTTTTTAAAAAATCAAGTACGTATTGGTCTTATTTATCAACTTTGTACTGGCTCGGTCAATGAATCTCAGGTGGCCCTGCACTGTTTTGTGCACGTGTGCATAGTTTCACTCTTTCCAAACATTTAAAATACATTTAATGCATCCATCCAAGGTTGCACGGATCTCATCAGTGACGAAGCGCATGCTGCAAGGAATGCATCTGCATCTTTGGCTTACTATGGTCTTAAAAAGGGAGACCGTCACAATGCCCTTTTCCACCAACAAGCCCCGGAACATTTAGTTCTATCTCTTAATGCAAAATGAGATACTTGTAAACATATTTCACTTGAAGGATTCCTATTCTATGTTGCGATGGCCCCCAGTGGTCTGCATCAATATGTTAGGGTCCCACAACAGGTGTTCCATCAGACGCACACAATAGCCTGTGTGTGCTAACTTCAGCTCGCTTCCAGAAACGTCTGTGACCATGTCAGGAATTAAATCGGGCATCAGCCGCAACGTGCTTCCTTTTTAAATGCTCGTTTATCACTGTTGTGCTGCTAAAAGGAGGTTTACATCGTAGGATATCTGTGACCATGTCAGGAATGAAATCGGGCATCAAAAGGGAGGCTTACATCGTAGGACGTAATTTTGTGAAATGCCCCCATGGTCCGGTCCAAGTTGGGGTCGCACGCATTGCTCCGTATGCGGCAGGTACAGGTCAAGGTAGCACAGTAGAAACAATATAAGACAAAGTTGCCGCCTGAGCTTTGACTTGACCAAACCAAATTTGTCTTTTTGTGTCCTGCAGACGTCAGTGAATACAATCTCCGTTCTGTGAAAGAGGAGCCAGACTGGACTCACATCAAAAAGGAGGAGGAGGAGGAGGAGATCAACAAGTCATCAGTGAACGTTCTCCCTATAAAGACTGAAGATGAAAACAAGGATGAGAGTGAGGACGACAGAGGGGCGGAGCCTACAAGCAGCAGCTCAAGTCATCACATGACAACAGAAGTTGACGAAGACCACTGGGGGCCATCACAAGCACATAATGAGGACACATTATCAGACGCTCATGATGATGATGATGATGATGATGGGCAAGCCAAAGGTGAAAGGGCATGTCACACTGACTCATTAACTTCAAAGTTGTCTTTAAAAGGGCACACAAGAACACACACTGGAGAAAAACCTTTTTCCTGCTCAGTTTGTGGTAAAAGCTTCTCTCAAAATTCAAGTTTAACAATCCACACAAGAACGCACACTGGAGAAAAACCTTTTTCCTGCTCAGTTTGTGGAAAATGCTTCTCTCATAAGGCAAATTTAACAAGCCACACAAGAACACACACTGGAGAAAAAACATTTTCCTGCTTGGTTTGTGGTAAAAGCTTTTCTCTAAAATCAAGTTTAAAATACCACACAGGAATACACAGTGGAGAAAACCCTTTTTCCTGCTCAGTTTGTGGCAAAAGTTACTCTCGAAAGTCTCATTTAATAATTCACACAAGAACACACACTGGAGAAAAAACATTTTCCTGCTTGGTTTGTGGTAAAAGCTTCTCTCAAAAGTTTTATTTAACAATCCACACAAGAACACACAGTGGAGAAAAACCTTTTTCCTGCTTAGTTTGTGGCAAACGTTACTCTGATAAGTCAAATTTCACAAAACACACAAGAACACATAGTGGAGGAAAACATTTTTCCTGCTCAGTTTGTGCCAAGAGGTTCTCTCAAAAGTCGTATTTACGAAACCACACAAGAACACACAGTGGAGACAAGCCATTCAGTTGCAGCGTTTGTGCTAAAAAATTCTCCACTAAACAGCATGCGGAGATTCACAATTGTGCTGGTGAGAAAAGCAGCGATCCTTGAAGCTTAAAAAAAAGAAAACAAAAAACTGAAGGAACTGACTCTTTGTGGTAAGATGTAAATTTTGATTTTCTATAAAATATGATGAAATTGAATTTTGCAAAACTCTTTTATATACATTAAGCCAATGTGATCTGTGTCAGAAGAAGCAACGTGTCTGAGTGATGATGATTTGTTTTGGTGTTTACATCAAACATGTAAATAAAATTAATTGCCTTTGCCTGGAACAACATTTTTTAACGTTATGCTTTTCAGTTGTCTTTTTAATCGTACTTAATGGAAAAGGTGTGAGAAGAAACGGTGCTTATGAAATCGGTGCCTTCCACAATCATCAATAAAATGACTTGTTCCACTTGCTCAACTGGCCTTCATTACGCTGTGAAAAAGTGAAAAACTGAACTAGAAGTTGAACTATAAAAAGAACCAGAAAGAGAAACGCAAATCGTCTCAGTTTCTCTCAAAGGTTTTGGTATGTCAGGAGTTGGCAACTTGATGGCGACTGGAGTCAGCGCTGGTTTTCTCGCTGTGTTTGGCTGGCTTGTATATGTATGGTCCATTGAACAAAACTCAAACTCTTCAAATATTCCCTCACATACATTTAATATTACGCTTTCTGAATAAATTTCTGACTGCCCAAATACACTTTCTAGGTTGAGCTCTATCAAGCGTTTGGGGTTTGTTGCTAAGCCGAATCTCACTTCGGAAAAAAAACTATAAATTTGTCAAATATACCAAATATATTTTTTCATGCTGTATTATATTTTTTATACATTGGATTATTTACATAGTGAAATAGGAAAATATTAAAATGTAAAATTGGAAACCACATACAGACTTAATTAAATTAATAACAAATGAAGAAACATTTTATGAATATTGAACTAATTGAGAAGAGTCCTGATCTTGAAATAAATATTAAATTATAAAAAATACAAAAAAATTAATTCAATTACCCGACCCCGGATGAGCGGCACAAAATGCCTGGAGGGATGGAATAATTTAAATTGCATCCAAATTCAAAAGAACAAATATGTTAAGAAATATTCAAGTGTGAAATAAAAAGGTTTAAATTGTTGATAATTTTACATATTAAAATAATTGAATAAATATTGTATTATTACATATACAAGCTTAAATATAAATTGAAATAAATGAAAAAAAAAGTCTTGTATTTTTAAATGGCCTAATTTAGATCTGGGAAGTAATTCTCTTTATGAAACTATGAAGGGACCGGAGCTCACAGAAGTGACCAGTCTTGGTTCTGAAGTTCCGATGTAACCAGATACTGCACTGAGAGAAAATAGGCCTGAGCATTGTTTATGGTGGGGGCAATTCTCTCGCCAGGTCAGTGACCTTCCAGGGTATGGAAGTAATTTAAGGTGCCTTCAGTGAAGTCCTACTTTGTCCTACTTGAATGAATCCACATCAAAATACCATCATTTATGACACCACGGCTGGACAAATAATATCCAGAAACACACTTACGCACCACTGAGTGAGTGTTGGACGATATAGCTTCTCTTGAAAGGTCCGACTTGAAAATGTCCTTGCAAGTGGATCTGAAATTAAATCCACACTTTTCCCTCCTTCGGCCATTGTGGTTTAAAAAAAGCAAGAATATGGCCGTGTCCAAATTAACAGGCTGCGACCTCCGAAGGCTGCTTTTTCGGCCGCATGACGTCACTTTCCGCGCGACACGACCGCGCGTGGTGTCCAAATTCACGCTGTCACGTGCGACCTTCGAATCCGGCCTTGGAATTGGTCTTCGTTTCCATGGAGCCAAGGCCGCTTGGCGCAACATTTACGTTACGCCCCCATGTACTTTGCTCCTCTGTTCGACACAGGTGATACGTATTTGTGGTGGATTTATGAACGGCTTGGATAATCAATGGATAATCTGCGACGAGCGCCAGACCGAAGGCATCGGCTTAGCAAAACATTTGTATTATTTAATTTTAAACGATGGAACCCGAACTTTTCTTCATTTTATTTCACTTTTTGGTTTATTTCCATTTTGTTCTTGAGGAGAGGAGGATCACGCTTTCCCATCGCAGAGTTGTCCTTTATCGAAGGAATGAAGTAAGTTCCAAATACGTCTATCAGCATTTTCACACTATTACCAACATTGACAGGTCAATAGGGTTATAACGTGATTGTTACAGATGAGCTAAAAACATCAGTAGTACATGTGTTAGCTTCATAATGGAACGAATATTGAATGGAAATGATATAATTATATACATTCTGAAACAGTTTTTATGAATTTAGATACTTGTGACGGCTTTATTGTCCCCGTGATTAGTTTGTAACCAAACACATACTTTTACATATGGCAAAACACCAGAATACCACTAGAGAGTTTAGGGCCAGAGTTATTAAAATTAAGTTGGTGATACTGTAGGAATGATGCAAGCAAACGAAACAAGTACAATAATTAATGCGTTCATGTTTTTTTTTTTTTTTAATTCAAAACATTAACAGCCAAGAAGTCCATACTGCAGGATAAACCTGGGTGTGCCAGTGTTGGATCGTTTTTTCAATGGAGAGGATCTCCAAACAGACTTTCGCCTGAGCAGGGACTCTTTCAGAGTGTTGCTGAACCTCCTGGACCAAGACCGACGACATGGATGGGGTGTCGAGATAGAGGTCCTTGTCTTTCTCTTCTGGCTGGCGAGTGGGGCATCATATCGGGTGGTGGCACGAGCATTTGGGATGCCGCGGTCCACCGTCCACTACATCATCCACCGGGTCACTGGGGAAGTGGTGGCTCTTCGCCACAGAGTCATCCACTTCCCCAACACTGCAGGAGACCTTCAGGCAGTGACCCAGGGATTTGCAAGAGCTGCTGGAGCAATAGATGGTTGTCATGTCCGAATCAAGCCTCCAAGTGGCCCTGATGGTCATGACTACAAGAACCGCAAGCTTTTCAGCAGCATAATCATGCAAGCTGTGTGTGACCATCAGGGTCGCTTTCTGGACATATTCTTGGGTTGGCCTGGATCAGTCCACGACTCCAGGGTCCTCCGGCACAGCTCTCTTTACCAAAGAGGGCTGTATCCTCCTCCAGGGCACTTCATCTTGGCAGATGGAGGGTATCCGTGCCTCCAGCGACCACTCCCCCTCATCACTCCTTACAAGCGGCCGGTGCAGGGCGTGGGGGCCCGGCGCTTCAACGTTCATCATTCCAAGGCACGCTCAATAATTGACAGCACAATTATTGAGCACAGCCACACAAACATGGCAAAATATCAGAAGATGGAAAAATAGATTCAAATACAATGTAATGAATGGTTAATAAATCTATCCCATCTTTTGTAGTGACATTCACTTTGGAATGATGAAGGTGAGATTCCGGGCCATCTTTTTCCACGCCCTGGAGGTGCACCACACCTTTGCACCACATGTAAGTAAATAAAAAAAAATGTATAATTGATACTTATACTTTCAATATGTTGCTCTTTATTCAGGATCAAATCATGTCCTGTTCAGTGCAATAACTATCAAATATAGCTAATATACAGCATTTCCTTTTTATTTCTTTTAGGTCATCGCTGCCTGTGCCGTCCTCCACAACATCTGCCTTGGGGTGGGAGACCTCATGGCCTCGGAGGAAGAAGGGGAAGAGGAGGCTGCTGTGGAAGAGGTGGCTGACACAGTCGCTGGAGTGCAGTGGAGGGACCACCTGTCTGCTCAGGTGTCTGCCCTGGAGGAGGTACCAGAGGACCACGAGTATATTTAGGTATTTAAATACTTTTAACTGCACAATGGTATTTGAGCAATCATCCCATCAAATATGCCACAAAATAATCTTTAACTGAATCATCAAACAGCACAGCCACACAAACATGGCAAAATATCAGAAGATGGAAAAATAGATTCATATACAATGTAATGAATGGTTAATAAATCTATCCCATTTTTTGTCGTGACATGGCAGCCATCTATTGCCCCGACCATCCCTGCAAACCCCCACGTAATGGATGATGTAGTGGACACTGCAACCGGTATGATGCCTCACTTCAAGTCACGAGAGGAAGATCAGGACTCTTGCTCGTGCCCCATCCATGTCATGGGTCCTGGAACAAGGGTTCCATCCATGCTCCAAATGAGTCCCTGCTCAGGCGAAAATTGGCAAAACAGCACTGACACACTCAGGTTTATCCTGCAACAGTTCTGAACTGGGAAATGCTTTTTTATTTACTGTGAATAGTTACTGTGAATTATAATGTACTTAATTTATGCCTTGTTTGTCCACCAGTTTTTCAATAAATTAAGTTTGTAAGCAAAACAGACATGGTGGAGTCTTCATATTATTGTAAAAGTTTTGGTCTTTCACAAACCTGGCCTTTTTCACTTTTGTCTGAAGAAGCTGATCTCAAGATGTGACTGGGATACGAACTAGTTCATCTGTTTTGAAAGTACCCCGGTTTTTGTTTACTCTTAAATGAATGTTATCTAAATTTCAGTCTTGAACACCAAGCATATTTCACTCATTTTTTATTTTGATCTATCAACTTTTCCATCAAACTGAAAAACCTTTCAAATGTCTCCCTCCTCTCAGTTGCCCTTCCCTCCTCTGCCAACCTCTGTCTCTCCAATTCCTGTCTCCGCATTGCCAAGTCGAGTCTGGATAGTTTGATCATTTCATCCTCTCTCCTTCGCTTTCTCCCTCTCGGTCGTTGCTCCGGCTGTTGGCCTCGCTCTTCTTCTTCTACTTCTTCTTCTTCTTCCTCCTCCTCCTCCTCTTGCGTCGCCCTGGCCCGACTTGGCCCTGGGAGTTCTTCAGGGATGGCCTGACTTGGCCCTGGTCTTTCCTCAGGGATGGAGGCAATTAGGACAGGGGGGGTGATGGACGGTCTCAGTCCGAGCACTCCATCCATAAGTTCGAACCAAGTATCGGCAGTAGCTCTCCCTGCCACCCTTCGCCAGTCCCTGGGTTTTTGCAATCCTTTATATGAAAAAAGATAAAACAATCATATCTTAATTTTCACACACAAGAAAAAAAAATGTGGACTTCCATACTTTATACTTCATTTAAAAAAAATTTTTTTTTGCCTGCAGGGGCGTCACTTTGCCCTGCAGCTCAAGTTTTTCCACGATGGTCCTGTATTAAATAAATAAAAATGCATGCAAAAATAAAGGATGAAAAAAAGGGTAAAAAAGATGCAAACATTAGTCAGAAATCCTGGTGTTATGGGTAACATGCAGATTATATTATTCATTAATATCAGTAATTGGGGAGCATATTGTCGGGGGTACATGGAATTTATACAGGGCACATTCTGTGCTAGAATAAACAGCTGCGTGTTAGCGCAAATCTAATTCAAACACAAATAGCTGATGAATGGAATAAAATTGCTATAGTGGGTCTCGCCATTCTTATGCGTTTTCTTTTTGATATTTTGAGTTTAAATGGATGGAAATAAATAAGACAATAACCCGTCAAATATTTTTCCCGCTAGAAATTGTATTTTTGCCTCCATGCTGTGGTTGCGGAGAACTTGGCCCCTGTAAAGAGGCTGTCGTACTCCCCGCACAGCTTGATCAGCGCGGTCATCTCCTTGCTCCCTAAAACATAAGGAAAAGATTAAATGAAATAATGCTAACATGCAGAAATAAGGCAATTCAAATGTTTCAGCCGTACCTCCTATGCAATAGTTCTTAGAGCTACATTAGTTATATTTGGCCGATATCGCTACTAATAAAATTATCTTAATCTGGAGCTAATTATCCAAACATTGCTGCCCAATATTTCTCATGAGTGCTGTCTTAATATTACATATAAATAACTTATACTTACATCTGAAAGTGCACTCCGATGAGGCGGAACACGTGGCTTTGTTTGTTTGCATCTTGCGAGTGTAGAACGGCGTAGAGGACGAGCGAGGATTTTAAGGCTGCGAAGGTTGCATTCTCGTAGGCCTTCACTCAGGGCCCGTCTCCATGGAAACTCCATGGAAACGAGGACAGATTATAAGGCTAGTTCTCGGAGGCCGCGTGAATTTGGACACTTGCGTAAAGTGTATATATGCAGGGTTCGTGGTTAACTTTAAAAACTGCTTGCCCATAGGGCAAGTGCCACTAAAATTTGACTTGCCCGAGTGGCCAAATTACTTGCCCGACTTGGGCAAGTGACAATTTTTTTTCTCTAAGAATAAAATGTTTATGGTTGTAAAATGTGCGCCACAAATGTAAATAAACATATAATCTGATAAACATAAATTAATCTTGTTTTCATCATCAACCATGAAACCCTACTCACTGTCACGATCATGCCTTGTGTTGCAGTAGAGTGGGCGTGGTCAATGGCGCGTTGCCCGGCGACGCGTTACGAGACTCCGCAGCTGCAACCCATCACCTCTTGATTGTGGACTATTTAAGCCTCCGACACGCTCACTCGCGTGTCGGATTATTGACCAACTTGCTCTTGCCTTGTGGCTTTGCTATAGTCTTTGCCAACCTTTGCTCCGTGTCTTGATCGTGCTTATTGTTACCTTGTTTATGTCTTCAGCTACGTTTCGGCTCGCTTTGTGTTTTTCGATGATTGGATTAAACCTTACCCGTTGGAGGAAGGACATTCTTGTTTTCGGTTTTCTTGCGTTGCAAGCTCCTTTTGTTAATCGTTCTTCTTTTCCTGGGGGAAGGTTGTTCCCCCAGCGTTTTTCGTTCACGTCGCCCGGCGTCTATAAGTATAGTTCCACTATTGTCTCTGATAGCAACTCCCCTTGCCTATCGACTGTCAATTGTTTTTTGCCGGCCACAATAAATATTGTCTCCACCCTATTTTCCCTTGCCTGCGATTTTAGAGTCCACCCACACCGCTTCCCAGCCCCGGCTGGGAAGCGCCTCTCACAACTCACAACAGCATCCTGTGCAGTTATTGAAAATGTTAATTGTAGTTTTAATAATTAAAATAAATTGGGAAAACGATATTACAGCAATCCAGATTATCAATTTTAAATCCAGGAGAGCCTATTAATTGAGTTATCACATGAGTAAATTATGAGTGTGGGAAATTTGTGTATTCCTTTAGGACCAGTGCCTGTGGCGCTGCCTCCATAAGTTTCATAGCATAAACAGAACACAGTCACTGACACTATGTCAGGTCACATCATGGAGCTAATGAATTAACAGCCAATAATCAAATATTACTCCCTTTCTTACTCGCAACTGAATTGTCTACTTAAAAATATTCAAGCTATTTTAGTCATGTCAGAGGAATCCGAAATGTTTGGATTTGAACGAACTCGTCGCGACTTGTAAACATGCGCAGAAGGTAAGAAAACTTCCGGCTGTCAATTTTCGGCCGAAATATCGTCGGTTTTTGTTGTGTTTTTCAAACTTCAAATGAGGATGCGACTACAGCGAGTTCCAATACTGCGGGATTTATTGACGTCCACTTTAACTCGACATTCACTGAACTAACTGATCCCTGTAGCGCCCGCCCATTGCCCCCGATAAGGCCAATGGACCATACCACAATATAAGGGGGTGTCTGGGTTAAACCATCACCATACAGTGCACACAAACGGATCACACCGCAGTTTTCGTCGAAATTAAAGATATTTTGCTGCTTTAAAAAATGCTTGCCCGGTCGGGCAAGTTGCCCATAATTTTACCTTGCCTGTGGCCAAATTTCACTTGCCCCGGGCAATCGGGAAGCGGTTAACCGCGAACCCTGGTAACAGAAGTAGGGGTGGTTATAGAGATGGGTTGTGAGTGGGACGTGCTTTTGCTGTGGGGTGTGGGGTCACTGGGTGATGGGCGGTCCAAACCGAGCCACTTCCTGAAATGTGCCATCCTGTGGTCCAGCGCCACGCCAGTCACAAAGAGGTCCACTAGCACGGGGGCGCCATCGCTACCCCCTCCTCCGACAACGCTTCTGTGGCTTCCAAATGCACACTTGACGCCTCAACCCGATTGGGACCACATTCCACGATAGGGGTGCCCGCGGAGCCTCAGCATTCAACGACCGGCAGGTCTTGGCATTCCGGTGACGATTGATGGACAACAGTTTTTGATGGTGGAACACGATATTCCACGCTTTGCAAGCTCCCTCTGCATATCCCAATGAGCAACAATACTGTCATGCTTGTGGGACTCTTGAGATTGGCCAAGTCACTGCCGTGGACCGAACCCGCATCTGTGAAACACTGGAATTCAAGTGGGACTGAATTTGACTGTGCACTTCCGCTGGGGGAAGCATATGTTGTCCTCCGTTCCAGTCGACTGGGCAGCTCTGAGACCAGGGTCTCCATCCTCCCGCAGCTGGTCCGTCCTGTTCCTGCTCTGGTCTGCGCGGTGTAGCCGCCTCCACCCATTCAAACCACCAATTGGTCCTTTGCATTGAACACTCAGTTCTGATGATTTGGTTTGTCAGGATGCATTCACCCAAAATCGAGGGTCAGAAGTGTGTCTTGCATTAGGATTATGTATTTGTGATGTCTACCGGTGCTGCCTCGCATGTGTGCCTTGCCCCAGAGCCGAGGAAACGGTAAGAATTGTCTATGTTCGCTGAGCCACAAATCACATTAACTATGGGTGCGCATCATCATAGTCTAGATTTCGGCCCATTGGTGAAGACTTTTGGCAGAGTTCATTTTAGATGTCGAATACTCCATGTCACTAGCAGGGTGTGGTGTTTCAGCACCCATTACGAATTCCTCTGTTATGGAACATTTTCCGAGTTTCTCGACACTATGGTAGACAGTGAATGGGTCACTCTGAAGCGAAAGCTCTGTTTGCGTCTCTGCCAGAGGGCTTGTGGACCCGGGGTCTGACTGATGTTGTGCTCTGCTCCACAGCTTCTCCAATTTGTTTTTGCTATATCTGTGAAAGTTTTTATATTATTGTGAAAGAAATTAAGTTTGTCATGTCATCATGTTTCAAAACTATGCTTACAGGTTAATAGAAGGTCACAAAAACATGGACCTCTTAAACAGGAAAACGTGAGTTCAGTGGTAACAGAGTTGTCTATGCTGGCAGTTTAGCAGAAAGCCACAAAAACCGATGCACGTCTTGAACCGTGTTTGACAGGAAACCGTTTAGCTCGCATTGAACAGAAGTGTGACCCAAACATGTCTTGTAAGCTGAAACCGTTCGAACAACAGGAAGCGTGTGGACGGGTGTGATAAAGTCAAAGTGTACATGTTTTTCCATTCTTTGAGTTTGCAGATTCAAATTGCTTTGCTGTGCTTCAATAAAACGCCGCACAGGAGCGGGAACGCTTTTCTCTTTGGCGGACTGCTCCTCGCAAGTGACAGACAATCTTGGCTGGGTGATTCATTTGTGCAGGCTTGTCTCGTTTTTTACAATAACTTCTCTGACATCTTGTTCAAGCAATTCCTTATGGAAGGAATTCTGCCTGACTCTAAAAAATGTGCACACTGCAGCGAAAACATCAATGGCAGTTGATCAATTTTAGTGGAAAAAATATTATTATTTTTTTAAATCAAGTACGTATTAGTCTTATTTATGAACTTTGTACTGGCTTGGTCGGGTGAGAGTCAATGAACCTCCGGTGGCTCTGCACTGTTTTGTGCACATGTGCGTAGTTTCACCCCATACAAACATTTAAAATACATTTAATGCATCCATCCAGAGTTGCACGGATCTCATCAGTGAACAAGCGCATGCTCTAAGGAATGCATCTGCATCTTTGGCTTACTATGGGCTTAAAAAGGGAGAACGTCACAACCCCCTTTTCTACCAACAAGGCCAGGAACATTTAGTTCCTGGTAATAAAGTTCCTGTGGCCCAGGTGGTTTGCATCTCCCCCGCAACTCAAAGTTCTTGATAATTTTTTGCAAATGACAATGATGATGTATCAATGGGAGGTGTTGTGTTACTTTGTTACTCATTACTGACACCCTATGGCTGTTAAGCATCATTGCAGTTCCAAAATAATTCAGTGAACTCTTAAAATATTATGGTGTATCTTAGTCGAATTTGAATACATATTGGATAACTTTAAAATATACAGTCATTATTCAAATATGTCAACATGAAAGTCAGAGTGAAAGTGTTGTTGCTTAATGCTTATGTGTAAGAACTTTTACTCTTCAAACGTAATTTTGTTTTAAAATTCATTTCAAAACAGAAATTTTATAAAAATAAAAAGGGTAATGTCGGAACTTACTCGCAGGATAAATGTCATTTTGGGTAAAAAAAAAAACCAAACGTAAATCATGCAATAAATAGCGACTATGATGCCTTTAATTCTTTTTGGTATCCAGATTATAATGGAAGCAAAAAGTACCCACGATGAAACTATCTATAAATGCAAAAAGAAATACTTGAAAACATATTTCACTTGAACGATTCCTATTTTATCAATGACATTATGTTGCGATGGCCCCCATTAATAAGTTAGGGTCCCACAACAGGTGTTCCATCAGACGCACACAATAGCCTGTGTGTGCTAACTTCAGCTCGCTTCCAGAAACGTCTGTGACTAATTCAGGAATTAAATCGGGCATCAGCCGCAACGTGCTTCCTTTTTAAATGCTCGTTTATCACAGTTGTGCTGCTAAAGGGAGGTTTACATCGTAGGACGTAATTTTGTGAAATGCCCCCATGGTCCGGTCCAAATCGGGGTCGCACGCATTGCTCCGTATGCGACAGGCACAAGTCAAGATAGCACGGTAGAAATATAAGACAAAGTTGCCGCCTGAGCTTTGACTTGACCAAACCAAATTTGTCTTTTTGTGTCCTACAGACGTCAGTGAAAACGATCTCCGTTCTGTGAAAGAGGAGCCAGACTTGACTCACATCAAAAAGGAGGAGGAGGAGGAGGAGATCAACAAGTCACCAGTGAACGTTGTCCTTATAAAGACTGAAGATGAAAACAAGGATGAGAGTGAGGACAACAGAGGGGCGGAGCCTACAAGCATCAGCTCAAGTCATCACATGACAACAGAAGGTGATGAAGACCAACGGGGGCCATCACAAGTACATAATGAGGGCACATTATCAGACGCTCATGACAATGATGATGATGAAGATGATGATGATGATGGGCAAGCCAAAGGTGAAAGGGCATGTCACACTGACTCATTCACTTCAAAGCTGTCTTTAAAAGGGCACAGAAAAACACACAGTGGTGAAAAACCTTTTTCCTGCTCGGTTTGTGGCAAAAGCTTCTCTCAAAAGTCTCATTTAGTAAGGCACACAAGAACGCACAGTGGAGAAAAACCTTTTTCTTGCTCTGTTTGTGGCAAAAGCTTCTATCAAAAGTCAAGTTTAAAAAGGCACACAAAAACACACGGTGGTGAAAAACCTTTTTCCTGCTCAGTTTGTGGCAAGAGTTTCTCTCAAAAGTCACATTTAGTAAGGCACACAAGAACGCACAGTGGAGAAAAACCTTTTTCCTGCTCGGTTTGTGGCAAAAGCTTCTCTCAAAAGTCACATTTAGTAAGGCACACAAGAACGCACAGTGGAGAAAAACCTTTTTCTTGCTCAGTTTGTGGCAAAAGCTTCTCTGGAAAGTCTCATTTAGTAAGGCACACAAGAACGCACAGTGGAGAAAAACATTTTTCCTGCTCAGTTTGTGGTAAAAGCTTCTCTCAAAACTCAACGTTGACAAGCCACGCAAGAACACACAGTGGAGAAAAACCTTTTTCCTGCTCAGTTTGTGGCAAGAGTTTCTCTCAAAATTCAGGTTTAACATACCACAAAAGAATACACAGTGGAGAAAAACCTTTTTCTTGCTCAGTTTGTGGAAAATGCTTCCCTCAAAAGGCAAGGTTAAAAAGGCACACAAGAACTCACAGTGTTGAAAAATCTTTTTCCTGCTCAGTTTGTGGAAAATGCTTCTCTCAAAAGGCAAATTTAACAGAACACGGAAGAACACACACTGGAGAAAAACCTTTTTCTTGCTCAGTTTGTGGCAAAAGCTTTTCTTTTAAGTCAAGTTTAAAAAAAACATAAAATATTACACACTGGAGGAAAACCTTTTTCATGCTCAGTTTGTGGAAAATGCTTCTCTCAAAAGGCAAGTTTAACAGGACACACAAGAACACACAGTGGAGAAAAACCTTTTTCCTGCTCAGTTTGTTGCAAGAGTTTCTCTCAAAGGTCTCATTTAATAATTCACACAAGAACACACAGTGGTGAAAAACCTTTTTCCTGCTCAGTTTGTGGAAAATGCTTCTCTCATAAGGCAAATTTAACAAGCCACACAAGAACACACACTGGAGAAAAGACATTTTCCTGCTTGGTTTGTGGTAAAAGCTTTTCTCTAAAATCAAGTTTAAAATACCACACAAGAATACACAGTGGAGAAAACCCTTTTTCCTGCTCAGTTTGTGGCAAGAGTTGCTCTCGAAAGTCTCATTTAATAATTCACACAAGAACACACACTGGAGAAAAACCATTTTCCTGCTTGGTTTGTGGTAAAAGCTTTTCTCTAAAATCAAATTTAACAAGTCACACAAGAAAGCACAGTGGTGAAAAACCTTTTTCCTGCTCAGTTTGTGGGAAAAGCTTCTCTCAAAAGTCTCATTTGATAAATCACACAAGAACACACACTGGAGAAAAACAATTTTCCTGCTTGGTTTGTGGTAAAAGCTTTTCTCTAAAATCAAATTTAACAAGTCACACAAGAAAGCACAGTGGTGAAAAACCATTTTCCTGCTCAGTTTGTGGCAAAAGCTTCTCTCAAAAGTTTGATTTAACAATCCACACAAGAACGCACAGTGCCGAAAAACCCTTTTCCTGCTCAGTTTGTGGAAAGAGTTTCTATCGTAAGTCGCTTTTAACGAGCCACACAAGAACACACACTGGAGACAAGCCATTCAGTTGCAGCGTTTGTGCTAAAAAATTCTTCACTAAACGTACTGCTGCGAGACACGATTGTGCTGGTGAGAAAAGCAGCGATCCTTGAAGCTTAAAAAAAAGAAAACTAAAAACTGAAGGAACTGACTCTTTGTGGTAAGATGTAAATTTTGATTTTGAATATATGATATATTGAATTTTGCAAAGCTTTTTTATTGACATTAAGCCAATGTGATCAGTGCCAGAAGAAGCAATGTGTCTGAGTGATCATGATTTTTTTTGTGTTTACATCAAACATGTAAAGGAAATTAATTGCCTTTGCCTGGAACAACATTTGTTAACGTTATGCTTTTCAGTTGTCTTTTTAATCGTACCTAATGGAAAAGGTGTGAGAAGAAACTGTGCTTATGAAATCGTTGCCTTCCACAATCATCAATAAAATCACTTGTTCCACTTGCTCAACTGGCCTTCATTACACTGTGTGAAAAGGTGAAAAACAGAACTAGAAGTTGAACTATAAAAAGAACCAGAAAGAGAAACGGAAATAGTCTCAGTTTCTCTTAAAGGTTTTGTCAGGAGTTGGCAACTCGATGGCGACTGGAGTCAGTGCTGGTTTTCTCGTTGTGTTTGGCTGGCTCGTATATGTATGGTCCATTGAACAAAACTCAAACTCTTCAAATATCCCCTCACATAGATTTAATAATTACGGGTTCTGAATAAATTCCTGACTGGCTAAATACACTTTCTAGGTTGAGCTCTATCAAGCGTTTGGGGTTTGTTGCGAAGCACAATCTCACTTCGGAAAAACTATCATTTTGTCAAATATACCAAATATTTTTTTTCATGCTTTATTATATTTTTTATACATTGGATTATTTTTATAATGAAATAGGAAAATATTAAAATGTAAAATTGGAAACCACATACAGACTTAATTCAATTAACAAATATAGAAACATTTTATAAATATTGAACTATTTGAGAAGAGTCCAGATCTTGAAATAAATATTGAATTATAAAAAATACTAAAAAATTTATTCAATAACCCGACCCCGGATGAGCGGCCGGAAATGGCTGGATGGATGGAATAATTTAAATTGCATACATATTCAAATGAACAAATATGTTAAGAAATATTCAAGTGTGAAATAAAAAGGTTTAAATTAATATTTATATAATTTAACATATTAAAATAATTGAATAAATATTGTATTATTACATAAACAAGCTTAAATATAAATTCTAATAAATGAAAAAAAAAGTTGTGTATTTTTAAATGGCCTAATCTAGATCTGGGAAGTAATTCTCTTTATGAAACTATGAAGGGACTGGAGTTCACAGAAGTGACCAGTCTTGGTGCTGAAGTTCCGATGTAACCAGATACTGCCCTGAGAGAAAATAGGCCTGAGCATTGTTTATGGTGGGGGCAATTCTCTCGCCAGGTCAGTGACCTTCCAGGGTATGAGAGTAATTTAAGGTGGTCACGAGTAGACTGGTCGTATCAAAGGGGAGACGCATCTGTTCTCCCTCTGGGGGACTTTTGGAGGGAAATCCCAAAGACTAGCGTGATGGGAATGCATATGCAACAAGGGATAATTAGATATTCATATCCAATTTGGGCATTCCCTATAAGAAGGAAATGTCTGAGAGGGGGCTCGCACGTGCGCGGAGCGCACACACGCACACGTTTTTGGGGAGACTTCTTTTGACATCAGCATGTGACGAGAATAAAATCTTTCTTCTTTCTTTCGTTCTTTTCCATCACCAATCCAGCCTTGCTCGGCTGCCTCTCTCGAAGGCAGCAAGGACCCACACTTCAAAGACAAAATATACGACATATTGAAAGAAAAATAATACTCAAATATTGAAATAAGTATAGAATTGAAAGAATAAACAACAAAGAAATAAATACCTCCTGGAAAATATCATTATTTTCAACATTTGTCAAAGCACAACATTTCGATCAGATTGAGTTCTTTCTTGCACATTCTTAAACAATCGTATTTTTTTTTTACTTTTACTTTTAAAGTTACTTCAGTGCATTTCACACCTGTGCCTTCAAAGAAGTCCTACTTCGTCCTACTTGAATAAATCCACATCAAAATACCATCATTTATGACACCACGGCTGGATAAATAATTTGGAGAAACACACTTACGCACCACTGAGTGAGTGTTGGACGATATAGCTTCTCTTGAAAGGTCCGACTTGAAAATGTCCTTGCAAGTGTATCTGCAATTAAATCCACACTTTTCCCTCCTTCGGCCATTGTGGTTTAAAAAAAAGCAAGAATATATTTCAGATTTTCGAACGGTCGCCAGTTCCGACTTTTTGGTGTGTTGATTCGGCATAGCGCCGCCCCCTCACGAGTGAGTATCCAATCACAAAACGCGTTCATCACCCTCAGCATAAGGCCAGCGAGAAGGCTCACTGGAACCAACTCGTGATCTGATTGGCTATTGCAACGGTCTAACAAATATGAAAGCTCATTGACTTTGACAGAAGAGATGCTCGCACAATTGCATCTTCAGGCCTCGGAACGCATAATGCACGCTCCTGGTATTGTGAAACCTGCCCAGCAACACGAGCGAGCGGAATTCCGATTGGATTCAAAACTCTCACCTAAAAATAAAACGCTCAGCTATAATATGACATCAATGCGATGATTATGATCATTTTTTTATTATTGATTGTTTGGCCAACAGAGAAGGCCTTGAAGGCCCACCACTGAGTTACTTAATAGCCTAAATTAAACTTTACTTCCATGAATAGAGTTAAAGTTCTGCTTTATTGTAGGATTTATGTAATTAATAGCCTTTGATGGACTTTAGTGTACTTAAAGTAAACTGGTAACGCTGAAAAAACAAAACAGACAGCAATTCAAGTTTAAACCCATATACGTGAAATGCGCTTTAGAAATAAAGTATATTTTTGCACACATTACACCGACATTGAGTTACTACAGATCGACGCTGGCCTCAGTGATGAAGAGAGCCAATCAAAAATCGCAACCCAAAACACAAGCAAACAGGAAAAAGTGACAAACAAGAAAGCTGGCAAAGTGAAGAGTGTGAAACAGGTGTGAAACCCAACAACATTTTATGTTTGTATTTCCATACGTTGTAACTTATGGACGGGAATAATTCTTCATTTCTACTTCTAACATAGCGCAACTGTTGGTCTGGTGAATGTATAATCTTGCGTTGAGCCGCCACTACAATGAGTTAAGATTCTAATATGCAGTGGGCCTCAACATAGATTATGTCAGGTCAGGGATTTCGACAGGGGTCCCCGACAAATCAAGGGATGGATATACAGGAATGGGTCCCGGTTTCGACGAGATAGCGCCGAGGAGCAACATAAGGGCAGTCCACATCTGTTCTCGTCTTGAGGGTTTTGGATGGCCATGTAAGGGCAAGTAGGATGAGAATGCATATGTAACAGGGGAGAACTGCATATTTATATCTTTTGTTTGCTTTCCCTAGAAGAGGGGAAAGCTCGAGAGGGGGGGGACACACCCTTTCTTGGGGGAACTTCTGGCATCAGCCAATTTGACACCAATACAATCTTTTTCCAACCACCGGAGTGTTTCAGAAGTTTTTTTATATCACCACTCCAGCCTTGCTTGTCGACCTGTCCGGAGGGAAGCTGGGCCAGACCCGCACATCTACAACAATAATCGTTGTTTATTAAACAGTAGATGGCGATAAAACCAGTCTAGTGTGGGGTACTCACGTCTTTTTTTTTCTTCCTCGATGTCCTCCTGACGTTATAAAACTTACTACACAAAAGAGATCCCATTTTCTTTGCACAATTTCTTCAGTGTTTCAATGTTTTTTTGCACCACCTTTCTGTAAATAAAACTGCAACAGCTTTAAATGTGACACAGTAGGGCACACCGTGATCACCTGACTTGGCTCAGTTCTCCAGTGTCTGCGGTGCACAAAATGTGCACCAGGGAGCCTCCAACTGCAGCGAGTTGCTTAAGTTTCGGCACAATGCCGTTGTACGCTCCAACGTTGACGGCAGCACCGTCTGTGCACACAGGCAGCGACCAGTTTAGCGGCCCAGTTATTCAAGCCTGCGTCCTCGAAAAGTCTCACTAGTCCGTCAGTTATGGCTTGTGCGGTTCGATCAGCACCCAGTTCAATTAGTCCAACGAAGTCTGAGGTAAGTTCGCCGTCACTGGACACCGACACGACGGAAACGATCTCCTGCTCAGTTTTTGTGATGTCCTCCGATCCATCAAAAAGCAGACCCAGGTCTTTGAGCAAAACGCACCTGTTTTATCAGCTATATGTGGATGTGAGCGGCAAATCTTGCACCACATTTCAGTACGCTCATCATTAGCTTCAAGCCACGGCACATCTTGGAGCCACTTTTTTGAAAATGCTCTCTAGTTTGGCTCAGGCTCGCTTGGCTGTTTCTTTTTTGGTGGTGAAAGACCCAAAAATTTGCTTCAAGTCTGTTGTTTTTTTTGGGCATTTTTCACCTCGTTCGTTGTGCTTCTGATGAAATAGTGGATTGAGGGCAGTGTGTACAGGTACGCAAAGGCGCGTCGTGACGCACTTGACGTTACGCATCCCTGATTTCTGTTGCGCATGCGTACCTGCGTACCAGTTATGTGCACCCCTGGATATAAACGGATAAAGCACACAAATAAGGATGGCTCACAAAACAATAAAGAAACTTAAAGTAAATAGCACCTCATTGGCCACATTCACTCAAAAGGAATAAAGGTTTACAAATCTTCACTCAGACGTGACTTGTCGTCTTGCCTTCTCTTCAGGGTACATTGCCTCTTCTGGCCATTGTGTGCATCTATGCCCATGTCCCTAAACAACAGTTTATACATGTGGAAGAAAAAACAAGTTCCCCCCTTTACTACGATTTTAAACCAAAATACCTGACAATTATACCTTACTTAACATTTTAAACACAAAATAATGTCTTCATTCGGTGTACTTTTGAACCACATAAAACTATGAAATAAAGGAATGAAATAAATTAGATTGGCCTTTGACGGCAGCTACACTGTGTTTGTATTTAGTTCCCTGGTTGCTTTCATTTCTTGTTGGTCGCTTGTCGCTCTCCGACGTTCTCGTCCCTGTTTTCTGACCTGTCTTGTCGTCAAGCTTAGTTTTGTCAAGTCGTCTTTTGTTCTTTGTTCTGTTCTTTTGCACTTTTTGATATTGTAGCCACTTTGTAAATAGTTCAAGGGTTCTGTGTCTTCCTCTTTTCTGGGGAGGCTGTGAATGCAGCGGGGAAGAGACAGGAGTGAACGTTATGTTGTTGTTGTTGTTTTTTTAGTTTTCTGATCGGCGTGGTTGCGGCCAACAGCAGCCGTTTCTGGCTTAATAATAAAAGTGATCGCTGATGGACAAATCGGCATGATTTATTATACAACGTTACACCGGTGTCAGAAGTGATAACGACAGTATGGCAACGAGTAAAGAAAGTTACGGCGGCCGCCCGCGAGTCAAGGAGGAGGTGGTGGACAATTCTTACGATGGCGCATGTGGCCGTGATATGAACCCCGAAAGTGTTTCGGAGCATGTTAACCACCTGAGGCGGACTGCAAGGAAGCTGGCGTTCGATGCTGGTTTCGGCTCATTGAACGCTGGAGGAGGAGCAAGCGCGAACGACGTTGACGGCCGCCATTGTCGTCATCAGCCTGTCAAGACTCCAAAATACTCCGGTAGGGCAGACTGGGAGGCCTTCCATGCCCAATTTTAACTTTTGGCACGGGCTGCTGGCTGGACTGAGAGGGATAAAGCACTGCAGCTGGCCATGTGTCTTACGGAGGAAGATTTGTCCTGCTTGTTATTGCTCAGCCCAGCCGAAAGAGATGACTATGGCGCTTTGTTGGTTCCCTAAGATGGCGTTTTGGACAATGGAGTCAACCTTATGTTCTACGCTCGGAGCTCTCTAACAGGCAAAGACAGGCTGGTGAACCACTGCGTGTGTTCGCGAATGACATTGAAACCCTGTCAAGGCGTGCATATGCCCATATGCCGACTGATGTGCAGAGTAAGCTGGCCAGGGACCAGTTTATCCGGGCCATTACCCCAAGAGAACTGCGCATACAGACTCAACTGGCGCATCCCCGTACTCTTCAGGAGGCACTGGAGCTGGCCGTGGAGAGAGAGGTCATAGGGGACACCACACGGATTGACCATGTTGACGGCCATGTTGTGCACTCTGCCACACCGGTGAACCAAATCCAAGAGCAACCATTACGGGTGGATGAGCTGACTGAGCTTATTCGCACTAGCACACTGCAGTCGCCACGCAGTGGTGCTCGTTCCCGACGGGGCCCTCCAGTTTGTTGGGTGTGTGGCCAGCCTGGGCACATTAGCGTGCGGTGCCCCAAGAAGGCAGATGGCCAGGGAAACGGGCCGGGGTCTGTGTAGAGTGGACACCGCAGACCCCTGCACCTGTGTCCCAACATGCGTTGTTTCCTGGAGACGGAACCCAACCACAAAGATGGGGGAGAGGGGCTCCATTTTCCCCAGAAGCAGATGATACTGCAGAGTCTGTGAGGGTGGTTGGCTGGACCCATGCTGGGGATTTCTGCCATGTCCCCATTTCGCTTGGGGGGTCTCCTTGCGTATCCCTCGTCGACACCGGCTGGAATCTACGACAGTCAAGCTTCGAACAGTGACTGGCGAGCTCACCCCTATGCTTGGAAGGGGGGTGGTGACTATCCAAGTGGGGGGACTATGCATGAACTTTCGGGTGTGGTTTGCCGCGGTACGCAACCCCTGCATCATAGGACTGGACTTTCTACGAACAGCCCAGTGCGTGCTTGACCTGGGGAGGAACACGTTGGCTTTTCCAAGAGGCCCCACAGTTGAAATGGTGCGCCCTACACAGCCTGAAAAGTAATTTCCTCCGACGTCGAGCGCAGCCATTGCACAGCAGGAGTCTGATCCCACCCATGAACCGCTGGCTCCTATGACTTCTCCACCCACATCAGATGCCCACATTGATGAGCATTCCTCTTCCCCGGCCCCGTGGTCCATGACAGGTGGAGTGGACAGATTGACGGCAGTGCGTGAAGTGTGGAAGCGCAACGGTGATGGTTTAGAACCCAAGCAACAGGAGGAGCTGTGGCAACTGTTGTGGGACTTTAAGGACATTTTTGCGCTGACAGAAGAGGAGGTGGGCCGAACCGACTTGGTGCAGCACGAAATTGACACGGGGGATGCACGACCTATCAAAGCACGCCCCCGCCGCCTTCCCCTTGCACATCAGGCAGATGCGGACAGCGCAATTGACGAGATGCTGAAAGCTGGCATCATTGAGCCATCTGACAGCCCTGGGGCCTCAGGGGTTGTCAAGGTAAAAAAAAAAAAGACAGTGAAGAAAGGGTTCTGTGTGGACTATAGACCCTTAAACAGCGTGACCAAGAAAGACTCCTATCCACTGTCCTGCATTGATGAGACTCTGGATCTGGTGTCTGGGTCGTCCTGGTTCTCCTCATTAGACCTGCGCAGTGGATATTGGCAGGTGCCCCTCAGCCCTGAAGCCAGGCCAAAGACTGCTTTCTGTACTGACAGGTGGTTGTGGCCGTTTCGAGTTCTCTGTTTCGGCCTGTGTAATGCTCCAGCTACCTTCGAGCGGCTTATGGACAAGGTGCTGGCTGGCATCCCCCGACAGGAATGACTAGTCTATTTGGATGACATCCTGGTCCATGGGAACTCTTTCCATGCAGCCTTGGAGGCCCTGCGCCAGGTCTTCCAAAGAATTTCCACTGCGGGTCTGAAGCTTCACCCTGACAAGTGCTGCTTCATGAGAAGAGAGCTTGAGTTCCTGGGACACAAAGTTGGAGGGGAAGGCATTAGCACTTTGGAGGAGAAAGTGTGAGCCGTGAGGGACTGGCCTACTCCCAGCAAACCGCGTGAACTGAAGAGCTTCCTTGGGCTGCCATCCTATTACAGGCGATTCGTGCGGGGTTTCTCATGTCTAGCTGCACCGCTTTTCTACCTGCAGCGGAAGGATACTGATTTTGACTGGACTCCCGAGTGCAGACGGGCCTTCAGCACGCTAAAGAAGGTGCTGATGGAGGCACCCATTCTCGTCCCCCCAGACGTCAACCTGCCGTTTGTCCTGGACACTGATGCCAGCAATGTCGGAATAGGGACGGTTTTGAGTCAAGTGGGGGCAGACGGGGAGAGAGTAGTGGCATACTTCAGCAAAACCTTGAATAAGGCTGAACGGCGTTATTGTGTCACATGAAGGGAACTGCTGGCAATTGTGAGAGCCATTAGCCATTTTCGATATTATCTGTCCTGTTGACTCTTCACTGTACGCACTGACCATGCGGCACTTCAGTGGCTATTGTCTTTTAAGGAGCCTGAAGGACAGATTGCACGCCGGCTTGAAGAACTGGCGCCATATGTCTTCCAAGTGGAGCACAGGGCTGGAAATCGCTATGCCAACGCTGACGCTATGTCTCGACGCCCTTGTGCTCTTGCTGGCTGCCGCTTCTGCGAGAACAGAGAAACCCGAGAGAAGGAACTTTGTGGTGATGAGCAAAGTCCCGCGCATGATCATGTCGACCCCGTATGTAGGGAGGTGCAGGTTGTGGAGGCACCTGAATAGAGGAAGCAGCAGCAACAGGATGTTGACCTCCGACCTGTATTGCAGTGAGTTGAGTCAGGTCGAAACCCTAAGTGGGAGGAGGTCGCTGGACACTCGCCTGCCACTAAAGGACTGTGTTCAAAGATTGGGACTCTTTAGGTCAAGGATGGGGTGCTCCAGAGAGCTTGAAAGGAGCCTGTTACTCGGGAGGATAGATGGCAGGTGGTCGTCCCCAGGGCTCTGAGAGAGGCTGTGTTGAAAGCTTCTCATGGGCCTGCAGGGGCAGGACACATTGGTGTGTCGAAAACACTTCGCAGACTCCGGCAAAGTTTCTATTGGAGCCAACTAAGGCGAGATGTTGAGGACTTTTGTCGCCGTTGTGACCTCTGCACAGCGCACAAGGGTCCACCAGGCCGGTCTCGTGCCCACCTCCAACAGCTAGCAGTGGGCGCGCCGATGGAGAGGACATAATGGGCCCATTTCCACACACTGACAAAGGCAACCGTTATGTCTTAGCTGGTCTGGACTATTTTACGAAATGGCCCGAAGCATATGCCATCCCCGACCAAGAAGCAGAGACTGTTGCAGACGCGCTGGTTGAAGGCATGTCTACAAGGTTTGGGGCAGCTGAGGTCATTCACAGCGACCGAGGGAGAAACTTTGAGTCGGCTGTGTTCACTGCAATGTGTGAGCGACTGGGCATGAGGAAAACACGCACAACACCTCTGCATCCTCAAAGTGATGGGCTCATTGAGTGCTTTAACAGGACCTTGGCAAAACAACTCGCAATTCTCACAGCGGAGCACCAACGAGATTGGGACAGGCATCTCCCTCTGGTTTTGTGGGCCTACAGGTCCGCTGTACAGGATTCCACTTCATGTACACCTGCCCTGCTCATGCCGGGGCGTGAGCTACGGACACCGGTGGAAATGGCTTTTGGCAGACCCCTGATACACCAGCCGTGCCACCGGAATATGCCAGGAGACTCCAAGACAGGTTGGAGTCAGCACATGCCTTTGCTCGCGACCATTTACAGAAGGCAGGTGTAAGGCAGAAAAGGAATTATGACATGAAGGCCAGAGGGACGGACTTTAAGGCTGGAGACCTGGTTTGGGTGTCCAGCCCAAAAAGGAAAAAGGGCAGGTGTCCTAAATTGGACAGGCACTGGGTGGGGCCGTGTGGCGTGCTGGAGAGGATAG
Source organism: Idiotropiscis lumnitzeri (assembly GCF_059441095.1). Taxonomy (NCBI): domain Eukaryota; kingdom Metazoa; phylum Chordata; class Actinopteri; order Syngnathiformes; family Syngnathidae; genus Idiotropiscis; species Idiotropiscis lumnitzeri. The sequence continues at coordinate 24,669,188 of NC_142392.1, read as the reverse complement.
GGGAGGTGGTGTATAGGGTGCAGCTGCCACGTGGTGGCAGACGGGTAGCCCTCCACAGAGACAGACTGGCCCCATATAGAGGTGATGCCGTTCCACAGCAACACACTGGGTCGCGGACACACTCACAGTGGGTTTCGAATCCCACCCCTCCAAGACGGCGGATTGTACCTCCACTCCCACCCCCACAGGCGGCTACAGTTGAGGACTCATCGCCTGATGCTACATTAGCTGTTCCGAGCGGACATGCCTCGGGGCAACCTCAGCGACAGAGGAGACCACCGGGTCACCTCAGTGACTTTGTTGAATGACGCCCTCGGGACGAGGTTCTTGATAAAGGGGAGGGCAGTGTAACGACTTTGTAAATAGTTCAAGCGTTCTGTGCCTTCTCATCCTACTTGCCCTTACATGGCCATCCGAAACCCTCAAGACGAGAACAGATGTGGACTCCCCTTATGTTGCTCCTCGGCGCCATCTCGTCTAAACCGGGACCCATTCCTGTATATCCATCCCATGATAAGTCGGGGACCCCTGTAAAAATCCCTGACCTGACATAAACTATGTTGAGGCCCACTGCATTAGAATCGTAACTCATTGTAGTGGCGGCTCAACGCAAGATTATACATTCACCAGACCCACAGTTGCGCTATGTTAGAAGTAGAAATGAAGAATTATTACCGTCCATAAGTTACAACGTATGGAAATACAAACCTGTTTCACACTCTTCACATTGCCAGCTTTCTTGTTTGTCACTTTTTCCTGTTTGCTTGTGTTTTGGGATTTTTGATTGGCTCTCTTCATCATTGAGGTCAGCGTCGATCTGGAGGAACTCAATGTCGGTGTATTGTGTGCAAAAATATACTTTATTTCTAAAGGGCATTTCACGTATATGGGTTTAAACTTGAATTGCTGTCTGTTTTGTTTTTTCAGCGTTACCAGTTTACATTAAGTACACTAAAGTCCATCAAAGGCTATTAATTACATAAATCCTACAATAAAGCATAACTTTAACTCTATTCATGAAAGTAAAGTTTAATTTAGGCTATTAAGTAACGCAGTGGTGGGCCTTCAAGGCCTTCTCTGTTGGCCGAACAAAATCAATAAAAAAAATGATCATAATCATCGCATTGATGTCATATTATAGCTGAGCGTTGTATTTTTAGGTGAGAGTTTTGAATCCAATAAGAATTCCGCTCGCTCGTGTTTCACAATACGGGGAGCGCGCATTATGCGTTCCGAGGCCTGAAGATGCAATTGTGGGAGCATCTCTTCTGTCAAAGTCAATGAGCTTTCAAATTTGTTAGACGGTTGCGATAGCCAATCAGATCACGAGTTGGTTACAGTGAGCCTTCTCGCTGGCCTTATGCTGAAGGTGATGAACGCGTTTTGTGATTGGATACTCACTCGTGAGGGGGCAGCGCTATGCCGAATCAACACACCAAAAAGTCGGAACTGGCGAACGTTCGAAAATCTGAAATATATTCTTGCTTTTTTTTAAACCACAATGGCCGAAGGAGGGAAAAGTGTGGATTTAATTTCAGATACACTTGCAAGGACATTTTCAAGTCGGACCTTTCAAGAGAAGCTATATCGTCCAACACTCACTCAGTGGTGCGTAAGTGTGTTTCTCCAAATTATTTATCCAGCCGTGGTGTCATAAATGATGGTATTTTAATGGGGATTCATTCAAGTAGGACGAAGTAGGACTTCTTTGAAGGCACAGGTGTGAAATGCACTGAAGTAACTTAAAAAGTAAAATAAAATTACGATTGTTTAAGAATGTGCAAGAAAGAAAAATGTTGACAAATGCTAAAAATAATGATATTTTCCAGGAGGTATATATTTCTTTGTTGTTTATTCATTCAATTCTATACTTATTTCAATATTTGAGTATTATTTTTCTTTCAAAATGTAGTATATTTTGTCTTTGAAGTGTGGGTCCTTGCTGCCTTCCGGAGAGGCAGCCGAGCAAGGCTGGATTGGTGATGAAAAAGAACAAAAGAAAGAAGAAAGATTTTATTCTCGTCACATGCTGATGTCAAAAGAAGTCTCCCCAAAAACGTGCGAACCCCCTCTCAGACATTCCCTTCTTACAGGGAATGCCCAAATAGGACATGAATATCTAATTTTCCCTTGTTGCATATGCATTCCCATCCCACTAGTCTTCGGGATTTCCCTCCAAAAGTCCCCCAGAGGGAGAGCAGATGCGTCTCCCCTTTGATACGACCAGTCTACTCGTGACCACCTTAAATTACTCTCATACCCTGGAAGGTCACTGACCTGGCGAGAGAATTGCCCCCACCATAAACAATGCTCAGGCCTATTTTCTCTCAGGGCAGTATCTGGTTACATCGGAACTTCAGAACCAAGACTGGTCACTTCTGTGAGCTCCAGTCCCTTCATAGTTTCATAAAGAGAATTACTGCCCATATCTAAATTAGGCCGTTTAAAAATACACAACTTTTTTTTTATTTATTTCAATGTATATTTAAGCTTGCTTATGTAATAATAGAATATTTATTCAATTATTTTAGTGTGTAAAATTCTCAACAATTTAAACCTTTTTATTTCACCCTTGAATATTTCTTAACATATTTGTTCTTTTGAATATGTGTGCAATTTAAATTATTCCATCCATCCAGCCATTTTCTGCCGCTCATCCAGGATCGGGTTATTGAATTAATTTTTTTGTATTTTTTATAATTCAAGATTTATTTCAAGATCAGGATTCTTCTCAATGAGTTCAATATTTATAAAATGTTTTTAGATTTGTTATTAATTGAATTAAGTCTGTATGTGATTTCCAATTTTACATTTTAATATTTACCTATTTCACTATATAAATAATCCAATCTATAAAAAATATAATAAAGCATGAACAAAAATATTTGGTATATTTGACAAAATTATAGTTTTTTTCCGAAGTGAGATTCTGCTTCGCAACAAACCCCAAACCCTTGATAGAGCTCAACCTGGAAAGAGGTTTTAGCTAGTCAGAAATTTATTCAGAAAGCGAAATATTGAATGTATGTGAGGGGACATTTGAAGAGTTTGAATTTTGTTCAATGGACCATACATATACGAGCCAGCAAAACACAGCGAGAAAACCAGCGCTGACTCCAGTCGCCATCAAGTTGCCAACTCCTGACATTCCAAAACCTTTGAGAGAAACTGAGACGATTTGCGTTTCTCTTTCTTGTTCTTTTTAGAGTTCAACTTCTAGTTCAGTTTTTCACCTTTTCACACAGCGTAATGAAGGCCAGTTGAACAAGTGGAACAAGTGATTTTATTGATGATTGTGGAAGGAACCGATTTCATAAGAACCGTTTCTTCTCACACCTTTTCCATTAAATACGATTAAAAAGACAACTGAAAAGCATAACGTTAACAAATGTTATTCCAGGCAAAAGCAATTAATTTTATTTACATGTTTGAAGTAAACACACAAAAAAAAAATCATCACTCAGACACAATGGTTCTTCTGGCACTGATCACATTGGCTTTGTGTCAATAAAAGAGCTTTGCAAAATTCAATTTCATATTTTATTGAAAATCACATTTACATCTTACCACAAAGACTCAGTTCCTTCAGTTTTTTTTGTCTTTTTTTAAGCTTCAAGTATCGCTGCTTATCTCACCAGCACAATTGTGACTCTCCGCATGCTGTTTAGTGGAGAATTTTTTAGCACAAACGCTGCAACTGAATGGCTTGTCTCCTCTGTGTGTTCTTGTGTGGCGTCGTAAATGTGACTTTACAGAGAACCCCTTGGCACAAACTGAGCATGAAAATGGTTTTTCTCCAGTGTGTGTTCTTGTGTGACTTATTAAATCAGACTTTCGCGAGCAACTCTTGCCACAAACTGAGCAGGAAAAAGGGTTTTCTCCACTGTGTTTTCTTGTGTGTTCTGTTAAACTTTCCTTTCTCGAGAAGCATTTTCCACAAACTGAGCATGAAAAAGGGTTTTCTTCAGTGTGTAATTGTGTATGTCTTTTTAAATTTGACTTAAAAGAAAAGCTTGTGCCACAAACTGAGCAGGAAAAAGATTTTTCACCACTGTGTGTTCTTGAGTGATTTATTAAATGAGACCTTCGAGAGAAACTCTTGCCACAAACTGAGCAGGAAAAAGGTTTTTCTCCAGTGTGTAATCGTGTATGTGTTTTTAAATTTGGCTTAAAAGAAAAGCTTTTGCCACAAACTGAGCAAGAAAAAGGGTTTTCTCCACTGTGTGTTCTTGCGTGTTCTATTAAATTTGCCTTTTGAGAGAAGCATTTTCCACAAACTGAGCAGGAAAAAGATTTTTCAACACTGTGCGTTCCTGTGTGCCTTACTAAATGAGACTTCCGAGAGAAGCTTTTGCCACAAACCGAGCAGGAAAAAGGTTTTTCACCACTGTGTGTTTTTCTGTGCCCTTTTAAAGACAACTTTGAAGATAATGAGTCAGTGTGACATGCCCTATCACCTTTAGTTTGCTCATTATCATCATCATCATCATTAGTATCATCATCGACATGAGCGTCTGATAATGTGTCCTCATTTTGTGCTTGTGATGGCCCCCAGTGGTCTTCATCACCTTCTGTTGTCACGTGATGCCTTGAGCTGCTGCTTGTAGGCTCCGCCCCTCTGTTGTCCTCACCCTCACCCTTGTTTTCATCTTCAGTCTTTATAGGGACAACGTTCAGTGGTGACTTGTTGATCTGCTCCTCCTCCTCCTCCTTTTTGATGTGAGTCAAGTCTGGCTCCTCTTTCACAGAACGGAGATCATTTTGTCTGACGTCTGCAGGACACAAAAAGACAAATTTGACTTGGTCAAGTCAAACCACATGCGGCGACTTTGTCTTATTTTCTACAGCGCTATCTTGACTTGTGCCTGCCGAACACCAATCAATGCGTGCGACCCCGATTTGGACTGGACCATGGGGGCATTTCACAAAATTACGTCCTACGATGTAAACCTCACTTTAGCAGCACAACAACAGTGATAAACGAGCATTTAAAAAGGAAGCACGTTGCGGCTGATGCCCGATTTAATTCCTGAATTAGTCACAGACGTTTCTGGAAGCGAGCTGAAGTTAGCACACACAGGCTCTTGTGTGCGTCTGATGGAACACCTGTTGTGGGACCCTAACTTATTGATGCAGACCACTGGGGCCCATTGCAACATAACGTCATTGATAGAATAGAAATCATTCAAGTGAAAAATGTTTACAAGTATTTCTTTTTGCATTTCGAGATAGTTTCATCGTGGGTATTTTTTTGCTTCCATTATAATCTGGATGCCTAAAAGAATTAAAGGGGCCCTGGAATCAGAGTCGCTATTTATTGCATGATTTACGTTTGGGTTTTTTTTGCCCAAAATGACATTTAGCCTGCAAGTACATTCCAACATCCCCCTTTTTATTTTTTATAAAATTTCAGTTTTTAAATAAATTTTAAAACAACATTATGTTTGAAGAGTCAAAATCCCTACACATAAGCATTAAGCAACAACACTTTCACTGTGACTTTCATGTTGACATATTTGAATAATGACTGTATATTTTAAAGTTATCCAATATGTATTCAAATTCGACTAAGATCCACCATAATATTTGAAGAGTTCACTGAATTATTTTGGAACTGCAACGATGCTTAACAGCCATAGAGTGTCAGTAATGAGTGACAAAGTAACACAACATTGTCATTTGCATAAATTACCAGGAACTATGAGATGCAAACCACCTGGGCCACAGGAACTTTATTACCAGGAACGAAATGTTGGTGGACTTGTTGGTAGAAAAGAGGGTTGTGGCGTACTCCCTTTTTAAGCCCATAGTAAGCCAAAGATGCAGATGCATTCCTTGCAGCATGCGCTTGTTCACTGATGAGATCCGTGCAACCTTGGATGGATGCATTAAATGTATTTTAAATGTTTGGATGGGGTGAAACTACACACATATGCACAAAACAGTGCAGGGCCACCGGAGGTTCATTGACTCTCACCCGACGAAGCCAGTACAAAGTTAATAAATAAATAAGACCATTACGTGCTTGATTTTTTTTTAAAACTTAATATTTTGTGTTTTATCCACTAAAATTGATCAACCGCCATTGATGTTTTCGCCGCAGTGTGCACATTTTTTAGAGTCCGGCAGAATTCCTTCCGGAAGGAATTGCTTGAACAAGATATAAATACCAGAAAACGTAAAATGTTAAATAATCAGTTCAAATTTTATAAAAAAAAAAAAAACATGCAGTTCACCCCCCACTATTGGTTATTCTTTGGCATATATTTTCTGCACTGATTTCATTTGGCAAAAACAAATGTTCAGCAAACCGACAAGTAAAAGGCAATATTTAAAAATAAAACGGCAATAACCTTGAACGCATTTCCCCAAACAACTTAATGTTGTGATGCATATTTTTAACGATAGAAAGTCGTTCTTTACAAAGCAAATAAGAGTAAGACGTGTACAAACCTGCTTTGAGTGGCACAACACGAGGCTGCTCGCAAACTTCGTCCAGCAGTTGAAAAAGTTGCTCGTTCTCTTCTTTTATTCCACAAAGTTCCTCTTCGTACTTGGGTGTCGTTTTTGCACACATTTTCAAATGATAATTCCCAAAAATCCGCACTTGATCTCTGCTTGGCGATGAGTCATGTGCCTCTTTTCGTTAGCAGCTAGCTAGCTAACAAGCTAAGCTGACTACACCGAAAAGCATCAACGCGCGAAGATGAGGTTATCGGGACACAAAGACTTAATGAATTATGTCGTAGTCCTTTAGAGTAGCACTGGACATCCTTTGAGAAAATTACAGTCAGTTCCACACTAAATCAGAAGAATTTAGCGGTGGACTGCTTTTGTTCCGGTGTGGACGGGTCGGTGGATGTGGTCGAGGTCCTTCGGAAGCTGCGCGCTTGCTTATGACGTCATGCTTTAAGCGCGTATTGTCCAAATATATTTATTTGCCTCAGTGGTTTTTTTTACACCTGGCTGTTCTATTTTAATATTTATTTTATATAATATTTTAATTCGGTTGATAAAAAAAATTAACAAAATAACTAAATTAACGCCACATTCGCGAGTCAGCATCGACGTCACTTCCGCCTATTTCCCGAGAAGCCGCTGCTGGAACAGTAGTGGGACGTTTCCGTTTCTCCGACCGAACTTGCAACAATGCTGTGGTTCACTCGGGCTGCAAGATTGTATGAATATAATGTCGGCATATACTCGCAGTGCTTCTCAGTTATTTCACGCCCGCCCCTACCAAGAAGAAAAAGATTCGCGCCACCCCACCACCAATTTTTTCTGTCTTTGTTTGTTGATGTTAGATTATCAATAAAATATCCCTTAACTAAGCTAAATTAATAAGAAATATAATTAGGAGAAATATTATAGTGAGGATCTCGAAACTCAGTACTCTGTTGTGCAAATATTGATGAGATGACAAATATTTGTCATGTTATTGTTGGAGTTGAGTCACCGTGGAAATGAGAAGTAGTTAGTAAATCAACCTTTAAAAGCCAAACTTACTCCAATGCGTGTTCGTTTTTTTGTGCTCAAGAAGAAAAGTGTCAAATAAAGACTCAACAACTGATTAGAGTTCCGATATTTAGTTTCTTCAATTTCTGGAGTTCAGGAAATAGTACAAAGACAGGTATCTGGGCAGCTTTTTCTTTATCTCACGAGAAACTCCACTCGGGTGAGCACAGTCGAAAAATGCGCACCAGCTTTCATCCCAGCTTCAGTTTTTATAGGAGTTTTTTTATGTCAAGGGTAATGTAGGTTGAATCGGTCGTCCCCGCTCCCTCCCACGGCACGGGTCCACGTCCAAGGGAAGGTCCTCCCCAGGTTAGTCATCGTCTGGATAAGTTGATTCCCGTCTGGTCCCCAAGACTGGCACGCCAAGGCTGGCCTTCTCCGGCAGGCAGTCTCTCCGTCTCTCTGCCCGCTGGCATTCCTCTGGAATCTTGTTGGTGTGTGCGTGTGTATGTCCAAGTGTCTGTGCGTGTATGAGGAGGCTGCCAGGTTGGCCGAGTGGTCTAAGGCGCTGCGTTCAGTCCCAGTCTCCCCAGGAGGCCAGGGTTCGAATCTCGAATTTCCCCATTGTGGGACTAATAAAGGGAATGTTATGTGCAGGTGTATGTATCCATGTCTGTGTGTGTGTACGCGTACGTGCATGTGCTCCGATCTCCAGTTGTTATGTCTTTCGGAATGTATTTTTTGCGATCGTGTCTATGTGACACCTCTAGTGCCAAATTTGGTGTGTTTGCATCTCTACAGCCAATTTGGAGAATGTGCTTCGTCGTATTTGACCATGAAGTGCTGTGAATGTGAATGCAAGTCATGGAAATGCTATGTGTGCAAATTTGTTCTCACTACCCAAAATTTCAATAAAGTTCACACATTTAAACTAAGTACTATAAATTTAGCATATGAGAAAAATATAATAAATCAGTAAACATCAGGCCTACCATCCCAGTCATTCTTGTGACCAGTGCTTCTAGTTTCATTTGATAAATGCTTATTGTTTCATCAATGTTTAAAATATTCCGTAAATATGAACCTGCTAAATTAAATAATTGACCTTCTGTCCTGTATAAGTGTTTAAAATAATGCCAGCAATCACAATACAATCCTTCATTTACCATTGCAGTCGTCTTAAAAAGTCTTCCAAGATGGCGGCGCGCATGGACGCAGCGGCTAACAGCTCCCCCTCACAGTGCTCCTTTTTACTTTTTATTAGTGTTTGCTTGCTCTTATTGGCATCAACTGAGGCACAACATCGATATACCCGCCAGGACATCGTGAACATTGGATATCGATGCGAAATAACCATCACAGAGGAATTTTGCTATGATCGCAAAATTCCGAACGAACTGGCGAGGCTGCCCGGCTCACCGTGGCTTGTCATCGGGGCCGGGAGGCGGCGCAGGCGACGCAGAGAGAGGAAGCAGAAGCGAGGCTGCAGGTCCGGTGTCTTGCAACGGCTGCGACGGCAGCCCCATAGGCAGCCACTACCGAGTCTGCACCTCACCAACGCCAGATCCGTGGTCCACAAAATCGACGACCTGGGATTACAAATCCTGGGAAACCGCTATGTGCGCGATAGCAGTGTGATCGTCGTCACGGAAACCTGGCTGCACGCAGACGTCCCCGACGCTAGCATCCAGCTGGCCGGGCGCTCGCTACATCGTGCGGATCGGACGAGGGACACCGGTAAGAGGAGGGGCGGGGGGCTCTGTGTTTACGTGCATGAGAACTGGTGCGGCGATAGCACGATCGTCGAGAAGCACTCTTCCCCCGACATCGAGTTCATGTCCGTTAAATGCCGGCCTTATTTTCTCCCGAGGGAGCTAACGGTAGTGATTGTCACAGCTGTTTACATCCCTCCCGACGCTAGCACTAGCACGGCGCTCTCGCTACTCGCGTGCGACATCAATAAACATCAGCGGGCCCACCCTGATGGCGTTCACGTAGTAGCGGGAGACTTTAATAAGGCCAATTTAAAGACTGTACTCCCAGAGTTTCACCAGCATGTCAAGTGCCCGACGAGGGGAGACAACACTCTCGACCATGTGTACTCGAACATCAAGCACGCATACAGAGCCCTCCCACTCGCCCCCCTCGGCCAGTCAGACCACCTGTCATTGCAGCTCGCACCTGCGTACACCCCTCTCAGGCGCAGATTCAGGCCTACCACAAAGACTGTGAAAACCTGGCGTGACGACGCCATGAGTGAATTACAGGACTGCTTTCATGACACAAACTGGGACCTCTTTGATCATCAGGACCTTGATGTCTACACGCATTGTGTACTGGACTACATCAAGTTCTGCATGGAAACTGTGTCCCAACAAAAGACTATACGGACCTTCCCAAATGCGAAGCCCTGGATGTCCAGCAGGGTTCGCGCTCTCCTCAAGGCCCGTGACGCTGCCTTCAGGTCAGGCGACAAAGCCCAGTACAGGGTGGCTCGTGCTGACCTGAGCAAAGGCATCAAGCTAGCCAAGGCAACCTACAAGGAGAGGCTGGAGGCCCACCTTGCCAGTAACAGACCACGGGAGGTGTGGCAGGGTCTACGGAGCATCACCAACTTCCGTGGCAGCAGCACGACCTCTGGAGACCCGAGTGCATCGCTGGCAGAGGAGCTTAACTGCTTCTTCGCTCGCTTTGACTCGCCCCAACCGTCACACCCCCGCACTTCAAGCTCCAACTCCCCCCCACTCATCGTAGAGGAACACGATGTGAGGCGCGCGCTCCTGGCGGTCAACCCCAGGAAAGCTACTGGACCCGACGGAATACCAGGCAAGGTCCTCAGAGCATGTGCCCACCAACTGTCACATGTTTTCTGCAGGATCTTCAACCGCTCCCTGGCTCAGGCAGTCATCCCCTCCTGCTTGAAAACTTCCACCATTATTCCTGTCCCCAAAAAGTCACCAGCCGTCCACCTGAATGACTACCGTCCTGTTGCTCTCACACCAGTCATTATGAAGTGCTTCGAGAGGCTGGTTCTCCAGCACATCAGGGACTGCCTTCCTCCCACTCTGGACCCCTACCAGTTTGCATACCGGGCTAACAGATCCACTGAGGACGCCATCGACACTGCTCTGCATGTTGTACTGGGCCACCTGGAACAACAGCGGAGCTATGCAAGGATGCTCTTTGTGGACTACAGCTCGGCATTCAACACGATCATCCCAGACATCCTCGTCACCAAACTGGACACTCTCGGCCTCCCTGCCCTCACACGCATCTGGATTAAGGACTTTCTGACCAACAGACCCCAGACTGTGTTGCTCGGCCCCTACACGTCCTCCACCCTCATGCTGAGCACCGGTTCCCCCCAAGGATGCGTGCTGAGCCCTCTCCTGTACGCCCTCTACACCTACGACTGCAGCCCGGCCCACGGCAACAACACCATCGTCAAGTTTGCTGATGACACGACAGTGGTCGGTCTGATCTCGGAAGGTGACGAGATAGCCTACAGAGAGGAGGTAAAAAGACTGACAGCTTGGTGCAAGGACAACAGACTGCACCTTAACACTGCAAAAACAAAGGAGATTGTCGTCGACTTCAGGAGGAACAAGACGCTGCCGCCCCCCCTCTGCATCGAAGGCGTGTGTGTGGAGAGGGTCCACACGTTAAAGTTCCTGGGAGTACAGATCTCCGATGACCTTTCTTGGAGTCACAACACCACAGCAGTGGTAAAGAAGGTCCGCCAACGTCTGCACTTCCTGAGAGTCCTCAGGAAATTCAACCTGGACAGGAAGCTGCTGCTGGCCTTCTACCAATCGTCCATCGAGAGCCTGCTGACGTACTGTGTCTCCACCTGGTACAGCGGCTGCACGGAGGCGGACAGAGTGAGGCTCCAGAGGACAGTCAAAACAGCGCAAAGGATTATTGGCTGCCCTCTCCCCTCGCTGTCGGACATCTACACCGCCCGGTGCCTCAGAAGGGCTCTCAACATCGTCAAAGACAATACCCACCCAAACTCACACCTGTTCGACCTGTTGCCCTCTGGCAGGCGCTACAGATGCATCAAATCAAGGACCAATAGACTGAGAAACAGTTTCTTTCCGAGAGCCATCTCCATACTGAACTCTCACACACACACGAGACCACCCTAACCTTGCAAAACAGCATTGTGATGTGTTTCTATATGCCCTATTCAGTACTGAATTCCATTGCACTGTCTTATTTATTTATCTAATTTATATATTTGTCTGTATTATTGTTGTATTGCACTGGAGAGGGGAGCCCTCTAATCTCGTTGCACACTTGAGTACAATGACAATAAAGGGATTTCTATTCTATTCTATTCTAAATGCAAAAAGAAATACTTGTAAACATATTTCACTTGAAGGATTCCTATTTTATCAATGACATAATGTTGCAATGGCCCCCAGTGGTCTGCATCATTATGTTAGGGTCCCACAACAGGTGTTCCATCAGACGCACACAATAGCCTGTGTGTGCTAACTTCAGTTCGCTTCCAGAAACATCTGTGACTATGTCCGGAATGAAATCGGGCATCAGCCGCAACATGCTTCCTTTTTAGATGCTCGTTTATCACTGTTGTGCGGCTAACGGGAGGCTTACATCGTAGGACGTAATTTTGTGAAATGTCCCCATGGTCCGGTCCAAGTTGGGGTCGCACGCATTGCTCCGTGTGCGGCAGGCACAAGTCAAGGTAGCACGGTAAAAACAATATAAGACAAAGTCGCCGCCTGAACTTTGACTTGACCAAACCAAATTTGTCCTTTTGTGTCCTGCAGACGTCAGTGGATATGATCTCCGTTCCGTGAAAGAGGAGCCAGACTTGACTCACATCAAAAAGGAGGAGGAGGAGGAGGAGATCAACAAGTCTCCAGTGAACGTTGTCCCTATAAAGACTGAAGATGAAAACAAGGATGAGAGTGAGGACAACAGAGGGGCGGAGCCTACAAGCAGCAGTTCAAGTCATCACGTGACAACAGAAGTTGATGAAGACCCCTGGGGGCCATCACAAGCACATAATGAGAACACATTATCAGACGCTCATGTCGATGATGATGATACTAATGATGATGATGGGCAAGCCAAAGGTGAAAGGGCATGTCACACTGACTCATTAACTTCAAAGCGGTCTTTAAAAGGACACAGAAAAACACACAGTGGTGAAAAACCTTTTTCTTGTTCATTTTGTGGGAAATGCTTCTCTCGAAAGTCTCATTTAGTAAGGCACACAAGAACACACAGTGGTGAAAAACCTTTTTCTTGCTCAGTTTGTGGAAAATGCTTCTCTCAAAAGGCAACTTTAACAGAACACGCAAGAACACACACTGGAGAAAAACCTTTTACTTGCTCAGTTTGTGGTAAAAGCTTCTCTCAAAATTCAAGTTTAACAATCCACACAAGAACGCACAGTGGAGAAAAACCTTTTTCCTGCTCAGTGTGTGGTAGACGCTTCTCTGAAAAGTCAAGTATAACTTGTCACACAAGAACACACAGTGGAGAAAACCCTTTTTCCTGCTCAGTTTGTGGTAAAAGCTTCTCCAATAATTCTCATTTCACAAGGCACACAAGAATACACAGTGGAGAAAAACCTTTTTCCTGCTCAGTTTGTGCCAAGAGGTTCTCTCGAAAGTCGCATTTACGACGCCACACAAGAACACACAGAGGAGACCAGCCATTCAGTTGCAGCGTTTGTGCTAAAAAATTCTTTTCTAAAGAGGGTGCTGAGAGACACAATTGTGCTGGTGAGAATTGCAGCGATCCTTGAAGCTTAAAAAAAAGACAACAAAAAACTCAAGGAACTGACTCTTTGTGGTAAGATGTAAATATGATTTTGGATAAAATATGATGAATTTAATTTTGAAAAGCTTTTTTTATTGACATTAAGCCAATGTGATCCGTGCCAGAAGAACCATTGTGTCTGAGTGATGATGATATTTTTTGTGTGTTAACATCAAACATGTAAATAAAATTAATTGCCTGTGCCTGGAACAAATATTTGTGAACATTTTGCTTTTCAGTTGTCTTTTTAAACGTACTTAATGGAAAAGGTGTGAGAAGAAACGGTGCTTATGGAATCAGTGCCTTCCACAATCATCAATAAAATGACTTGTTCCACTTGCTCAACTGGCCTTCAATAGGCCGTGAAAAGGTGAAAAACTGAACTAGAAGTTGAACTATAAAAAGAACAAGAAAGAGAAATGCAAATAGTCTCAGTTTCTCTCAAAGGTTTTGGAATGTCAGGAGTTGGCAACTTGATGGCGACTGGAGTCAGCACTGGTTTTCTCGCTGTGTTTGGCTGGCTCGTATATGTATGGTCCATTGAACAAAACTCAAACTCTTCAAATATCCCCTCACATACATTTAATATTACACTTTCTGAATAAATTTCTGACTTGCTAAAAACACTTTCTAGGTTGAGCTCTATCAAGCGTTTGGGGTTTGTTGCGAAGCAGAATCTCACTTCGGAAAATGTATCATTTTGTCTAATATACCAAATATTTTTTTTCATGCTGTATTATATTTTTTATATATTGGATTATTTTTATAATGAAATGGGGAAATATTAAAATTGGCAACCACATACAGACTTAATTCAATTAATAAGAAATATAGAAACATTTTATAAATATTGAACTCATTGAGAAGAGTCCTAATATTGAAATAAATATTGAAATATAAAAAATACTTATGTATTAAATTAATTCAATAACCCGACCCCGGATGAGCGGCAGAAAATGGCTGGATGGATGGAATAATTTAAATTGCATACATATTCAAATGAACAAATAAGTTAAGTGTCAGGGTCGCCTTTTGGCGAGGAGGAAGGTGGACCCAAAAGGCGAGGAGGCAGGGAATGGATGTCGTTCAGGGGGTTTATTAAAGGGGTTCAACAAAGGAAGACAACCGGGAAGGGAGAAAAATAACAACGTGACGAACAGAAAAAGGGGGGCGAGGAACAAAAACCGAGGCAAAAGGCTGAGGAAGGCAAACGGGAACGAGGATGGGAACAAAAGCATGAACATGAACGTGAGCGAAACGTGGTCGTGGCAGTCCGTAACTTGCGGCAATGACCCGACACAGAGTGGTGGGTCTGGGAGGCTTAAATAGTCCCAGTAATTAGGGGAGCAGATGGGAATCAGGTGCGTGATGAGGGTAACGGAGAACAGGTTCGTGGCTGGTGAGGACGAGTGCTGAGGGGAGGCGCTATCACAGCTGACCAAAACAATAACAGAAAACACATGGCGGGAAGGAGGGGACGAAAACAACAACAAAACCGCATGCACATGAAAACAATAACAATTCATGCCCGACGCGGATCATGACAGTACCCCCCCCCTCAAGGGACGGATTCCAGACGTCCCACAAAAAAGAACAAAAAGAAAAACCATGTCCAAAAACGAGGGTGGGCGGAAGGGGTCGGGCGGTGGGTCAACGACCCGTGATCGAAGCCGGTCTGGCGGATGTCCGGGAGGCCAGACCAGCGAGTCCTTTCGTGGCCATTCAGGCGGCCGTCCGGGTGGCCGAACCCGCAAGTCCAGTCGTGGCCATTCGGGCGGGCGTCCGGGAGGGCCAGATCGCCACATCGAGTGCGCCGCCGAGGCTGAGACGAAAAGCGGCGGCGGGTCGCGGGGCGCAGCCGAGACAGGAACTTGGAGCGGCGACGAGTCGGCGAGCATTGCTGACACAGGAACGTGGAGCGGCGGCTGGTCGTTGAGCCCCGCCGAGTCAGGAACGTGGAGCGGCGGCTGGTCGTCGAGCCCCGCCGAGTCAGGAACGTGGAGCGGCGGCTGGTCGTCGAGCCCCGCCGAGACAGGAACGTGGAGCGGCGGCTGGTCGTCGAGCCCCGCCGAGACAGGAACGTGGAGCGGCGGCTGGTCGTCGAGCCCCGCCGAGACAGGAACGTGGAGCGGCGGCTGGTCGTCGAGCCCCGCCGAGACAGGAACGTGGAGCGGCGGCTGGTCGTCGAGCCCCGCCGAGACAGGAACGTGGAGCGGCGGCTGGTCGTCGAGCCCCGCCGAGACAGGAACGTGGAGCGGCGGCTGGTCGTCGAGCCCCGCCGAGACAGGAACGTGGAGCGGCGGCTGGTCGTCGAGCCCCGCCGAGACAGGAACGTGGAGCGGCGGCTGGTCGTCGAGCCCCGCCGAGACAGGAACGTGGAGCGGCGGCTGGTCGTCGAGCCCCGCCGAGACAGGAACGTGGAGCGGCGGCTGGTCGTCGAGCCCCGCCGAGACAGGAACGTGGAGCGGCGGCTGGTCGTCGAGCCCCGCCGAGACAGGAACGTGGAGCGGCGGCTGGTCGTCGAACTCCGCCGACACAGGAACGTGGAGCGGCGGCTGGTCCTCGAACCCCGCCGACACAGGAACGTGGAGCGGCGGCTGGTCCTCGAACCCCGCCGACACAGGAACGGGGCGCGATGGTGGGTCGTCGTGCGTCGCCGAGGCTGAGGCGAGATGCGGCGGCGGACCGTCGTCCATCGCGGGCACCGGAACCGGGAGCGGCGGCTGGTCGTCGAACCCTGCCGAGACAAGAACGTGGAGCGGCGGTGGGTCGTCGTCCACCGCCGAGGCTGGAACCAGGAGCGGCCGTGGGTCGTCGAGCGCTGCCGGGACCAAGGCGAGCAGTGGCGACGGGTCGTCGGATGCTGCCGAGGCCAGGGCGGGGCGCGATGGTGGGTCGTCGTGCGTCGCCGAGGCTGAGGCGTGACGCGGCGGCGGACCGTTGTCCATCGCGGGCACCGGAACCGGGAGCGGCGGCGCTTCGTCAGGCGCCGCTGAGGCAGACACGGCAAGCGGCTGCTCGTCGTCCACCACGGATGCAGGGACCGGGAGTGATGGCTGCGGGCCGTGTTCTGCCGAAACGTGAGCTTGGGGCGGGAGCACGGCGTGATCAGCCTGAACGTGAACTTGGGTCGGAAGCAGGGTGTGCTCCCCTTGAACGAGAACTTGGGACGGACGCAGGACGTGCTCCGCCTGAACGTGAACTTGGAACGGACGCACAGCGTGCTCCGCCTGAACGAGAACTTGGGACGGACGCAGGGCGTGCTCCGCCTGAACGTGCTCCGCTGGATCGGGAACTTGGAGCGCGGGCGCGGCGCCGGAAAGGGGCTCAGCCGCGGGCGCGGCGCCGGAAAGGGGCTCAGCCGCTGGCGGGGAACCGGAACGGGGCTTGCCCGCGGGCGAGGAACCGGAACGAACCTCAGCGGCCGGCGAGGAGCCGGGACGGGGTTCAGCAGCCGGCGGGGAGCCGGGACGGGGCTCGGCAGCCGGCGGGGAGCCGGGACGGGGCTCGGCAGCCGGCGGGGAGCCGGGACGGGGCTCGGCAGCCGGCGGGGAGCCGGGACGGGGCTCGGCAGCCGGCGGGGAGCCGGGACGGGGCTCGGCAGCCGGCGGGGAGCCGGGACGGGGCTCGGCAGCCGGCGGGGAGCCGGGACGGGGCTCGGCAGCCGGCGGGGAGCCGGGACGGGGCTCGGCAGCCGGCGGGGAGCCGGGACGGGGCTCGGCAGCCGGCGGGGAGCCGGGTACTGAAGGCTGCAGCGGACGAGGAGCCGGTCCTGGAGGCTGCACCGGACGGGGGGCCGGCACTGGAGGCTGCATAGGTTGCTGCAGCTGGCATGAAGGCGGCTTGGGTTGCTGCGACAGACGTGGGGGCGGCATGGTCTGTGCAGCTGACGTGGAGGAGACTGCGGGCCGAGCGCAGCATTCGGGCCGGGCGCAGCCGAGACGGGAGACCTGATCCCCGTCAGCCTTCTTCATGTCGACCAGCTGGGCTTGAAGTAAGTAGACCTGCTTCTCCGCGTTCCTCTTGCCCTCTTCTGCCTCAGCCAGCACCTTCCGCAGAGCGTTCCGCTCATCCTCCTGCTGCCGCAAGCGAGTGAAGAGGCTCAGCTTTTGGCGAGTCTCCTCTTGGAGCAACTCCTGGGCATCCTGCAGCTGCGACTCCACTGAAGACAGGTCTTGGCTGACTTTGATGTTTCTGCCCTCGGCTTCAGTCAGCAGGCTGTTGACCTTGTCCAGCTCCGACTGCATCTTGGCCAACTTGTCAGCCATCTCCCGCCTCTGCTGTTCGCTCTCTCCAAACTTGACCTGCAGTTCTTGCTGTGCTGCAGTTGAGTCTACAGTGTCCTCCAACTCAGTCTTGAGAGCTTCCAGCTCCTCTCCAGGGTCTCTGCGCACCTCATCTGACTTGCTGCGCGCCTGTCTCTCCGATTCCACATCCTCCTGCAGCTCCGAGATCTGAGCTTCCAGTTCTCTGACCCTCTCCCGGGCTGATTGCCCGGAGGTGGCCTTCTCCTCTATCGAGGCCACCTGCTCCGCTTTCTGGGCCACTTGCACTTCCAGCTCGGCGAAGCGGGTGTGGAGTTCCGCAATCTGGTCATCGAATGTGACGGGGTTGCGCAGGAAGTCCAGGAAGTAGTTGATGTTTGCGGAATCGTCCTCATACTCCGCGTCGATGATCCGATGGGGAGGAATGACGGGTAGACCGTTGATGAAGTCATCTGGAGGTGGGGAAAATGCAACTGACGTGGCGCTGGGCTGATCGGCATGTTGCTGAGAGCGGTTGTCCGTACCGCCGGGAGCCTCTCGCTGGGTCCTTTTTTGGTCGGGTCATTCTGTCAGGGTCGCCTTTTGGCGAGGAGGAAGGTGGACCCAAAAGGCGAGGAGGCAGGGAATGGATGTCGTTCAGGGGGTTTATTAAAGGGGTTCAACAAAGGAAGACAACCGGGACGGGAGAAAAATAACAACGGTACCAACGTGACGAACAGAAGAAGGGGGGCGAGGAACAAAAACCGAGGCAAAAGGCTGAGGAAGGCAAACGTGAACGAGGATGGGAACAAAAGCATGAACATGAACATGAACGTGAGCGAAACGTGGTCGTGGCAGTCCGTAACTTGCGGCAATGACCCGACACAGAGTGGTGGGTCTGGGAGGCTTAAATAGTCCCAGTAATTAGGGGAGCAGATGGGAATCAGGTGCGTGATGAGGGTAACGGGGAACAGGTGCGTGGCTGGTAAGGACGAGTGCTGAGGGGAGGCGCAATCACAGCTGACCAAAACAATAACAGAAAACACATGGCGGGAAGGAGGGGACGAAAACAATAACAAAACCGCATGCACATGAAAACAATAACAAAGCCCCTCTCATGCCCGACGCGGATCATGACATTAAGAAATAATCAAGAGTGAAATAAAAAGGTTTAAATTAATATTGATATAATTTAACATTAAAATAATTGAATAAATATTGTAGTACAGTGAACCCCCGGTTATCGCGGTTAATGGGGACCGAGACCACCCGCGAAAACTGAAAATCCGTGAAGTAGCGTCGCACCTAAAAAAAAAAAAAAAAAAAAAAACGGTTTTCGCGGTTAATGGGGACCGAGACCACCCGCGAAACTGAAAATCCGCGAAGTAGCGTCGCACCTTCAAAAAAAAAAAATAAATAAATAAATTATATATAGCGGCGCACCTTCAAAAATGCTTTAAAAAATATATATTAAAAAAAAATATACGAGTAGAGAGCGAGAGAGTGAACACACTAGAACACTGTTCTACCAAACAATTTACTTACGAACAACCAATCAAAAACAAAACAAACATACAAAAACAAGCAAACACTAACATAATTAGTCCGTCGTTTTGCGCAGGGGCATGAAGAGCTTTACTGCTCCTCTTCGGTTCACTAGATGCACCAAGGGATAAAGAGCGTTTGGGAGGCATCACGAATGGCTCCACAAAACTTTTACACTTAAAAAATTACTGCGAGACAAAGACTAACTAACCGCGATCTATGGCCAGAAGCGTATTGTACATACGTATACGAGATGAGCGTGGACTGATGGGCATCGGGAGAAGCTTGGGCTACTGTAGTGAATTGGCCAATTGACCAATTGCCCATGGTGCTTACCGTATTGTATGTGCATTTCTTTGCGTTTTAAAATTTTGCAAAATGATGCAATTATATACCCCCCTGTATACAGTACACCATATAGAAAACGGGTAGAGAGAGAGAGAGAGTGAAATTCATGTTATAACAAAAAAACAAATTATTATTAAAACTTATTATTTTTTTATTCCCCAGCCATTATTTTTGTATTTATTCAATTACTTCTTTTTGTATTTATTTAATTACTTCGACTTTTACCTGCTGGTACGCCGTCCGGTGTGCCCTGTGAATGTTATGATCCTCCAGCAGAGCTGGAGGATTGAACAGGACTCTCCAAACGCAGACCCGGGAAAAAAGGTGGTGATACAAAGATATTTATTATAATCACAATATAGTCAGTGTAATCAGCGCGTCTCGCAGCAGCTGACGACATGGCGCGAGACGATCGCTGGAGGAACGCCCACACATCTGAAAAAACAAAAACACACGCGGCATGACAGGCACGGATCATGACAGTGAAATGAAAGGTGGCATTCTTTATTTATTTATTCATTTATTCATTCAGAACTGACAGCCTCGCGCTCCGCCGGTGCCCGGAGAAGGTGCTCCTCTTCGGCTTACTGTGACGCGAGCATGCCCTCCTCCTTGGGAGCTTCCATTCGGTTAAACTTAGGGGCCGTTTGGCACCGCCCGTGCCCGGGGAAGCTGCTCATCTACGGCTTAACTGCCACGCACGCCGGCCGGAGCTCTGATACGGTCCGAACCGCGCGAAACGTCGCCACCAATCGTGTCCGGGGGAACCTGCTCTTCTTCGGCCACTCTCTTCTTCGTCCACTCTCCTCTTCGGCGCACGCCGGCCGTCTAACCGCTTCAGCGCCCCCTTGTGCCGCTCGGCAAAACTACAATGCCCCCGAATATTTTTTAGACCCGCGAAGCACTGAACCGGCGAAAGGTGAACCGCGAAGTAGCGGGGGTTCACTGTATTACATAAACAAGCTTAAATATAAGTTGAAATAAATAAAAATAAAGTTGTGTATTTTTAAATGGCCTAATTTAGATCTGGGAAGTAATTCTCTTTATGAAACTATGAAGGGACTGGAGCTCACAGAAGTGACCAGTCTTGGTGCTGAAGGTCCGATGTAACCAGATACTGCCCTGAGAGAAAATATGCCTGAGCATTGTTAATGGTTGGGGCAATTCTCTCGCCAGGTCGGTGACCTTCCAGGGTATGAGAGTAATTTAAGGTGGTCACGAGTAGACTGGTCGTATCAAAGGGGAGACGCATCTGCTCTCCCTCTGGGGGACTTTTGGAGGGAAATCCCGAAGGCTAGCGGGATGAGAATGCATATGCAACAAGGGAAAATTAGATATTCATGTCCTATTTGGGCATTCCCTGTAAGAAGGGAATGTCTGAGAGGGGGCTCAAGTTTTTGGGGAGACTTCTTTTGACATCAGCATGTGACGAGAATAAAATCTTTTTCGAACCAGTTCTTTTCCATCCCCAATCCAGCCTTGCTCGGCTGCCTCTCCGCAAGGCAGCAAGGACCCAAACAGCTGCCAAGTTACAGGATGGAAAGTATACTATGAACTTACCTTTCAAGAAGAAAGATGTCTTCTTACCAAACAATTTTGCTGTGGCCCAGCAACGGTTACAAGGTCTGAAGAAGAAATTTAAGTTTGATCAGCAACTCCATCAAGAATATGTGAAGTCCATGACTAATGTAATCACTTGCAATTATGCAGAACAAGTACCCGACGATCAAAGAGACCTTGATTCAGGAAGAGTTTGGTATATTCCCCATCATGGTGTCCATCATCCCAGAAAGGGAACACTGCGTGTCGTGTTTGACTGTGGTGCCACGTTTAAGGGCTTGTCCCTGAATACGGAGCTGCTGCAAGGGCCCCTTCTCACAAGCACGTTGTGGTCCTCGTCAGCACCCGTGCGGCTGAATTCTGAAGTAGTTGTAGACTAGAAATACTCTTTTGGGGAAGACCAGAGAGCAGGGCATTACAGTAATCTAGGCGGCAGGAAATAAAAGCATGCATCAGCACCTCCGTGTTAGCCTGAGAGAGAAACGGGCGGACTCTGGCTATATTCTTAAGGTGATAAAAACCAATCTTGGTTACATTTTTAATATGAGGAATAAAACTGAGCTCAGAGTCAAAAATGACGCCCAGGTTCTTCACAAATTGTGATGATTTATAATCTTGTAGTTTTGGTAAAAGTTTTTCTCTCTGACCTTCAGGACCAATAACTAAAACCTCTGTTTTGTCCTGATTGAGCTGTAGGAAATTCTCTGCCATCCATGACTTAATATCTAAAATGCAATTTAAAAGGGTATCGATAGGCTTTGTGTCATCCGGAGACACGGCAATATACAGCCGTGTGTCATCAGCGTAGCTGTGGAAGCTGATGCCGTGTCTCCTAATGACATCCCCAAGAGGAAGCATGTACAGATTAAAAAGTATTGGGCCTAAAATTGAACCTTGGGGAACCCCACATTCAATTTCATGGGTTTTGGCGGAACAGGTATCCATACTTACAAAGAAACGTCTGTCTGTGAGATAGGAATAAAACCAGTTAAAAGCAGTACCAGAGATGCCCAATAGGTTTTTAAGTCTATTTAATAAAATGTGATTTACTGTGTTAAACGCGGCACTTAAATCCAGTAGCACCAAAACTATGAGTTTTTTTGCATCTGCAAAACACCTGAAATCATTTAGAATCCTTAAAAGAGCTGCCTCTGTACTGTGGTTCATTCTAAAACCAGATTGAAATTTCTCTAAAACATTATTTGTATTTAAAAAAATAATATAACTGTAGAAAAACATTTTTTTCTAAAATCTTACTTCAAAACGGTAAATTGGATACAGGTCTGTAATTATTTAAAACACTGGGCTCTGAATTGCTCTTCTTCAGAAGGGGCTTCACCACCGCCGTTTTAAACGCAGTGGGGAAGACACCCGTCTGAAGAGAGCAATTGACTATATTTAAAATCTGTTCCTCAAAAAAATCCATAAAAAGCTTTTAAAAGTGATGTGGGAATTGGATCTAAAAGACTGGGAGAAAACTCGACCAAGTGTCCTTGCATCAACCAGGGCAAAACTTTCCAGTGTTTCCTCTGGTAAAAATGACTGTCCAGCGTTAATAGAAGTTACATTTTGATGAGCTAAAAGACTGGATCTTATGTCATCGATTTTACTTCTGAAGTGGTCTGCAAAATTCCTCACAGAAAGCGTCTGTCCCTGTCTGTGAGGACTTTTTAATATCAGAGCTGGTTAAAAGATCGAAGGTGGAGAAGAGATACCTAGGGTTGTTTTTACTAATTGTGATGAGATTTGAGAAGTAAGACATTCTTGCCAGTTTGACTGTTTTATTGTAGGATTTGAGTTGCTGACATATTTGGTAATGAACTGTAAGGTTGCTCTTTCTCCACCTCCTTTTGCACTCCTGCATTTTCTTTTTGATTCCTTAGTTAAATCATTTCTCCACGGGGGTATCGTCTTGATTTTTATGTTTTTTGTTAAAAGTGGAACAACTGAGTCTAATGTTGATTTTAAAACCCTGTTAAAATTATCAACAATAAAATCACAAGGTGCAGGTAAAATGTCAGCAGGAGTGCTCTTTAAAATCTCAATAAAATTTGCAGCCACCTCAGAAGTTAGGTAGCGTTTTCTCACTATTCTCACCGGGGCTGCTTCTTGATTAAAACTGGCGATGTTAAAATATACACAGTAATGGTCTGACACAGCCAGGTCAACAACAGAGGACACACCAACGGACAGGCCGTAGGTTATGACCAGGTCCAGGGTGTGTCCTCTATTGTGAGTTGGCTGTGTGACATGCTGTTTAAATTCAAAATAGTTAAAAAGGTTTAAAAATTCTCTGGACAGTGAGTCCGAGATATTAACGTGCACATTAAAATCGCCAGTTATTAAAATTCTGTTATAAGTGGAATGTAAAATCGATAAGAACTCTGAAAACTCACTCATAAAAGAAGTAGAGTGATGAGGAGGTAGATAAAGTGTGACACAGAGAATAGAAGGACTGCTAAAAACAAAGGCATGGTGTTCAAAAGATAAATACCTGTTAAAAATAGTTTCCTTTGAAATAAGAGTTTAAGTTTTTATAATTGACACAGTCCCGCCTCCTCTTTTACAGTCTCTGGTCGAAAATAAAAAATTACAATTTGGTGGGCAAGCCTCGGTGAGAGCAACTGGAGCATCTGTACCTAGCCATGTCTCAGATAAAAGAATACCTTCAAGGTTGTTGTCTAAAATCAGGTCGTTTATGATAAAAGTTTTGTTTAAAAGGGAGCGCACGTTCAGCACAGCCAGGTTAATGTTTGTGCTGGACGTGCGCTCATGGTCACATGGATTTGAAATGTTAACATATAAAAGATTGTCGCCCTGTCGCTCGTTGTCCCGGAGGGGATTTCTTTCCGCTTCTTAAACGCCCTGCGCTATGCTATCTTGCGCCGCAGCAAAACGGACTTTGTTTGAACTATATGTAAGTCTATACACAGCAGCAGCAACAAGCTACGTGATGGAAAATAAACGACTCCACTAACAAGTACCGTGCTAAACGAGGAGGTGAGCAAGGAGGTGCTAAGCGCGCTAATTGCTAAAATTAATTGTTTCGATGTACGCTCGACGTTTAACAGAAGTCTCACTTGAACTGCATTTGGGTGGAGAGCCAGCAGCAATGAACAGAAATGTTGTATTGCAACCATTACGTATCTAAACATAAAATAAAAGGAACACGGAAATGTCTGACGTCATCACGACGAAGTGGTTCGATGTCAAACGTATAGTAACTGTAATGATAGCAGTTATATCATTAGTCAGTAGTTGGCAGTATTGCCTGACGTGTGTTTGGTTACCAGACGAACAAGTGAGTATGCACATAGACGAGAATGCAAGTCAGTAAATAAAGAGACACAAGCTTGCAGCATCACATTACCTGCGTGACTTCTTCAGATAGAAGCCAGAACATTACATGGTACCAGGTCGCGGGTCAAGAAAAGGACTGACGCGAGATGGACTCCGTAAGGCCACCAGAAGCGCTGAAAAAGATGGGAAATGTGGACGCGAGTTGGCGGGCTTTCAAGCAACAATTCCAGCTCTACCTTGCCGCCGTGGGAGTCGGTAACAGAGCGGACGAAAGAAAAATAGCCCTTTTGAGAACCAATGCCGGAGCCGAGGCCATCGAGGTATTCAACACCTTTGTTTATGATGAACCCGAAGATAAAGACAAGTTTGAAAAGGTCCTACAAAAATCTGATGAACACTGTCTAGCAAAGAAAAACTGAACTTATGAGAGATACGTGTTTCGTTCAAGACTCTAACAGCCCGGTGAGTCCTTTGACAATTTCCCCATTGATCTCAAAATTAAAGCTAAGTCTTGTAACTTGGGTGATCTGAAAAACTCAATGATAAGGGATCAGACTGTGTTCGGGACGAACGAAAAGAAACTAAGAGAGACGCTGTTGAGGGAAGCCGACCCAACATTGGAAAGTGCAATAAAGACTTGCCAAGCTAACGAGCTAGCAAAGCAGCACGTGCTAACTTTCCAAGCAGCGCCATCTTATGAAAAAAACAGAGTCCGTGAAGGCAGTGACGAGGAAAGGTAAACTGCGATTCAAGAAAAAGACCAAAAACAATGAAAATGATCAAGCTCCATTCAGCTGTAAAAAGTGGAGAAATGCACGAGCCAAAACGGTGTCCTGCATTTGGGAGAACATGTGCTAAGTGTAAAAAGCAAAATCACTATGCTAAGATGTGCGACACCAAGAAGAACGTGCACACCGTGCAGGAAGACACAGATGGTAGTGATGACCTAAGTGACACTTTTTTCATCAAAATCGTGTCATATGACAAACGCGATGTGCAACAACAAACTGGAGGAGACCCAGAGCAAGCTGTTTATGCAGTAAAAGAAGACAAATGGATTGCACCACTGCTTGTCAATGGGACTCTGGTTACTTTTAAAATAGACACAGGAGCAAAAGCAAACATAATTAATGAAAAAGACTTGAATTCACTTGAAGAGAAACCGGAAAGAGTCACAGACAAGCCCGTGAAATTGAAAACCTACAACAATCAGCCAATAAAAACAAAGGGATGTTGTAGGCTAAAAGTGACAGCAAAGGGAAGACAACACAAATTAACGTTCACAATTGTTCCAAGTGGACTGGAGTCAATCCTGAGAGACAAGACATCTGAAGATCTTGGATTGATAAAAAGAATTTACCAAATCAACAGCAAGGATGTCAATAAGAACAACAAAGTGTTGCAGAGTGAAGGTAGTAAGAGTATAGTGAACAAATACTTTTCTGTCTTCAAAGGACAAGGGACGCTACCTTGTCCTTACAAAATACAGCTCAAGGAAGATGCTAAACCTGTAGTACATGCCCCGAGAAGAGTTCCAGCCCCTCTCAAAGATAGATTAAAAAAGGAACTGTGCAGAATGACACCAATAAGAGTCAGAGAGAAAATGTAAGAACCCACCGACTGGGTAAATTCCATCACGTGTGTTAAAAAGAGGAACTCCCCAGAGTTACGTGTTTGCCTCGACCCCAAAGATCTGAATGAAAACATGATAAGAGAACATTATCAGATTCCCAAGCGTGAAGAAATCCTGAGTGACATGGCAGGTGCTAAGTACTTTAGCAAATTAGATGCATCGCATGGATTTTGGCAGCTGAAGCTGGACACTGAAAGCAGCAGGTACACCACCTTCAACACACCATTTGGGCGTTTCTGTTTTCTGAGACTGCCATTTGGCATAAAGTCTGCGCCTGAGTTCTTTCACAGAGCTATGGAGTCAATCATAGAAGGTCTGGAAGGAACCCGTGTGTACATTGATGATTTGGTTGTTTGGGGAAACACGGAACAAGAACACAATGAGAGACTCGAGGAACTGCTACAAAGAGTTAAAATGAATGGATTTAAACAAAAACGAGAGAAATCTCTCATCTCGTTGCACACTTGAGTACAATGTCAATAAAGGGATGTCTGATTTCTGAAATGTCTGTTTGGAGTTACAGAATTGACACAGCAGATGGAGTAGTGCCAGACAGAACCAAAGTGCAAGCAATACAAGACATGCCAGCTCCAACTGAGAAAAAAGGACTTCTGCGAGCAATGGGGATGATAAACTTCCGGGGCAAGTTCATTCCAAACCTCTCTTCAAGAACAAAGTCCCTAAGTTTGCTGCTGCATCACAACGTAGTCTTTGAGTGGACAACAAAACATGACGAAGAATGGCAAGATCTAAAGAGAACTGTGACAGCTGAGCCAGTCCTTGCCTACTTTGATCCATCAAAACCAACCAAAATTTCCACGCTTGCGTCGAAAGATGGGCTAGGTGCCGTACGGCTGCAAAAGGCGAGAGATACATGTCAACCTGTAGCCTATGCATCCAGGTCAATGTCAGAGACTGAAAAACGCAATGCTCAGATCGAAAAGGAGTCACTGGGTCTAGTGTTTGGATTTGGCAAATTTCACACGTATGTTTATGGACTGCCCACGTTCATAGCAGAGACTGATCATAAGCCACTGATTTAAACTAGGAAGAAAAATCTCAATGACATGACGCCCAGAATTCAACGCATGATGATGACATTGCAGCGCTATGATTTTGAGCTAACTTACACGCCTGGAAAATACATAGTGCTTGCTGATGCGTTATCCCGAGCGCCGCACCCTAACAGTGACATCAAGGACTGCGTTACGGCGGAGGAGGCTGAGGCTCACATCAACATGGTCACAGCCGCACTTCCTGCTACTGACGCTATGCTGCAACAAATTGTTGCAGAGACGGCTATGGACGCAGTCTTGAACAAAGTGTCACAATGTATGAACAATGGATGGTCAAAAGGGAACTGCCCTCAGTTTTACCCGATGAGAGCGGAGTTGTGCATGGCGGACGGCCTCCTGCTGAGGACGGACAGGATTGTAGTTCCACAAGCTATGCACAAGGACATGCTTCAGCGTCTTCACAAAGGACACCTGGGAGTAGAGAAATGTAAGAGAAGAGCACGAGAAGCCATCTACTGGCCGGGCATTAACAAAGACAGAGAAGAAATGATTAAAAAATGCCAAGTTTGCCAAAAACATCAACACAAACAAGTCAAAGAGCCAATGCTGGTAGCTGACCTTCCCACAACTCCCTGGCAGAAGGTAGGCACTGATTTGTTTCATATAAGAGAACATTATCAGATTCCCAAGCATGAAGAAGTCCTGAGTGACATGGCAGGTGCTAAGTACTTCAAATTAGATGCATCGTATGGATTTTGGTATTCATAAATGTGTTTGGTTTGCTTTTGAAATAAAGATTTTACAAAAAACGTATGAGTAAATATTTATCATCTCATCAATATTTGCACAACAGAGTACTGAGTTTCGAGATCCTCACAATAATAATTCTCAAAATTATATTTCTTATCAATTTAGCTTAGTTAAGGGATATTTTATTGACAATCTAACATCACGATACAAAGACAGAAAAAAAATTGGTGGTCGGGGGGAGCGAATCTTTTTCTTCTTGGTAGAGGCCGGCGTGAAATAATTGAGAAGCACTGCTAGTATATGCAGACATTATATTCAAACAATCTTGCAGCCCGAGTGAACCGCAGCATCGGTCAGAGAATCGTAAACGTCCCACTGCTGGAGCAGCAAAGGCTTCTCGGGGCATAGGCGGAAGTGACGCGAGAGATGACTCACCAATGTGGCGTGAATTTAGTTATTTTGTTAATTTTTTTAATCAACCGAAATAAAATATTATATAAAAAATATATATATTAAAATAGAACAGCCAGGTGTAAAAACAAACACAGAAGCAAAGAAATATATTTGAAAAATACGCGCTTAAAGCATGACGTCATTAGCAAGCGCGCAGCTTCCGCAAGACATCCACATCCACCGACCCGTCCACATCGGAACAAAAACAGTCCACCGCTAAATTCTTCTGGTTTAGTGTGGAACTGACTGTAATTTTCTCAAAGGATGTCCAGTGCTACTCTAAAGGACTACGACATATTTCATTAAGTCTTTGTGTCCCGATAACCTCATCTTCGCTCGTTGATCCTTTTCGGCGTAGTTAGCTTAGCTTGTTAGCTAGCTAGCCGCTAACGAAAAGAGGCACATGACTCATCGCCAAGCAGAGATCAAGTGCGGATTTTTTGGAATTATCATTTGAAAATGTGTGAAAAATCTACACCCCAGTACAAAGAGGAACTTCGTGGAATAAAAGAAGAGAACGAGCAACATTTTCAACTGCTGGGCGAAGTTTGCAACCAGCCTCGTGTTGTGCTACACGGAGCAGGTTTGTCCACGTCTTACTCTCATTTGCTTTGTCAAGAACGACTTTCTATCGTTAGAAATGTGCATCACAACATTAAGTTGTTTGGGGACATGCGTTCACGGTTATTGCCATTTTATTTTTAAATGTTGCCTTTTACTTGTCGGTTTGCTGAACATTTGTTTATGCCAAATGAAATCAGTGCAGAAAATAAATGCCAAAGAATAAGCAATATTGGGGGGTGAACTCCATGTTTTTCCCAGTATAAAATTTGAACTCATTTAACATTTTACATTTTCTGGTATTTATATCTTGTTCAAGCAATTTCTCCCGGAAGGAATTCTGCCTGACTCTAAAAATGTGCACACTGCGGCGAATACATCAATGGCGGTTGATCAATGTTAGTGGATAAAACACAAAATATTAAGTTTTTAAAAAAAATCAAGAACGTAATGGTCTTATTCATTTATTAAGTTTGTACTGGCTTCGTCGGGTGAGAGTCAATGAACCTCCGGTGGCTCTGCACTGTTTTGTGCACATGTGCGTAGTTTCACCCCATCCAATCATTTAAAATACATTTAATGCATCCATCCAGGGTTGCACGGATCTCATCAGTGAACAAGCGCATGCTGCAAGGAATGCATCTGCATCTTTGTCTGACTATGGGCTTAAAAAGGGAGAACGTCACAACCCCCTTTTCTACCAACAAGTCCAGGAACATTTAGTTCCTGGTAATAAAGTTCCTGTGGCTCAGGTGGTTTGCATCTCTCCCACAACTCATAGTTCTTGATAATTTATCCAAATGACAATGATGATGTATCAGTGGGAGGTCTTGTGTTACTTTGTTACTCATTACTGACACCCTATGGCTGTTAAGCATCATTGCAGTTACAAAATAATTCAGGGAACTCTTAAAATATTATGGTGTATCTTAGTCTAATTTGAATATGTATTGGATAACTTTAATATAAACAGTCATTATTCAAATATGTCAACATGAAAGTCAGAGTGAAAGTGTTGTTGCTTAATGCTTATGTGTAGGGATTTTGTCTCTTCAAACATAATCTTTTTTAAATTTGATTTAGAAACAGAAATTTTATTTAAAAAAAGTAAAAAGGGGAATGTCGGAATATACTAGCAGGATAAATGTCATTTTGGGTAAAAAAAACAAACAAACGTAAATCATGCAATAAATAGCCACTCTAATTCCAGGGCCCCTTTAATTCTTTTCGGGATCCAGATTATAATGGAAGCAAAAAGTACCCACGATGAAACTATCTCTAAATGCAAAATGAAATAATTGTAAACATATTTCACTTGAAGGATTCCTATTTTATCGATGTCATTATGTTGCGATGGCCCCCAGTGGTCTGCATCAATATGTTAGGGTCCCACAACAGGTGTTCCATCAGACGCACACAATAGCCTGTGTGTGCTAACTTCAGCTCGCTTCCAGAAACGTCTGTGTCTAATTCAGGAATGAAATCGGGCATCAGCCGCAAGGTGCTTCCTTTTTAAATGCTCGTTTATCACTGTTGTGCGGCTAATGGGAGGCTTACATCATAGGACGTAATTTTGGGAAATGTCCCCATGGTCCGGTCCAAGTTGGGGTCGCACGCATTGCTCCGTATGCGGCAGGCACAAGTCAAGGTAGCACGGTAGAAACAATATAAGACAAAGTCGCCGCATGAGCTTTGACTTGACCAAACCAAATGTGTGTTTGTCTTTTTGTGTCCTGCAGACGTCAGTGAAGACGATCTCCGTTCTGTGAAAGAGGAGCCAGACTTGACTCACATCAAAAAGGAGGAGGAGGAGGCGGAGATCAACAAGTCACCAGTGAACGTTGTCCCTATAAAGACTGAAGATGAAAACAAGGATGAGAGTGAGGACAACAGAGGGGCGGAGCCTACAAGCAGCAGTTCAAGTCGTCACGTGACAACAGAAGGTGATGAAGACCACTGGGGGCCATCACAAGCACATAATGAGGACACATTATCAGATGCTCATGACGATGATGATACTAATGATGATGATGATGATGGGCAAGCTAAAAGTGAAAGGGCATGTCACACTGACTCATTCACTTCAAAGCTGTCTTTAAAAGGGCACAGAAAAACACACAGTGGTGAAAAACCTTTTTCTTGTTCAGTTAGTGGGAAATGCTTCTCTCGAAAGTTTGATTTAACAATCCACACAAGAATGCACAGTGGCGAAAAACCTTTTTCCTGCTCGGTTTGTGGCAAAAGGTTCTCTGTAAAGTCACATTTAACAAGGCACACAAGAACGCACAGTAGAGAAAAACATTTTTCCTGCTCAGTTTGCGGAAAAGGTTTCTCTCAAAAGGCAAGGTTCATAGCACACAAAAGAATACACAGTGGAGGAAAACCATTTTCTTGCTCGGTTTGTGGCAAAAGCTTCCTGCATAAGTCAACGTTTACAATCCACACAAGAACACACACTGGAGAAAAACCTTTTTCCTGCTCAGTTTGTGGAAAATGCTTCTCTCAAAAGGGAAATTTAACAGAACACACAAGAACACACAGTGGTGAAAAACCTTTTTCCTGCTCAGTTTGTGGCAAAAGCTTTTCTCTAAAGTTCCGATTAACAGAGCATGCAAGAACACACACTGAAGAACCTCTTTCTTGCTCATTTTGTGGTAAAATCTTCTCCCA
Organism: Idiotropiscis lumnitzeri; assembly: GCF_059441095.1. Lineage (NCBI taxonomy): Eukaryota > Metazoa > Chordata > Actinopteri > Syngnathiformes > Syngnathidae > Idiotropiscis > Idiotropiscis lumnitzeri. The sequence continues at coordinate 24,637,857 of NC_142392.1, read as the reverse complement.
TAAGTCACATTTAACAGAACACACAAGAACACACAGTGGTGAAAATCCTTTTTCCTGCTCAGTTTGCGGAAAAAGTTTCTCTCAAAAGGCAAGTTTAACAAGACACACAAGAACTCACAGTGGAGAAAAACCTTTTTCCTGCTCAGTTTGTGGAAAATGCTTCTCTGAAAAGTCAACGTTAACAAGACACACAAGAACACACAGTGGAGAAAAACCTTTTTCCTGCTCAGTATGTGGAAAATGCTTCTCTGAAAAGTCACATTTACGATACCACACAAGAACACACAGTGGAGATAAGCCATTCAGTTGCAGCGTTTGTGCTAAAAAATTCACCACTAAACAGCAGGCTGAGAGACACGATTGTGATGGAGAGAATATAGGGCTGGGCAATATGACCTAAAATCAATATCGCAATAAAATGAGCAATTTTACCTCGATAACGATGAATCACGATAAATTTCCGCCCGTGGACCAAAATCAAAATAAATGCAGGAAATACATAATAACTGTTTTCTTTATTGACCAAGTGGTACACATTACTTTCAATGGAAAATAAAAGTACAAAAATCATGTGTAGAAGCCTTCCAAATATCTTACTTTGCATGACTTGAACAATGTCACAAAGAACAGGAGAAAAAGGGTACTTCTCGCAAAATCTTCTCTGCAAATAGATTGTGCCAAGATGCTGTAATGCCATGTGCAAAGGCGCTAGTCGCCTGTAAACAAAATGCTAAATAAAATGAAACAAAATGTCAATGGAATGCCAATGCCAAATAAACAAGTGTACTTCATCAGGAAAATGTGCGGTCTCGAGTACTCCGGTGCGCAGTTGCCACTTGTCGACAATGTAATGCACAGTCAGGCTCAAACAGGGGTCCATGTTGCGACTCGACCACAAGTCGGATGTGGATACAAAACGCTTGACATGTCTCCGCTCCCGTCCCGATGTTGTCCATATCGGGAAATACGGTTTGCAACAAATATTTTCGTACCTCTTGTTGTTTTATGAGGCGTTTAAATCTTGTGCGCACTGTCGCTCGAGGAGCTACATCTTTAGCAATGTGCTAGGCCAGTGTTTTTCAACCTTTTTTGAGCCAAGGCACATTTCTTTCATTGAAAAAATCCCGCGGCACACTACCAGCTGAAAATGTGAAAAAAAGTGTTTTTTTAACATTGAAAAATGACCTATTAAAAGTCTTGAATATGAATCAAATCAACAAAGAATAAAGTATCGTAAAATCTTTCACATTATTCTCAGTGTGAAACCTGTGCCTGTTTGGATGAACACAGAGCTGATATATTGGCAGGAATCAAAGTATTAATTCCTCTGCCACGAGTGAGACTTTTTTTTATTTAGCCACAAGTTCAGCGACGTGGTAGCTAGCTTTAAGGGCTCTCTCGCTTACCTTTGCGGTTTTTCTCATGAAAGTTGCTTGTTTCTCCGTGTGTTCACTCAGGCCAACAAAATACGCCACATTTTTGTTTTGAAGTAAAGGGCGTTTCGTTTGGAGATGGCGTTTAAGCGTGCTTGGGACCAGAGCGCCGTTGGAGAGCTTTTCACCACATACCAAGCACAACGGAGTCGGTGTCGTTGCATCTCCGGTAAAAGTAAATCCAGATGAAAGATAGCTTTCGCTGTATTGCCTCACGGCAGAAACTTTGCAGGACATCTTTGCTTTTTTTTTTTTTTACCTCCACTCATACTAGGGCCTTCATCTATGTCTGGGTTTTGTCCAGGGTCCAGTTCAGAGTCAGCATTTTTTTCTCTTCAAAAACATATCCATTACTTTAACCGTCGTTCTGTTATCCACTTTTTTCATTCTGCTATCCACTTCTCGCTTGTCTCCAAGCACAAGGCAATTCACTACCTGCTGCCGCCGCCTACTGGTTTGGAAGAGTACTACATTTTACTACTTAACTCTACAGGCGCTAGACCGCACAGGTACACAAATTGAATAATTTCCCACGGCACACCTGACAATATCTCACGGCACACTGGTGTGCCGCGGCACAGTGGTTGAAAAACACTGTGCTAGGCTATCGCGTCCACCTCTTAGACGTTCTCTCGTATGGTGTTGCCTCCGTTATGGGCTGTTGTCACTGGTCCAACCTTGCTTCTCACTTTGAACTTTTAGCACAAGCTCCAAGTCAACAGCGTGGTTGTGTTGTGGGTGGTGAAAAAGAAAAGGTTGGACGCGCTGTTTCAGGTGCTTACGACGCACTTTGTAGTTCGTGTTCTTTTGCTCAAACATCGTCTTTTTGGAACCCAAAACATTTCTTAACGACAGATGTCGGAATTTCTTTTCGGGACAAGCGCGACAGGAACAATTTCAACGAACATTACGTCGTCTTCAGCCGTGTCAGCTGCTTCTGGATTTGAATCGACAGCTATGACCGCGTCGTCAGTTTTCTTTCTTGTTCAGCTGGGTGGAGTCACGTGACTACAGCCGCTCAAGCCGTCTTACAGGGGCATGAACATAGCTGCAGACTAAAAGGACTTCTTTTTTTTTTTAAACACCGAATTAACCGACATGGGCAAAATTATTTTATTAAATTTCGATCACGGTAAATTTTCGGTTTATTGCCCAGCCCTACGAGAATAGCAGCGATCCTTGAAGCTTAAAAAGACAAAAAAAAAAACCTGAAGGAACTGACTCTTCGTGGTAAGATGTAAATGTGATTTAGAAAATATGATATATTGAATTTTCAAAGCTCTTTTATTGACACAAGGCCAATGTGATCAGTGCATTGTGTCTGAGTGATGATGATTTTTTTGTGTTTACATCAAACATTTAAATGAAATTAATTGCCTTTGCCTGGAACAACATTTGTTAACGATATGCTTTTCGGTTGTCTTTTAAATCGTACCTAATGGAAAAGGTGTGAGAAGAAACTGGGCTTATGAAATCGGTTCCTTCCACAATCATCAATAAAATCACTTGTTCCACTTGCTCACCTGGCCTTCATTACGCTGTGTGAAAAGGTGAAAAACTGAACTCAAAGTTGAACTATAAAAAGAACAAAAAGAGAAACGCAAATAGTCTCAGTTTCTCTCAAAGGTTTTGGTATGTCAGGAGTTGGCAACTTGATGGCGACTGGAGTCGGCGTTTATTTGTCACCACGGACGAGATGATTCGCATCACCCTGTTTGTTGCTGCTGCTGTCTGAATTGGACCCTGGAGGTCACCTGCCAGCATCCCTGAATTTCACCGGCGGATATTCAGCTATCCCACGTCTGACCCCAAATTGTTGTGGAATTTTCAGCAGTTAGGGAAGATCAATGAGATAGTCTGGAAAATAAATTGTCTTTTGGGTCAGTCTGCTGAGTGATCTCAATGGGTGCGTGGGAAGATACTGATGCACACAGGAAGATGAAGATTTATTTGACAGTAACTGTGTAATCTTAAAACAAAAAGATATTTTTTCTGCGTTGAGCCTACTTATCAGTCAAGGTCGTGTTGTTTTGGCTTCACAAAGAATCCTCTCGTACAAGAAGCGAAAGGCACTTTCTTCAAAAGCAGGTGGCCACAATAAATAGCAAAAACCTTACTTGCTAAATAATTTTCCATAATATTAAGATTGAACAAAATAGTGACACAAATATTGAAAAAGTAAATACAGTCACGAGTAAACATTGAATACTAAATTATTACTAAAACAGTTCAATGAATCTTGAAATAAATAATGAATCACCGTAGTTTAATGAATACTGAAACGAATAATGAAATATTTAAGTTATTTAAGTTATAAACATTGAAATCATTTTTTAAGACTCTAACATTTAGAGAATAAAACAGTGATGTATTTTAATTTAAAATTCGCAACCACGTCGCTGGCGAAAAACCCTGTAAAGAGGCAAATATGTTGACAAAAAGTTTCATTTTATCATGTCAACTGTTAATAATAGAGAAATACATTTGGAATACTGTCCAACCAACAACATGGTGTCAGATGTGAAAACAAAACCAGCAACAAAAGTAAAATTCAATACATCTCTCAAGTTCATATTTGGGAACTAAAATGTTTGTTCATGTGCATCTTAGGTTTTTCTCTATGTTTAGAAGAAGATAACAATGATTTGCATCGCAAATGGCGACATCTGTCGGTGAGTTGGTGACAGTGCTCCACACAGCCAGCAGCCAATCATATCACAGCGGGGTGTGTCCTGTTCTTCCGCTTTCGTGACGAACAGACTGCCATTTTCTCGAAGGAAAAAAACGACGCCATCTTTCATTCGTCTCGTCGAACAAAGAGAAGCTCACGCGTTATCGCCAAGCAAAGACCAAGTGCGGATTTGTTGAGATTGGCGTTTGAAAATGTGTGCTAGAACGACACCCAAGTACAAAGAGGAACTTTGTGAAATAAAAGAAGAGAACGAGCAACATCTTCAACTGCTGGACGAAGTTTGCAACCAGCTTCGTGTTGTGCCACACAAAGCAGGTTTGTACACGTTTTACTCTCATTTGCTTTGTAAAGAACGACTTTCTATCGTTAAAAATATGCATCACAACATTAAGTTGTTTGGGGGAATGCGTTCAAGGTTATTGCCGTTTTATTTTTAATTATTGCCTTTTACTTGCAGGTCTGCTGAACATTTGTTTATGCCAAATGAAATCAGTGCAGAAAATGGATGCCAAAGAATAACCAATAGTGGGGGGGTAAACTCCGTGTTTTTTTTCCCCATTTTAAAATTCGAACTGATTGTTTAACATTTTACATATTCCGGTATTTATATGTTGCTAAAGAAATTAAGTTTGTCATGTCATCATGTTTCAAAACTATGCTGACAGATGTAGTGTATTTTTATATCCACACTGATAAAAATTTTGGGGCTGATCTACTTAGAAAATGTAAGGTAACCTTTTGCATCACACATTTATGTTTATAAAGCAAGGACAGTGCTTTTTTCATCTACTTAATTTCTTGTGCATAAGAAATCGGTTTTGTAAAGTCTACTTAATTTTACATGTCAAGTTAGTTTCAATTTTGCAAGTGAAGTCAACTTAATTCTGCAAGTTTGTTAACTACATTACTTCAGTAAATGCAACCTAACTATTCAAGTTAACTTGCTTGCAAAGTTAAGTAGACTTTACTTGCGAAAATAAAACTAACCTGACTTGCAAAGTTAAGTGGATTTTACTTGCAAATCTAATTTCTTCCACACAAGAAATGAAGTAGCCTTTACAAAACAATCCTTGCACTATCTACATAAAAATGTGATGCAAAAAGTTACCTTACATTTAGTAAGTAGATCAAGCACACCATTTTGTGTCATGCTGGGTCTACTTTAAATATTAAGTATGTGACACCTGTTGGGCAATCATCCACTGATCACTCAAAATATGTTTCCAAGGCCAAGGGTCAACATGACTATGAATGAATTCCAACAACTGATTAATCAAATAATTGGTAACAATTAAATTATAAACTATTTTTGTAAAGGACAAACAGGCAATCATTAGTTGCGGCCCCAACACTACACCATGAACAACATGTGTCAAACCATGCATGTATAATTTTGTGACTTAATTCAAAACACAACTTGGAATTTCTTGAGTTTATATAAGCATATTTATTTGACAAGAAAATATTTTTTGTTATGAACAGTGAGGGTGAAGGTAAGACGTGGCAAAGTTAAATACATTGAAAGGACATGTTCATTCATAATCGATGTTTGTCTAAAAAATTAAGTCTCCTAATATCCGTTCATCTAACACCAACCAAACATCCATTCTATGCTTGTGGACGTTTTTATTAAATTCTGTTAAAAATAATTATAATTTTGTCACCTTTTAAATAGAGAAATCTAAGATCATAAAAGAATGAATGCATGTTCCGTGGAATCTGATTTGTCAACACGGAAAAGCCCTGAGTGATGAAAACGTGAACATATGGTTCAGGAACAGGTCTCTTTGACGGCAAAAGTCTGACTATGGTAAACAATTGATAATTAGACCTCAATGAAGTGATTGTGCATTTGAAAAAGTCCATATCTTGACTGTGAAAAGCTAAAGTGAGAAACTAGGATTAACTATTTGGCAAACACTAGAACGTATTCAGTCTCGAGGAAGACTGAATGCAGTAAAATTGCAATAAGGAGAACAACAAACCAGCCCAGTGTGTTACAATGTCCTGGAAACAAAGTTTGGGATTGCCCCTGAGGGTGAAATTCCTCTCTGAACTCCTCCTTTTTGGCTCGGCAGCAACTCATGAAACAGGGAAACTGATAAGAGATACAATTTTGTTGAAACAGAACATGCAAGGTTAAAGGTCATGCAAAACGAAAAAAAAAAAAACATCTAATGTTCCATACTTCAATTTGGGGACGGATGGACTACGGTAATTCAAATTAATGGAACAACATTTTGAGATGGAAATGACAGGAATATGATGAATTATGAGGGGACTTTTGATATACAGTGAACCCTCGGTTATCGCGGTTAATGGGGACCGAGACCACCCGCGAAAACTGAAAATCCGCGAAGTAGCGGCGCACTTTCAAAAATGCTTAAAAAAAAGTGCGAAGTAGCGGCGCACCTTCAAAAATGCTTAAAAAAAATAAATAAATATATATATATATATATATATATATATATATATATATATATATATATATATATATACGGGTAGAGAGAGAGAGAGTGAAATTCATGTTATAACAAAAAACAAAACAAATTATTATTAAAACTTATTTTATATTCCTCAGCCATTATTTTTGTATTTATTTAATTACTTCGACTTTTACCTGCTGATACGCCGTCCGGTGTGCCCTGTGAAATGAAAGGTGGCATTCTTCATTTATTTATTTATTCATTTATTCATTCATAACTGACAGCCTCGCGCTCCGCTCATGCCCGGGCGGAAGTTGTTCCTCTTCGGCTTAACTGCCACGCACGCCAGCCGGTCTCCTCCGGAGCTCTCGCACGGTCCCGAGCGAAGCGAAATGTCGCCGCGCTCGTGCCCGGGTGGAAGGTGCTCCTCTTCGGCTTACTGTGACGCGAGCATGCCCTTCTCCTCCGGAGCTTCCATTCGGTTAAACTTGGGGGCCGCTTGGCACCGCGCGAGTGCCCGGGCGGAAGGTGATCCTCTCCGGCTTAACTGCCGCACGCCGGCCGGAGCTCTGATACGGTCCGAACCGCGCGAAACGTCGACACCAATCGTGTCCGGGGGAACGTGCTCTTCTTCGTCCACTCTCCTCATCGCCCACGCTCTTCTTCGACGCACGCCAGCCGTCTAACCGCTCCAGCGCCCCCTCGTGCCGCTCGGCGAAACTACAATGCCCCCGAATATTTTTTAGACCCGCGAAGCACTGAAGCGCGAAGTAGCGAGGGTTCACTGTACAGTAAATTGATATAAATTAAATTAGATATTTTTAGTCTGCGCATAATCCACTTCAAAGAATACTGACTCATTGGTTGAGGAAAACGGGGTTATACAGTGAACCCCCGCTACTTCGCGGTTCACCTTTCGCGGGTTCAGTGCTTTGCGGGTCTAAAAAATATTCGGGGGCATTGTAGTTTCGCCGAGCGGCACAAGGGGGCATTGAAGCGGTTAGACGGCCGGCGTGCGCCGAAGAGGAGAGTGGACGAAGAAGAGAGTGGACGAAGAAGAGCAGGTTCCCCCGGACACGATTGGTGGCGACGGACACGATCGGGGGCGACGTTTCGGACCGTACCCGAGCTGCGGCCGGCGTGCGTGGCAGTTAAGCCGAAGAGAAACAACTTCCGCCCGGGCACTCGCGCGGCGACATTTTGCTTCGTTCGGGGCCGTGCGTGAGCTCCGAAGGAGACCGGCCGGCGTGCGTGGTAGTTAAGCCGAATAGGAGCACCTTCCGCCCGGGTACCGGCGGAGCGCGAGGCTGTCAGTTATGAATGAATAAATAAATAAATGAAGAATGCCACCTTTCATTTCACTGTCATGATCCGTGCCTGTCATGCCGCGTGTGTTTTTGTTTTTTCAGCTGTGTGGGCGTTCCTCCAGCGATCGTCTCGCGCCATGTCGTCAGCTGCTGCGAGACGCGCTGATTACACTGACTATATTGTGATTATAAATATCTTTGTATCACCACCTTTTTTCCCGGGTCTGCGTTTGGAGAGTCCTGTTCAATCCTCCAGTTCTGCTGGAGGATCATAACCTTCACAGGGCACACCGGACGGCGTACCAGCAGGTAAAAGTCGAAGTAATTAAATAAATACAAAAAGAAGTAATTGAATAAATACAAAAATAATGGCTGGGGAATAAAAAAATAATAAGTTTTAATCATAATTAGTTTTTTGTTATAACATGAATTTCACTCTCTCTCTACCAGTATATATATATATATATATATATATATGATTTTTTTTAAGCATTTTTGAAGGTGTGCCGCTACTTTGCACCTATATATATATATATATATATATATATATAGGTGCGAAGTATATATTTACACGGTGTTTTTTTTGTTTTGTTTTGTTTTTTTAAGGTGCGACGCTACTTTGCGGATTTTCAGTTTTCGCGGGTGGTCTCTGTCCCCATTAACCGCGATAACCGGGGGTTCACTGTATTAGTTCAGTGGTTCTCGATTATTTCCTGTCACGCCCCCCCATACCAAGAAGAAAATAGATTTGCGCCCCCCCACCACAATTGTTTTTACATTTCGTACTAATGTACATGTTCTTTGTATTATAAATGTTAGATTGTCAATAAAATATCCCTTAACAAAGACAAATTGATTAAAAAAATCTATCATTTTGAGAACGACTATTGTGAGGATCTCGAAACTCAGCACTCTGTGGTGCGAATATTGATGGGATGATAAATATTTACTATACGTTTTTGTTTAGTTTTTTTTAACTTTATTAACATGAACAAACCAAACAGTTATTAATACGTACATAATATAGAAAAGACAAAAAGCCAGGGGGATTTCAAACAAAAATTCTGTATAAATAACATAAAGCAACAGTTTTAATTTGTTGACTATACATTTTTTTTTATGTTTACAATCTGTTTGACGTCAAACCACTTCGTTGTGATGACGTCAGCCATTTCCGTGTTCCAGCCTGAGAGCGTCTGCTAAAGTGCTAACGTAGCCATCGTCTTATTTTGTTTGGATACGTAATGGTTGCAATACAACATTTCTGTTCGTAGCTGCTGGCTCTCCGCCCGAACGCGGTTTGAGTCAGACTTCTTTTCAAAGTTGAGCGTCCATCGATGCAATTAATTTTAGCGATTAGCGCGCTTAGCGCCTCCTTGCTCGCTCTGCTGCGGCGCAAGATAGCTTGGCGCGGGGCATTTAAGGAGCGGCGAAAGAAATCACTTCCGGGTCAACGAGCGACGGGGCGCCGCTTTTTTTTTGTTAATCAATACTGCGTGAACTCGGGGCACAAACAGCTTTGACGAGCTCAAACTCGCGTTGTCTGAGATCACCTTTTTCGGTCCCAAAACCATGCAAATCATGTTCCCCAGGGTCCCACGTGCCCCCCTCAGCATCACTGGTGTAGCACAATACAAGGCTGCTTGCAAACTTCATCCAGCAGTTGAAGATGTTGCTCGTACTCTTCTTTTATTCCACAAAGTTCCTCTTTGTACTTGGGTGTCGTTCCTGCACACATTTTCAAACGCCAATCTCAACAAATCCGCACTTGATCTCTACTTGGCGATAACTCGTGTGCTTCTCTTTGTTCGACGAGATGAAAGAAAGATGGCATAGTTTTTTTAGAGCAGCGCTGAATGGATTTCCTACGTGAAAACTGCAGTCTGTTCTGCACTAAAGCGGAAGAATAGAACACACCCCGCTGTGATATGATTGGCTGCTGGCTATGTGGAGCTCTGTCATCAACTCACGCGCCCCCCTTAGCATCGCACCACGCCCCACTATTTGAGAATCACTGTATTAGTTAGTTAAAAAAGAAGAGCTAAATTATAGTTGACGTGTTCATGGGGATTGAATATGAATCATAAACAGAAGACAAAACCAATTGGCATTGGCATTTGTAAAATATATGTAAAATATTAAGTTTGTGAGCTCTTATGGGAGACGGGGCGAGAGGCGAATGGATTGAAGCTTCCGCCAGTGACCCGTCCAATAGTGTCACCACCACACAGCTGTGCTGGTGGCCGTCCTCGAGGACGTGCGCCTCCCTGTTTCTGACATCATGCGGAACAGTCCGTCAATGAGAAACTGCTAATCAGTATGAGTCGAATCCCCGTTTTTGCATCGATGAAAGAAAATATTGTATTGGATGTAGAAAACGAATTGTTACACTCGCGGGTTCAGAGGGACAAGAGTGCTAATTCACCCGAAAAAGAAAAAAGAACATGGGAAAAATAAATAAAATAAAACAGGGGGAAGCAGTTAATGCAGCAGCCGACGCATGCAGCTCCCATTGCGTCTGCTCTTTCCGTTTCCCCTGCCACAGCAGGCTTGTTGTCCGCACCGGCCGGTCAACAAGGTCACGTAACAGAAGTAGGGGTGGTGGGTGGTTATAGACATGGGTTGTGAGTGGGACGTGCTCTTGCTGTGGGGTCACTGGGTGATGAGCGGTCCAAACCGAGCCACTTCCTGAAATGTACCATCCTGTGGTCCAGCGCCATGCCAGTCACAAAGAGCTCCACTAGCACGGGGGCGCCATCGCTACCCCCTCCTCCGACAACGCTTCTATGGCTTCCAAACGCACAGTTGACGCCTCAGCCCGATTGGGACCACATTCCACGATAGGGGTGCCCGCGGAGCCTCAGCATTCAAGGACCGGCAGGTCTTGGCATTCCGGTGACGATTGATGGACAACAGTTTTTGATGGTGGAACAAGATATTCCACGCTTTGCAAGCTTCTTCTCCATATCCCAGTGAGCAACAACACCGTCACGCGTGTGGGACTCTTGAGATTGGCCGAGTCACTGCCGTGGACCGAACCCGCACCTGTGAAACAAACACTGGAATTCGAGTGGGACTGAATTTGACTGTGCACACCCGGCGGGGAAGCATATGTTGTCCTCCGTTCCAGTAGACTGGGCAGCTCTGAGACCAGGGTCTCCATCCTCCCGCAGCTGGTCCGTCTTGTTCCTGCTCTGGTCTGCGTGGTGTAGCCGCCTCCACCCATTCAAACCACCAATTGGTCCTTTGCATTGAACACTGAGTTATGATGATTTGGTTTATCAGAATGCATTCACCCAATTTCGAGAGTCAGAACTGCATCTTGCATTAGGATTATGTATTTGTGATGTCTACCGGTGCTGCCTCGCATGTGTGCCTTGCCCCAGAGCAGAGGAAACTGTTTGAATTGTCTCTGTTTGCTGAGCCACAAATCACATTAACTATCGGTGCGCATCATCATACTAAAGATTTCGGCCCATTGGTGAAGACTTTTGGCAGAGTTAATTTCAGATGTAGAAACTCCGTCACTAGCAGGGTGTGGTGTTTCAGCACCCATTCCGAATTCTTCTGTTACGGAACATTTTCCGAATTTCTTGACAGTATGGTAGACAGTGAATGGGTCACTCTGAAGCGAAAGCTCTGTTTGCGTCTCTGCCAGAGGGGTTGTGGACCCGGGGTCTGACTGATGTTGTGCTCTGCTCCACAGCTTCTCCAATTTGTTTTTGCTATATCTGCAAAAGTTTTTATATTATCGCGAAAGAAATTAAGTTTGTCATGTCATCATGTTTCAAAACTATGCTTACGGGTTTATAGAAGGTCACAAAAACATGGACCTCTTAAACAGGAAAACGTGAGTTCAGCGGTAACAGGGTTGTGTCTATGCTGGCAGTTTAGCAGGAAGCAACAAAAACAGATGCACGTCTTGAACCGTGTTTGACAGGAAACCGTTTAGCTCGCATTTAACAAAAGTGTGACCCAAACATGTCTTGTAAGCTGAAACCGTTCGAACAACAGGAAGCGTGTGGACGGGTGTGATGAAGTCGAAGTGTTCATGTTTTTCCATTCTTTATGAGTTTGCATATACAAATTGCTTTGCTGTGCTTCAATAAAACGCCGCACAGGAGCGGGAACGCTTTTCTCTTTGCCGGACTGCTCCTCCTCAATCTTGGCTGGGTGATTCATTTGTGCAGGCTTGTCTCGTTTTTTTACAATAACTTCTCTGACATATCTTGTTCAAGCAATTCCTTCTGGAATGATTCAAACTGACTCTAAATACTCTGCACACTACGGCAAAAATATCAATGGCGGTTGATAAATTTTAGTGGATAAAACACAAAGGGTTAAGTTTTTTTTTAAAAATCAAGTACGTATTGGTCTTATTTATGAACTTTGTACTGGCTTACAATGGTCTTAAAAAGGGAACACGTCACAACCCCCTTTTCTACCAACAAGCCCAGGAACATTTAGTTCTATCTCGAAATGCAAAATGAAATACTTGTAAACATATTTCACTTGAAGGATTTCTTTTCTATCAATGACATTATGTTGCGATGGCCCCCAGTGGCCCCCATTAATAAGTTAGGGTCCTACAACAGGTGTTCCATCAGACGCACACAATAGCCTGTGTGTGCTAACTTCAGCTCGCTTCCATAAACGTCTGTGACTATGTCAGGAATTAAATCGGGCATCAGCCGCAATGTGCTTCCTTTTTAAATGCTCGTTTATCACTGTTGTGCTGCTAAAAGGAGGTTTACATCGTAGGACGTAATTTTGTGAAATGCCCCCATGGTCCGGTCCAAGTTGGGGTCGCACGCATTGCTCCGTGTGCGGCAGGCACAAGTCAAGGTAGCACGGTAGAAACAATATAACTTGACTTGACTTGACCAAACCAAATGTGTGTTTGTCTTTTTGTGTCCTGCAGACGTCAGACAAAATGATCTCCGTTCTGTGAAAGAGGAGCCAGACTTGACTCACATCAAAAAGGAGGAGGAGGAGATCAACAAGTCACCACTGAACGGTGTCCCTATAAAGACTGAAGATGAAAACAAGGGTGAGCGTGAGGACAACAGAGGGGCGGAGCCTACAAGCAGCAACTCAAGTCATCACGTGACAACAGAAGGTGACGAAGACCACTGGGGGCCATCACAAGCACAAAATGAGGACACATTATCATGCTCTCCTGATAATGATGATGACGATGATGGGCAAGCCAAAGGTGAAAGGGCATGTCACACTGACTCATTAACTTCAAAGTTGTCTTTAAAACCGCACACAAGAACACACAGTGGAGAAAAACCCTTTTCCTGCTCAGTTTGTGGCAAGAGTTTCTCTCGAAAGTCAAGTTTAAAAAGGCACGCAAGAACACACAGTGGAGAAAACCCTTTTTCTTGCTCAGTTTGTGGCAAAATCTTCTCTCAAAACGCAACGTTAACAAGTCACACAAGAACACACAGTGGAGAAAAACCTTTTTCCTGCTCAGTTTGTGGCAAAGGATTCTCTCAAAAGTCTCATTTAACAATCCACACAAGAACACACAGTGGAGAAAAACCCTTTTCCTGCTCAGTTTGTGGCAAGAGTTTCTCTCAAAAGTCGCTTTTAACAATCCACGCAAGAACACACAGTGGAGAAAAACCCTTTTCCTGCTCAGTTTGTGGCAAAGGATTCTCTCAAAAGGCACATTTAACAATCCACACAACAACACACAGTGGAGAAAAACCCTTTTCCTGCTCAGTTTGTGGCAAGAGTTTCTCTCGAAAGTCGCCTTTAACAATCCACACAAGTGCACACAGTGGAGAAAAACCCTTTTCCTGCTCAGTTTGTGGCAAGAGTTTCTCTCGAAAGTCGCTTTTAACAATCCACACAAGAACACACAGTGGAGAAAAACCCTTTTCCTGCTCAGTTTGTGGCAAAGGATTCTCTCAAAAGGCACATTTAACAATCCACACAACAACACACAGTGGAGAAAAACCCTTTTCCTGCTCAGTTTGTGGCAAAGGATTCTCTAAAAAGGCACATTTAACAAGGCACACAAGAACACACAGTGGTGAAAAACCTTTTTCCTGCTCAATTTGTGGCAAGAGTTTCTCTCGAAAGTCGCATTTAACAATCCACACAAGAAGACACAGTGGTGAAAAACCTTTTTCCTGCTCAGTTTGTGCCAAGAGTTTCTCTCAAAAGTCGCATTTACGAAGCCACACAAGAACACACAATGGAGACAAGCCATTCAGTTGCAGCGTTTGTGCTAAAAAATTCTTCACTAAACACGGTGCTGAGAGTCACAATTGTGCTGGTGAGAATAGCAGCGATCCTTGAAGCTTAAAAAAAAGAAAACAAAAAACTGAAGGAACTGACTCTTTGTGGTAAGATGTAAATTTTGATTTTGAATAAAATATGATAAATTTAATTTTGCTAAGCTTTTTTATTGACATTAAGCCAATGTGATCCGTGCCAGAAGAAGCAATGTGTCTGAGTGATGATTTGTTTTGGTGTTTACATCAAACATGTAAATAAAATTAATTGCCTTTGCCTGGAACAACATTTGTTAACATTATGCTTTTCAGTTGTGTTTTTAATCGTATTTAATGGAAAAGGTGTGAGAAGAAACTGTGCTTATGAAATCGTTGCCTTCCACAATCATCAATAAAAATCACTTGTTCCACTTGCTCAACTGGCCTTCATTACGCCGTGTGAAAAGGTGAAAAACTAAACTAGAAGTTGAACTATAAAAAGAACAAAGCTCACCCCTATGCTTGGAAGGGGGGTGGTGACTATCCAAGTGGGGGGACTATGCATGAACTTTCGGGTGTGGGTTGCCGCGGTACGCGACCCCTGCATCATAGGACTGGACTTTCTACGAACAGCCCAGTGCGTCCTTGACCTGGGGAGGAACACGTTGGCTTTTCCAGGAGGCCCCACAGTTGAAATGGTGCGCCCTACACAGCCTGAAAAGTCATTCCTTCCGACGTCGAGCGCAGCCATTGCACAGCAGGAGTCTGATCCCACCCATGAACCGCTGGCTCCTATGACTTATCCACCCACATCAGATGCCCACATTGATGAGCATTCCTCTCCCCCGGCCCCGTGGTCCATGACAGGTGGAGTGGACAGATTAACGGCAGTGCGTGAAGTGTGGAAGCGCAACGGTGATGGTTTAGAACCCAAGCAACAGGACGAGCTGTGGCAACTGTTGTGGGACTTTAAGGACATTTTTGCGCTGACAGAAGAGGAGGTGGGCAGAACAGACTTGGTGCAGCACGAAATTGACACGGGGTATGCACGACCTATCAAAGCACGCCCCCGCCGCCTTCCCCTAGCACATCAGGCAGATGCGGACAGCGCAATTGACGAGATGCTGAAAGCTGGTATCATTGAGCCATCTGACAACCCTTGGGCCTCAGGGGTTGTCAAGGTAAAAAAAAAAAAGACAGTGAAGAATAGGTTCTGTGTGGACTATAGACCCTTAAACAGCGTGACCAAGAAAGACTCCTATCCACTGCCCCGCATTGATGAGACTCTGGATCTGGTGTCTGGATCGTCCTGGTTCTCCTCATTAGACCTGCGCAGTGGATATTGGCAGGTGCCTCTCAGCTCGGAAATCAGGCCAAAGACTGCTTTCTGTACTGACAAGTGCTGCTTCATGAGAAGAGAGTTTGAGTTCCTGGGACACAAAGTTGGAAGGGAAGGCATTAGCACTTTGGAGAAGAACGTGCGAGTCGTGAGGGACTGGCCTACTCCCAGCAACCTGCGTGAACTGAAGAGCTTCCTTGGGCTGGCATCCTATTACAGGCGATTCGTGCGGGGTTTCTTATGTCTAGCTGCACCGCTTTTCCACCTGCAGCGGAAGGACACTGATTTTGACTGGACTTCCGAGTGCAGACGAGCCTTCAGCTCGCTAAAGAAGGTGCTGACGGAGGCACCCATTCTCGTCCCCCCAGACGCCAACCTGCCGTTTGTCCTGGACACTGATGCCAGCAATGTCGGAATAGGGACGGTTTTGAGTCAAGTGGGGCAGACGGGAAGAGAGTAGTGGCATACTTCAGCAAAACCTTGAATAAGGCTGAACGGCGTTATTGTGTCACACGAAGGGAACTGCTGGCAATTGTGAGAGCCATTAGCCATTTTCGATATTATCTGTCCTGTTTACCCTTCACTGTACGCACTGACCATGCGGCACTCCAGTGGCTATTGTCTTTTAAGGAGCCTGAAGGACAGATTGCACGCTGGCTTGAAGAACTGGCCCCATATGTCTTCCAAGTTGAGCACAGGGCAGGAAATCACCATGCCAACGCTGACGCTGTGTCTCGACGCCCTTGTGCACTTGCTGGCTGCCGCTTCTGCGAGAAGAGAGAGACCCGAGAGAAGAAACTTTGTGGTGATGAGCAAAGTCCCGCGCATGATCATGTCGACCCGTATGTAGGGAGGTGCAGGTTGTGGGGGCACCTGAATGGAGGAAGCAGCAGCAACAGGATGTTGACCTCCGACTTGTATTGCAGTGGGTCGAGTCGGGTCAAAACCCTGAGTGGGAGGAGGTCGCTGGACACTCGCATGCCACTAAAGGACTGTATTCAAAGATTGGGACTCTTCAAGTCAAGGATGGGGTGCTCCAGAGAGCTTGGAAGGAGCCTGCTACTGGGGAGGATAGATGGCAGGTGGTCGTCGCCAGGGCTCTGAGAGAGGCTGTGTTGAAAGCCTCTCATGGTCAGGACACTTTGGTGTGTTGAAAACACTTCGCAGACTCCGGCAAAGTTTCTATTGGGCTCAACTAAGGCGAGATGTTGAGGACTTTTGTCGCCGTTGTGACCTCTGCACCGCGCACAAGGGTCCACCAGGCCGGTCTCGTGCCCACCTCCAACAGCTAGCAGTGGGCGCTCCGATGGAGAGGATTGCGGTGGACATAATGGGCCCATTTCCACGCACTGACACAGGCAACCGTCATGTCCTAGCTATTTTACGAAATGGCCAGAAGCATATGCCATCCCCGACCAAGAAGCAGAGACTGTTGCAGATGTGTACAGGATTCCACCTTCCCTGCTCATGTTTGGGCGTGAGCTACGGACACCAGTGGAAATGGCTTTTGGCAGACCCCCTGATACACTAGCCGGGCCACCAGGACCGGAATATGCCAGGAGACTCCAAGACAGGTTGGAGTCAGCACATGTCTTTGCTTGCGACCATCTACAGAAGGCAGGTGTAAGGCAGAAAAGGAATTATGACATGAAGGCCAGAGGGATGGACTTTCAGGCTGGAGACCTGGTTTCGGTGTACAGCCCAAAAAGGAAAATGGGCAGGTGTCCTAAATTGGACAGGCACTGGGTGGGGCCGTGTGGAGTGCTGGAGAGAATAGGAGAGGTGGTGTATAGGGTGCAGCTGCCACCTGGTGGCAGACGGGTAGCCCTCCACAGAGACAGACTGGCCCTATATAGAGGTGGTGCCGTTCCACAGCAGCAGTCTGGGTCGCGGACACACTCACAGCAGGTTTCGACTTCCACCCCTCCAAGACGGCGGATTGTGCCTCCACTCTCACCCCCACAGGGCAGCTACTGTTGAGCACTCATCGCCTGATGCTACACTGGCTGTTCCGAGCGGACAGGCCTCGGGGCGGCCTCAGCGACAGAGGAGACCACCGGGTCACCTCAGTGACTTTGTTGAATGACGCCCTCGGGACGAGGTTCTTGATAAAGGGGAGGGCAGTGGAGCGACTTTGTAAATAGTTCAAGCGTTCTGTGTTTTCCT
Source organism: Idiotropiscis lumnitzeri (assembly GCF_059441095.1). Classification (NCBI taxonomy): domain Eukaryota; kingdom Metazoa; phylum Chordata; class Actinopteri; order Syngnathiformes; family Syngnathidae; genus Idiotropiscis; species Idiotropiscis lumnitzeri. Next base: position 24,620,267 of record NC_142392.1, on the reverse strand, counting down.
CTTTTCTGGGGAGGCTGTGAAGGCAGCGGGGAAGCGACGGGAGTGAATGTTATGTTGTTGTCGTTGTTGTTTTAGTTTTCTGATCGGCGTGGTTGCGGCCAACAGCAGCCGTTTCTGGCTTAAAAATAAAAGTGTTCGCTGATGGACAAATCGGCCTGATTTATTATACAACGTTACAATATTTTAGTTTTTCCAAGTTCCTTGTTTGCCTTTTGTTTTGTTTATTAAATACCCTTTAAGTTTCCCTCTCCTTGCTTCCCTGCTTTTGGGTGCTCTTCAACCTACTCCACAACTTGACACAAACATGTTGACATAAAGTATCACTTTATCACGTCAACTGTTAATAATAGGGAAATACATTTGGAAGACTGTCCAACCGACGACATGGTGGCAGATGTTTTCACAAAACCAGCAACAAAAGTAAAATTCAAGTTCATATTTGGGAGCTAAAATGTTTGTTAATGTGCATACGGTTTAAATCTTACGTTTTTCCTTTGTTTGGAAGGAGACAACAATTATTTGCATCGCAAATGGCGACATCTGTCGGTGAGTTGGTGACAGTGCTCCACAAAGTCATCAGCCAATCATATCACAGCGGGGTGTGTCCTGTTCTTCCGCTTTCGTGACGAACAGACTGCCATTTTCTCGAAGGAAAAAAACGACGCCATCTTTCATTCGTCTCGTCGAACAAAGAGAAGCTCACGAGTTATCGCCAAGCAGAGATCAAGTGCGGATTTGTTGAGATTGGCGTTTGAAAATGTGTGCAAGAACGACACCCAAGTACAAAGAGGAACTTTGTGGAATAAAAGAAGAGAACGAGCAACATCTTCAACTGCTGGACGAAGTTTGCAACCAGCCTCGTGTTGTGCTACACAAAGCAGGTTTGTACACGTCTTACTCTCATTTGCTTTGTAAAGAACGACTTTCTATCGTTAAAAATATGCATCACAACATTAAGTTGTTTGGGGAAATCGTTCAAGGTTATTAACGTTTTATTTTTAAATATTGCCTTTTACTTGTCGGTTTGCTGAACATTTGTTTATGCCAAATGAAATCAGTGCAGAAAATAAATGCCAAAGAATAACCAATAGTGGGGGGTAAACTCCATGTTTTTTCCCAGTATAAAATTTGAACTGATTATTTAACATTTTACATTTTCTGGTTTTTATATCTTGTTGAAGCAATTCCTTATGGAATGAATTCTACCTGACAATGGCTGTTGATAAATTTTAGTGCATAAAACACAAATTATTAAGTTCAAGTACGTATTGGTCTTATTTATTTATGAACTTTGTACTGGCGCAGTCGGGTGAGAGTCAATGAACCTCGATGGCCCTGCACAGTTTTGTGCACATGTGTATGGCAAGCCGTTTGAGCATTTATTCCATATCCTTGATATCACACATTTGTGTATTTCACTAGTGCGGTCTTTTCCAGCACTAGTAATACATTCAGCCACACTAGTGATGCCTTTGTCGTACATGTTGCACAGAAACTCTAACAAGTGACTCATTTTTAGCAACTAGTGAGTCTTTTGTTCAACTAGTGCTGGTAGAAGTCTAACTTGTGACACCTAGATGCGCACTAGTAGTGCCAAATTCCCAGCTAGTCATCTTTTTTATGCTCTAGTGGCCCACTGGACCAAACTAGTAATGTTCAAAGTATTACAAGCTAACAGGTAAGTCACAAAAGCGTCAACATGTTAACTAGTTAAACATGGATTATTCTAACATGTTAACTAGTGACTTATGATCGCATGCACTAGACAACTAGTTGGAAATTAAATACCCACTGGTTAACTAGTGAAAGATAAACATCAACTAGTTCACTAGTGAAAGTCCCTTGAAGTCTTGATATTTAACTAGTGAGTCTAAAAAAAATTACTTGTAAACTAGTGATGCCTCAAATATCCACTAGTTACACTAGTGAAAGATTTTGACTGAACTAGTTCCACTAGTGAGTTCCAAAATGTTCACTAGTAGCACTAGTGGATGCCAACCTGCTCACTAGTTAACTGGTGAAATTGTCTTTTTGGATTAACTAGTAAACTACTGATGTCCAAATTTTCACTCGTAGAACTAGTGAAACACAAATTGCTCACTCGTTGCACTAGTTACGCTAAATGCTAATGAGGAGGCGGGAAAGTACCATGAGTGTATGCCTCCTATTGGTTCTCTGATAGGAGCTCCACCCAGCAAAAAATTAACCCTGTAAAGACTGATCCCGAGTGTCCACAGTTTCTTTTACTGCCTGTTGCTTGGTATATATGCAGACTAAAACATTTTTTCTCAGGGAATGGCTCTCTGGGGGATGTATATTTATTATTTACATGGACATAAGGGGTAATAGTACTGCTAAAAATTCACTCCTATCCACTTTTAGTATACAAAATAAAAGGAATGCAGTATAATGCAGAAGTCCTGCAATTAATTCTGCCTTCACGAGGCTGTGATTTTTCAGTTGTTGAATCTGTTCAAAGATGATGCGTATGTGTTAAAGATGCTGTAATCTGTATTGTAAATGCGGATTTGGGAGAACAGCACAATAAAATAATATTACAATACTTGATGACATCACCCCCTGCTCGTCTCTAATGATTGTTTGTTGTGGAAAAACAACTGAAGTAAATAAAATACAAAAACACAATCTTCTTACCGTGTAATATCAAATAAATGAATGTGTGTGCATTTTGAGGTTTCTACAATCTTTATTGAAGCCACTGATTGTGTTTTGTTTTTTAAGACAGGAGATGTGACCGAGCAGGTTCGATGTTGGAGGAAATATTAGTTGTGGTTTCACCACTTAATTTCAGACAATGCATATCCAGAATACAGTTGAAAAACATTTTATTGTGAACATAATAAGTTACATGAAATATATAATTAATTTAACAATGAATAAACGGGATGTTTTTATCAAGATTTCGGGAAGAAGTTGTGTCTCTCCTCCTCCTGGTGTTATTTAGGGAAGCTGATCACCCTTTAGCTTCTATGAACAGCATCGTGCTGCAGAAGATGCGCCGTCAGAAGGGTCCGAATGGAGCTGCTCATCTGCCGTGGGGTCTCCAAGCAGTCAGGACCTATAGTTTGTCCAGTAACATATAGCGCAACCTTATTTATAATACACAGTTACAAAGGAATACGAATACTGCGTGTAATGAAGGCAAGAAAATAATTCAAATATACAAACGCAGCTAGCAAACGATAATGAACGATTATGTTCCAACGTTAATTGAACTCTTCTTCCTACTCTATTAGCTTGTGAGCAATGAACAAACGACACCGTGAAGCCAAAATGTGAGCGTCAAATGCGCGGAAAACTTCATCTTTTGCGGTTCAATCGCTATAAAACTAGCAGCGGCAGATTTCAGAAAGTCCTGCCGGCATGAAGCTGCTCTCGGCGGCAACTGTGAGCGTTGAACTGCCGCCATCCGCCATCAAAACCGGACACAGACATCTCCGAAATCGTTGAAGCAAGTTTTTAAGCAGGGCTTATCTTGATAAATTGACCACACATTTGACGTTTACACCACTACTTTGTCGCCTAAAATAATCGTAAAATCAAATGTTGTATCACAATAGAGTAATATTTACAAAAAACATTGCAATACCTCTGAAGGTTTTCTCTTCGGCTTATGTCGCTGGTTGGCATATTATGTATCGTGATTGGCTGTCCGAAGAACAAACGTCATGTCGGAGGAATCCTGGGTAATGGAGGATCGTGACAAGGCGTCCGTTGAATAAATATTGAAAAGGCTTGCCGAGGCACGCCATTTGAGTATTTATTCTATGGCCTTGAGCATGCATTTCACACTAGTGCCCCACAGCATTTATGGGCTTACATGTTCACTAGTAAGATACAAAAATGAGCTTACTAGTGAACTAGTGGGCATTTTTATCTTACATGTTCACTAGTAAGACACAAAAATGAGCTTACTAGTGAACTAGTGGGCATTTTTATCTTACATGTTCACTAGTAAGATACAAAAATGAGCTTACTAGTGAACTAGTGGGCATTTTTATCTTACATGTTAACTAGTAAGACACAAAAATGAGCTTACTAGTGAACTAGTGGGCATTTTTATCTTACATGTTCACTAGTAAGACACAAAAATGAGCTTACTAGTGAACTAGTGGGCATTTTTATCTTACATGTTAACTAGTAAGACACAAAAATGAGCTTACTAGTGAACTAGTGGGCATTTTTATCTTACATGTTCACTAGTAAGACACAAAAATGAGCTTACTAGTGAACTAGTGGGCATTTTTTAGCTCATGGGGATCAGTCGGAAAGAATACAATGGTTTCCTATTGGCTGCCCATTTGAAAATAATATAATCCACCAGTCACGGCTCATGATTTTGGAATTTCTCTGCCGAACTAATTTTTCAACATAAACATGGCCGATAGCGTACTGAGACGTATCAGGCGAAGGTGCAGGGCAATAGAGAGAGTTTATCGTCAAGGATCTGCCGGTGGAAGTGAAATACGCGCGATAAACATTTCCATTGCTAATTTAAGAAGATTTCGTCAGCACATTAGCACCGAGGCAACTCAAAATTTGATTCAAGCTCTGTCAGATCTCAGATCTGTCATCGCTACGGGACCCGCTCCTATTGAAGCACATGTTTGTTTCTCTGCGGCAACTCATTTGCATCCAGGTAAAGTGGCTATCATTCTTATTGTATTTTTTTGTGTCTGTTTCTTCTAACTACCCATGGGTTTCACAGACGCCCTGTTGTTCCTTAAGTGGTTAATATACAGTTTTCCTGTCTTTATATGAGCTCTATAGATTTAGACTGTTCAGTAACACAATGGCTATCCACTTTGAAATATATATATGTATTAAAACTCTTGTTAACAACTCATACCTATGTCATAAAAATGGTTAGAGAAAGTAGCTTCTTGTGGTTTGCAAGATAATTGTTGGTCAGATATATAAAACTGCTGCAAATATATATATATATATGTGTATAAGCATATAAAAGATCACACTCATTAATTTGCTTAGATTTCTTTATCCTTTTAATTCCATATTTTAGGTAGACGCGGGAGACCAGCCCTTGATATTACAAGGGATCAAATTGAACTACTCCTCACTCAAGGCTTTACAGTGAGAGCCATAGCAGGGATGTTGGGCTGTTCCTCTTCATATCTCCATAAAAAAATGAAGCCTTTTCAGATTTCAGCCAGAAATAGATTTACTCCCATTCATGATCTTGACCTCGAGGAGCATGTCAGAATATTGCACAACCAATTTCCAAGATCGGGCTCGGAAGTAAGCATTCTGCAACATAGTCGCTTTATGTATATGATATCTTTATATCCAGTGTGAAATTTCACTTTTTTAATTGTGTTGAAATATGAACCTCTTTCAGATGATGAGGGCATACCTTCGTGCTGCTGGCATTGTAGTACAAAGAAAAAGAGTTCGAGAAATCCTCAACCATGTTGACCCAGCTGCTGCAGCCCAGAGATGGAGCCAGACTGTGGCTAGAAGAACATATTATGTGCCATTTCCTAATAGTTTATGGCACATAGATGGTCACATGCGTCTCATTCGGTAATGAAGGATAATCTCTTGTATTTGTTTGTATTTGTTGGAGCATTAGAAAGCAGATAGTATTGTCCGGACGGTGCAGATTAAATTTTATTTCGTAATTTCTCTTTGTATAGGTACATTTCACAAACTCCCGACTTGCGCACTTAAATGCGCAGCAATATAATCTCAGCCAGTAGGCCCTAACATCAGCCAAAACAACTCCTCCCTCTCTAGCACACAATAGATATTTTTTCCTTAAGTCTGTAGTTACATTTATTGAGTTTTCAACATCTTACTATTGCTCAGGTTGTTGACTGGTTGTGACACAGTCACTCTTCGTTCAAGGTCTTCACTGTTGGCTTGCAACTGGTTGAGATGTATGCCATGTCTTGCCAAGCCAGTTTCCAAATTTTATTGATTATAAGGGTCTTCTCCAAATACATTGTTGAGAGCTGTTGATTGCTGATGAATGTTTGAAAGCATGCCTTCCATCCAAATTTGTGTTGGCGTCCGATTGTTTGCAGTTCTCAACCTGTGGTTGTTCCAGCCATGTCTGAATATATCCAGTCTTTTCTGAATTTCTGGCTTGTGCACAATTTGTAGTGCCATTTTGTGAACGTTGTCATCCGGGTTCAATATTTGTTCATCTTCAAACGAATAGAAAAGCATGTAAAAGTAGTGCACAACCTGATGGAAAACGTCTCTCCAAAGTCGTTCGATCCGTTGGTTGTGCACAGATTTGCCTGTTATGTGACTTGCATGTTCTTGAACCTGTTCTGTTCATTCATCATTGGGAGATAGCCTTGGTGGAGGTCTGGTGGAGTGTTTTTCTAGGGAATAATTTCATACAAATAAATGTGATAAAACTTTAATGCAAATATAATGCTATACTGATTTTCTTGTAAGGTAACCACTATTGTTTTTATTTTTGTTTTACAGGTGGGGGTTTGTGACACATGCTGGTATTGATGGAAATTCCAGGCTAGTAACATACATAAACTGCAGCACAGACAACACAGCTTTGACAGTGCTGAAATATTTTGTCCACGCTACTTGTCTATATGGGTTACCCTCCAGAGTAAGATCAGACCACGGTGGGGAAAACACTCTGGTTGCTCTTCTAATGAATCTTCTCCAAGGACAAGAACATGCAAGTCACATAACAGGCCAATCTGTGCACAACCAACGTATCGAACGACTTTGGAGAGACGTTTTCCATCAGGTTGTGCACTACTTTTACATGCTTTTCTATTCTTTTGAAGATGAACAAATATTGAACCCGGATGACAACGTTCACAAAATGGCACTACAAATTGTGTACAAGCCAGAAATTCAGAAAAGACTGGATATATTCAGACATGGCTGGAACAACCACAGGTTGAGAACTGCAAACAATCGGACGCCAACACAAATTTGGATGGAAGGCATGCTTTCAAACATCCATCAGCAATCAACAGCTCTCAACAATGTATTTGGAGAAGACCCTTATAATCAAGAAAATTTGGAAACTGGCTTGGCAAGACATGGCATACATCTCAACCAGTTGCAAGCCAACAGTGAAGACCTTGAACGAAGAGTGACTGTGTCACAACCAGTTAACAACCTGAGCCCTGAGCAACACCAAGAGGTTCAAAACTTAATACATGGAACAACAGACTTAAAGGAGAAATATCTGGTGTGTGCTAGAGCGATTGAAAACATTCAACGCTCAACAAATTAATCCACAATGGCTACACCTTCCCAAACCCCAATGAGTCTCCTATTGACTGGCAGAGCATGTCATGTAGGTCGTTCTCCTCAGTAATACCTCTTGGGAGGTACAGGCACATCATGCATGTTGATGCGTAAGGAAGACGACGTATGCCCTCAGCCTGTTCATAAAAATCAATGGCCAGTTTGTCGCGAAAGCCCAGGACAGGAACCTCATCAGCTCCAGTTATGAAGATGAGAAGGTCTTCAAAGGACATTTCTGTCATTTTGTCTGCCGTGAAAAAAAGAAGGAAATTGAAAGTAAAATCTGCAATTGTTTTTAAAGTGAAACATCAATTCTGGACTTTATATACTGTATTTCAGCTTGGCCTTGTGTAGCAAATTTAGGGTACGTGAACATAAATACACAAAAACACAAAAATAACAATACCATTACAATTTCTAACTGCCCCTTGTTCTGGTATTTACATTGTTCTCAAATGTAAAACATACAACAATAACACTTTCCGGTCAATCAAAGTAGTGTACATTTTAGTGTGCCACTTTGTTTGTGTATGGAGTTCAGTTTCATAAATTGTGCCAGAAATGCTTAATTAAAATACCTTCGATCATATTCAGAACCATTTCCCAGCTGTAGATGGTGTCCTCCTCCGCCTGCCGATGGTTGGTTCCTCTGCTGCTATAATTATAGGTGAGGATGTCTTTGAAGGCTGCCTTTGACATAGGTTCGTGCATGTTTGTGAACAAGGGCAAGAAGGCAATCCAGTTTTGCTTGACAAGGTCCCACAACTTTCCGAATGCGTTCATTCCCTCTGTGAACTGGTGTATCATCTTGGCTGTTCTATAATGCAACAGAAAGAAAACATGCAGTATAAATGAGTATATATTGTCAACCATGAAACATGTTTACATTTTGTATAGTTAAATTTTTTTAACATGTCAAAATACAAGTTACAAAGGGCTGGGTTAGATTGATATCTACTCCATAGTTACAACACTTTGTAAATTCCCGTTTGATAGTGACACTGTTTCGTAGCAGTTAGAAGTAAAATTCTTATTTTACCTGAGAAAGATGTAATGCTTTACCACATATGCATAGATTTTTGTTACATCTTCTACTTTGGCACTAAATATTCCTGGGATGCCGCACTCAGCAATCCAGTCCCCCATCTCATGTTGGAGTGTTGTCAGGTCCTCAGTGGTCTGACACTCTTGAATCTTAGAGAGAAACATGAGTGGGAACAATGCAGCTTGGTCTCAGATTGACCTTTACAAAAAAGTAATATTTCATAGAAATGAACATATCATCTGGTACCAGTTTGATTCTTTACCAATTCCTGTGCAGTAATCCCTTGTTTTTTTTTTTTTTGCCATCAATCTTGACCAGAACCACCGCAATAAGTGAGAAACGACTAGGTATAGGTTACCTTTCTTTTATAATTATTTTTAATTTTGGGGAGTTTTATAACTCTAGTATGCGTGGCGACCGCCTCAATATGGTTCCCAACTTTCTAAATACTTGTTTGACAACAAATGTAACTTTAAAAATGAAAAATGGAAATACCAAACCTGCAGGATGAAACAGGTGATCTACAAGTCAACGTTGTGCTGCCGGACAATTACAACAGAACATTCGGTTATAACTATGTTAAAGTTTTAATTTTTATCCTAAATTTGGCTTACCTTACTTAACTAGTATCCCACGTTGTAAGGTCCTTGTTGATGTTACTGTAGTAAGCAAAAGTTAAGCCATGAATACTTTTGGCGACGAAGTGCACTGTCGTTGGAAATCATGGCTCATTTTTTGCTTCTCACAATAACATCAACAAGGACCTTTGAATAAAATGCAACTCAGGATTCAAGTTAAGGTAAGCTGTTTTGAAATGTACTTTACCAAACTCTTTAAAGCTTTATTTGCCGATGTTTTGTCACACTTGCCGTCCTGAGGGAGCCGTGCTTGTCGGGTGGACAAGACTGGCAGGATACAACAAGAGAAAATACTGAGTCATCGGAGCCAGTAAGTTCACGGGATAAATCCTATCATGATTTCGTTAGTCGTTCTCGCACCGGGAACCAATCACACGCCTTTATGTGATTGCCTGTGGGTATGTCCGAACCCTCCCATTCAACTCATCTCTTTGAAAAAATTGTCTTTCTGCATTATGGCAGCTTATATGGCTGTAATTTTTCTGTTCTTTTTTAAATGAATATTTTGAAAAAAATCCACAAAAAACTTAAGCTGCAATAATTGATGCGTGAAATGGTGGGGGGTAGTGTACATGTTCATATGATAATATTTAAGTACCCTCTTGACTTTGCTTTGCACTTCTGGGTCCGGCAGCAAATGCCAGTTGAACTGGTCCAGTGGTGGGTCTTGCCCGCACATCAACTGGAAGAGGCAAGGATCCAGGGCCCTGATGCATGGACCACCATGAGCAACTGACCAAGCAATTAGGTTGCCACCTCTGAAATATTTTTGCTGGTCTAGAGCAGTTTGGTCATAAGTTAGAAAGACCTGACCAGCCTTTCCCTCGAAAATTCCAAGAGAGGTCTGAACCTCTAACATCAGCAGTCTATGACAAAAATAAAAAAGAAAGAGTTTAAAAAATTCATTCATCTTCAGAATCGTGGTAGATGGGATACACCTTGAACCAGTCGCCAGCCAATCGTAGGGCACACAGAGAGGAACAACCATTCACACTCGCCATCGGACCGACAGACAATTTCGGTCAGTTGACCTACCCTGCATGTATTTGTAATGTGGTAGAATACCAGGTGAAAACCCATGCAGACATGGAGAGAACATGCAAACAAGGAAGGCCAGAACCAGAATTTTACCCTACATCTCAGAACTATGAGGCAAGATATCCGACAATATATAATACTGAGCAGTTCACCAGAATACATGTATAATGATGAGTGGCATTCATACCTGAAAAACTCCCGCTGTGGTCCCCCCATATCATCTGCATCTTCTCCTACAAACTCAATGTGTGGTGAATGGGTCCAACAGAAAGTCACTCTGGAGAATGCTTTAATGGCACTCTCCAGAAGCTTACGCCTTCTGATACAAATGGTGGATACCAGATTGCCTGAAATGTGATCCTCGTGAAAAGTCTTCAAAATAGTGGCAAGATCCACTTCTTCCTAACATATATTATAAGAACAATACATTAGAAATTAATGGGAGAAAGTTGCAAAATCATTCCTTCCACTTAGGAGTATTTAACAATGCACAGTCAGAAACAACCCATGAAATTTTTTTTTACCATAGTTCTGTTTAAAAAAAGTTATAACTTACTGATGGAGGATTGTCATTTTCAAAAGGAACTGCAATGAGGCCCTCATCTTCCCCATCTTCCCCAGAATCATTAAAGAAAAAGTCATTAACAGGAGTCCTAAGAATCAGATTACGCAGGTCATAATTACGCACAGGAATCCTGGAATCCAAAACCATTTGCATAATACAGGTTATGCATTTTGATTTATCTACAGCTGTATTGTGATTTAATTCATGCATGTGTAGCTTCTTAATTTCTTGTTTATTCAAATTAGCATGTGTATATAGTAATATTGACCAGTCATTTGTTTTCTGTATTTTTCATAAGAGAGTGACATTAAGCTATCTGTCAATATACACGGCACAGCACAAGTGTTGAGGACAAAATAGTCATTGAATAGAATTCAGTGTCACACATGATTCATGTTTGCAGTCCTACAAAATACCTGTTCATTGGTTCCAAACATGTTCCTCTGTAAAAGACCTTGAAAAGTACAAATAATGCATGATAATGTGTTCAAACTATAATGGCAAAATTACGGATTATTTATCATGATCATGTAGAGATTTACCTCTGGGGTCCCGGCATTCACCCACTGTGCAGAATCCAAACTTGACTCTAAACTTGACTCCTGTTTGCAAGAGTTTAGACCTTCTTATATCCAGCTGTCTTTTATTGAGGGTGCACTGAAAGGGCAACTTCTAAACTCCAATTATTAACATTTCTTATCACAATTGTCTTCAGTCTGAATTATCAATTACATATGAAATACATTATAGTTTACAATTACTTACAGGTAAAGCGTTCAAGCCGGTCCTTGGTGAGCTTCCATCAATTTCCATCTATGAAGACAAAGCCATGGCATTGAGGGGCAAAGACTGAGAACTTGCATCAGAATTGCTGTCAGATGTGACAAATGACAAGTGCGCTGCTACTGCAGGAGCAGTGAGCAAAACCTGAGGGACTGCAGGTGATGCCAGAGATATGATATCTGATGATGCAGGGAATTGAGATGGAGTATTGGGTGAGACCTCAGGTCCGGTGGCTGTCGGTGTTGCAGAGGGAGAAGCCATCAGTGTTGTGGATGATGAAGAAGGAAAAGACTGTGAAATGCTGTTATGTTCAGTTGGCTGGGATGTCTCTGATCCAGCAGGAGTACTTTCAGATTCAGTGATCTAAATTGACAAGACAACGGGTCTTATTAGTCTGTCGCGATGGTAATATCCCAAAAGAATCAATTGATCAATACAAAGACAAAGACAAACCTCTAATGGCAGTGTAATGTGAGTCTGGGGAAGAATATATAATCTGCTTCTGCCAACTGCTTTCTTGAGGTCCTTTAAGGTATTTGCCTGAATTTTAGTCAGAAGCCTTGACTTATCAGCTCTTGCCAGATGAAAACCAATAACATTTAGGCTAACTGATGGGTAGCTTTGGCAGATGAAGTTATTAAATTCTGGGAGAGTCCATGAAATTACAGCATAACATTTCGGGGAGTCTGCCCTTTGCAGATCATGACTTGGAATCCCTGGAAAATAATAACAATAAAATGAAACAATTTTACATCAGTCCTGGTTATATAAAAAAAATAAAATATATATATATATATATATATTTATATAATATATATATATATATAATATGTATATATAATATATATATATATATAATATATATATATATAATATATATATATATAATGTATATATATAATATATATATATATAATATATATATAATATATATATATTAAATATATATAATATATATATATATATATATATATATGTGATTACGGGACCACTACACCATCAGCGACCCCGAATCAATAACAATAACACATTGATTTTCCATGTAAATTAAAACAAAGCCAACAACAAAAACATTACAATATGAATAAATCTTTGAAAATATGTAGTGTGGACATTACCTAAACCAATTCTGGTCAATTTACAGCATTCTGAATGAGGTGGAAGGGCAAGTAGGTCAGGATTTGGCAACAGAAAGAGCCTTACTCTCCAGACTCCATTTGTCCCAGTGGCACGTGCTTGTGTTTCTGCATAAACAGAATATTTTATTGACATACAACTATCAGTAGTCCCTTCAGCAAATTGTGTATTCTAAAGCTAATGCTTCGGACAGTTGGGCAGACAAACAACTTTCCCTTTTTCTTTCTCACTCATACGCACACCGTGCTAATTCATAGGCCGATCATAAAAACTCGCATTTCATATTTTAATCATAATAACGCGGATTGAAAGGTTTACAATAACTAATTACTATAGCCAATTAGCTATGTCTAAAAGTTAGCTTACCTGTCGTCGTGCGAGCTCGTCTTCTCCGAAAATTATTCCTTGTCGCTCGCAATAAATTGTCGTCCATCTGCACTGCCAGTTCCCTTCTTGCTACATCAAGGGCGTTCCAGACGCGATTAATAACATCGTTGAAACCACTTTCTGTGTTAGTTTCCGTAGAAGTCATGCTCATGTTCGCAGATGCCCCGCCAAATAACAGAGATGTCGACTCAATGCTGCCTACGCGATGTCGACTCACGCACACACACGTACTGGTCTATTCTATTCTATTCTATTCTATTCTATTCCATTCATCTATCTATCTATCTAGTAACACATCGCTGAAATATTAGGATATAGTATATGGTGAATGGATTTGATGTGATGTAATATTAAATAACTTAATATTTACTACACAGAAAGTATTGTACATGTTTTCTCTTTTATATAATTACATACCTATTTTTACACCAGCCTGTATATGGAGAGGGAGAGAGAGTAAGATTAATCATAAGTATGAAATGTTTTTATACAATCATTCTTTTCATAACTGGCATTACGGGCTGGGCTCTTAAGGGTTAAAGCGTCAAGAGATCTCATCAAGATATTGACCAATCAAAGTACTTGTCCCGCCTGCTTCATTTGAATGCAGTTCACTAGTGAACATGTTGGTGTATGAGTGACTTTAGAGACAACAATGGTCACATATTTCATTTTACATGTCATCTAGTAAGGTCCAAATGTCCACTAGTGACACTAGTTAAGCTTTTTCCCTGGCCTTACTCGCTGACTTGTCAGATTCTCAAATTGCTCAATAGTTCACTAGTAAGGCATAAAATGTCCACTAGTCACACTGGTTGAGATCTTGCCAACCTTACTAGCTGACTAGTGAGGTTCAAAATGTGAACAAGTTTTCAAGTAAATACAAAGATAGCCACTAGTTACACTAGTTGGTCTAATTTTTACCCCACTTGTTAACTTGTGAAACACATGTTTTCATTCTAGTGAACTAGTTGAGTCCACAATGAGTCACTAGTTAACGAGTGACACTGATGTTTATTTGACTAGATAACAAGTAGAAGGAATTTTGTCTCACTTGTCAGACACAGAAAAGAACTTGTGCAAGATTTGACTGAACATGTTTGAATTTTCTCCTACATGTTGGCCTTTTATTTTTACTTGTTAAATGTTATGCATCATGAGTGAGGCACTGTGCACAACTCGCACAACAAATATCTAACATGTGGGGATTTTTGGAGTACTAGCTAATGTTTTTTGCATACTAGCAGGCATTTATATCATACTAGTTAACCAAAATTGCTTACTAGTTGATATGTGGGCACAACTTGTGAACTTGTATAGTGTTGTAATTGGGAAACAAATCAACTACTCAAATTTGATGATTTCACTAGTTTACTTGTTGTGCGCACATGTCACCTGGTGCGCAATTTTGTCAAACATGCTCAGTCAAAGTCTGTACAAGTTCAGAATTGAGCCTGACAAGTGAGACAAAATGTCATCCACTTGTGAACTAGTGATGTGAAAATAATTGTCACTAGTTTGCTAGTGACTCACTTTGAACCCAAATACTTTACTAGTTAGAATACATGTGGTTTACTAGTTAACAAGAGAGGTCAAAATGAGCACAACTAGTGTAACTAGTGGATATCTCAGCATGTACTTGTTCACTAGTTAATATTTTGAGCCTCTCTAGTTAACTTGTAAGGCCAAAATAGATTGCAAGTATTTCACTAGTTTGGCTTTATGCATTCACTAGTCAACATGTACCCCATAAGAGGCAGCTGCTAGTAAACTAGCTTCAGTTCCCCAGGACCACTTGTCAACTAGTGTAAAACATGCACTAATAAAGTGGGTGGGACAATGACAAAAGCTGAATTCTGATTAGTGCATTTAACTGTAGAGCCAATAGGAATCCTGGATGCACACATCTGCCCCACCTTCTCATTAGTTTTTTGTGTAACTAGTTGACTAGTGAGCAGTTTGGCATCCACTCGTTCAACTAGTAAACATTTTGGACCTCACTAGTTGAACTAGTTCAGTCAAAATTTCTCACTAGTGCAACTAGTGGAAATTTGGAGTATCACTAGTTGACAAGTAACATTTTTGAAAGTTACTAGTTAAATATCAAGGCTTAAAGGGCTTTCACAAGTGAACTAGTAAGTATTTTAGCCGTTACTAGTTAACTAGTGTGTATTTTCGCTCTCACTAGTGAACTAGTGTAGGAAATCATATGTCACTAGTTAACATGTTGGAATAATCCACGTTTTACTAGTTACATGTTGCTGAAAATGAGTCACTTGTCAGAGTTTCTGTGCAACTAGTACGACAGAGGGCATCACTAGTGTAGCTGAATGTATAACTAGTGCTGGAAAAGACCGTACTAGTGAAACACACAAATGTGTGATATCAAGGATATGGAATAAATGCTCAAACGGCTTGCCATAAACGTGGATTATTCCAACATGTTAACTAGTGACATATGATTTCCTACACTAGTTAACTAGTGAGAGCGAAAATACCCAATAGTTAACTTGTAATGGCTAAAATACTTCCTAGTAGACTTGTGAAAGCCCTTTAAGCCTTAATATTTCTCTAGTAACTTTCAAAAATGTTACTTGTCAACTAGTGATGCCCCAAATTTCCACTAGTTACACTAGTGAGAAATTTTGACTGAACTAGTTCAACTAGTTGGCGGCACGGAGGCCGACTGGTTAGCACGATGGCCTCACAGTGAGAGACATCATCGGGCGTGGGTTCGATCCCGGCTCCGGCCATCCAGTGTAGAGTTTGCATGTTCTCCCCGTGCTTGCGTGGGTTTCCTCTGGGTACTCCGGTTTCCTCCCACATTCCAAAAACATGCATGGCAGGCCGATTGAACACTCGAAATTGCCCCTAGGTATGAGTGTGAGCGCGGATGGTTGTTCGTCTCTGTGTGCCCTGCAATTGGCTGGCAACCAGTTCAGGGTGTCCCCCGCCTACTGCCCCAAGATAGCTGGGATAGGCTCCAGCACCCCCCGCGACCCTAGTGAGGAGAAGCGGTATAGAAGATGGATGGAAAGTTCAACTAGTGAGGTCCAAAATATTTACTAGTAGAACTAGTGGATGCCAAACTGCTCACTAGTCAACTAGTTACACAAAAAACTAATGAGAACGTGGGGCAGATGTGTGCATCCAGGATTACTATTGGCTCTACAGTTAAATACACGAATCAGAATTCAGATTTTGTCATTGTCCCACCCAATTTATTTGCACATGTTTTATACAAGTTGACAAGTGTTCCTGGGGAACTGCAGCTAGTTAACTAGCAGCTGCCTCTCATGGGCTACATGTTGACGAGTGAATGCATGAAGCCAAACTACTTAAAGGCTTGCAATCTATTTTGGCCTTCCAAGTTAACTAGAGAGGCTCAAAATATGAACTAGTAAACTAGTACATGCTGAGATATCCACTAGTTACACTAGTTGTGCTCATTTTGACCTCTCTTGTTAACTTGTAAAGCTCATGTATTCTAACTAGTAAAGTATTTGGGTTCAAAGTGAGTCACGAGCAAACAAGTGACAATTATTTTCACATAACTAGTTCACAAGTGTATGACAACATTGCGCACTAGGTGACATGTGCACACAACAAGTTAACTAGTGAAATCATCAAATTTGAGAAGTTGATTTGTTTCCCAGTTACAACGCGTTACAAGTTCACAAGTTGTGCACACATATCCACTAGTAAGCAATTTTGGTTAACTAGTATGATATAAATGCCAGCTAGTATGCAAAAACATTAGCTAGTATACCAAAAATCCCCACATGTTAGATATTTGTTGTGCACAATGCATCACTCGTGATGCATAACCTTTAACAAGTAAAAATAAAAGGCCAACATGTAGGATAAAATTCAAACATGTTCAGTCAAATCTTGCACAGGTTCTTTTCTGTGTCTGACAAGTGAGACAAAATTCCTTCTACTTGTTAGCTAGTTCAATAAACATCAGTGTCACTCATTAACGAGTGACTCATTGTGGACTCAACTAGTTCACTAGAATGAAAACATGTGTTTCACAAGTTAACGAGTGGGGTAAAAATTAGACTAACCAGTGGCTATCTTTGCATTTACTAGGAAACTAGTTCACATTTTGAACCTCACTAGTCAGCTAGTAAGGTTGGCAAGATCTCATACCTGTTATGAAAAGAGTGATTGTATAAAAACACATCCTACTTATGATTAATCTTACTCTCTCTCCCTCTCCATATGCAGGCTGGTGTAAAAAAATAGGTATGTAGTTATATAAAAGAGAAAACATGTACAATACTTTCTGTGTAGTAAATATGAAGCTATTAAATATTACATAATATAACATACAGTCATCATATGTCACTAATTTCAGACTACCGTATACCAAAATCATGAGCAGTGACTGGTTAGATTATATTAATTTGAAATGGACCGCCAATAGGAAACCATTGCATTCTTTCCTACTGATCTCCATGAGCTAAAAAATAATGTGCACTAGTTCACTAGTAACCTTATTTTAGCGCTTACTAGTTAACATGTAAACTAAAAAATGGCCATTAGATGTTAACTAGTATGCTAGTAACGAGTGGGCAGTTTTTAGCTTACGGGTGAACTAGTGTGCATTTTTTGAGCGCACTAGCTCACTAGTAAGCTCATTTTTGTATCTTACTAGTTAACATGTAAGATAAAAACGCCCACTAGTTCACTAGTAAGCTCATTTTTGTATCTTACTCGTTAACATGTAAGATATAAACGCCCACTAGTTCACTAGTAAGCTCATTTTTGTATCTTACTAGTTAACATGTAAGATAAAAACGCCCACTAGTTCACCAGTAAGCTCATTTTTGTATCTTACTAGTTAACATGTAAGATAAAAACGCCCACTAGTTCACTAGCAAGCTCATTTTTGTATCTTACTAGTTAACATGTAAGATAAAAACGCCCACTAGTTCACCAGTAAGCTCATTTTTGTATCTTACTAGTTAACATGTAAGATATAAACGCCCACTAGTTCACTAGTAAGCTCATTTTTGTATCTTACTAGTTAACATGTAAGATAAAAACGCCCACTAGTTCACTAGTAAGCTCATTTTTGTATCTTACTAGTGAACATGTAAACCCCTAAATGCTGTGGCGGACTAGTGTGAAATGCATGCTCAAGGCCATAGAATAAATACTCAAATGGCATCCCTCGGCAAGGCTTTTCAACATTTTTTCAACGGACGTCTTGTCACTATCCTCCATTACCCAGGATTCCTCCGACATGACGTTTGTTCTTCGGACAGCCAATCACGATACATAATGTGCCAACCAGCGACATAAGCCGAAGAGAAAACCTTCAGAGGTATTGCAATGTTTTTGTGAATATTACTCTATTGTGATACAACATTTGATTTTACGATTATTTTAGGCGACAAAGTAGTGGTGTAAACATCAAATGTGGGGTCAATTTATCAAGATAAGCCCTACTTAAAAACTTGCTTCAACGATTTCGGAGACGTCGGTGCCCGGTTTTGATCGTGGATGGCGGCAGTTCAACGCTCACAGTCGCCGCCGAGAGCAGCTTTATGTCGGCAGGACTTTCTGAAATCTGCAGCTGGTAGTTTTATAGCGATTGAACTGCAAAAGATGAAGTTTTACGCGCATCTGACGCTCACATTTTGGCTTCACGGTGTCGTTTGTTCATTGCTCACAAGCTAATACGGTCGGAACAAGAGTTCAATTAACGTTGGAACATAATCACTCTATCGTTTGCTAGCTGCGTTTGTATATTTGAATGATTTTCTTGCCTTCATTACACGCAGTATTCGTATTCCTTTGTAACTGTGTATTATAAATAAGGTTGCGCTATATGTTACTGGACAAACTATCGGTCCTGACTGCTTAGAGACCCCACAGCAGATGAGCAGCTCCATTCGGACCCTTCTGACGGCGCTTCTTCTGCAGCGCGATACTGTTCATAGAAGCTGGAGAGTAACAGAAAGAACATCAAGAGGGGGAGAGACTCAACTTCCTCCCGAAATCTTGATTAATTAACCATTTATTAATGGTTAAATTCATTATATATTTCATGTATCTTATTATGTTTACAATAAAATATTTTTCAACTATATTCTGGATATGCATTGTCTGAAATTAAGTGGTGAAACCACAACTAATATTTCCTCCAACATCGAACTTGCTCGGTCACATCTTCCATCTTAAAAAACAAAACACAATCAGTAAAGATTGTAGAAACCTCTAAATGCACACACATTCATTTATTGAATATAACAAGGTAAGAAGATTGTGTTTTTGTATTTACTTCCGTTGTTTTTCCACGACAATCAATCATTGGAGACGAGCCTAGGGTGACGTCATCAAGTTTTATATTATATATGCTGTTCTCCCAAATACATCCATATATATATATATATATATATATATATATATATATGCATGCATTTATACATCCACAATACAGATTACAGCATCTTTAACAAATACGCATCAACTTTGAACAGATTCAACATCCGAAAAATCACATCCTCGTGAAGGCAGAATTAATTGCAGGACTTCTGCAATACACTGCATTCCTTTTATTTCGTATACCAAAAGTGGATAGGTGTGAATTTTTAGCAGTATGTCCGTGTAAATAATAAATATACATCCCCCAGAGAGCCATTCCCTGAGAAAAAATAGTTTTATTCTGCATAGATACCAAGCAACCGGCAGTAAAAAAAATGTGGACACTCGGAATCAGGCTTTACAGGGTTAATTTTTTGCTGGGTGGAGCTCCGATCAGAGAGACAATAGGAGGCGTACACTCATGGTACTTTCCCGCCTCCTCATTAGCATTTAGCGTAACTAGTGAGGAATTTGTGTTTCACTAGTTCTACGAGTGGAAATTTGGATTTTACTAGTTAATCCAAAAAGACAATTTCACCAGTTAACCAGTGAGCAGGTTGGCATCCACTAGTTCTACAAGTGAACATTTTGGAACTCACTAGTGGAACTAGTTCAGTCAAAATCTTTCACTAGTGTAACTAGTGGATATTTGAGGCATCACTAGTTTACAAGTATTTTCTTTGGACCCAGTAGTTAAATATAATGACTTCAAGGGTCTTTCACTAGTGAACTAGTTGATGTTTATCTTTCACTAGTTAACTAGTGAGTATTTAATTTCCAACTAGTTGTCTAGTGCAGGCGATCATAAGTCACGAGTAATACTTTGAACATTACTAGTTTGGGACAGTGGGCCGCTAGAGCATCAAAAAGATAACTAGCTGGGAATTTGGCACTAATAGTGCCTATCTCGGTGTCACAAGTTAGATATCTGTCAGCACTAGTTGAACAAAAGACTCACTAGTCGCTAAAAATGAGTCACTTGTCAGAGTTTCTGGGCAACTAGTACGGCAACGGGCATCACTAGTGTGGCGAAATGTATAACTAGTGCTGGAAAAGACTGCACGAGCGAAATACACAAATGTCTGATATCAAGGATATGGAATAAATGCTTCAAGGGCTTGCCATACGCGCATGCCAGCAGCGGTTCCTCAAACCAATGAGAGATGTCATGGCAACACATTTAATCTACAATGTTCGGGGAGGGATTTCACTGGTCACCACACCATAGAGTCATGGTTTCAAATCAAAACCAAAAATATCCCTTAACAGCTTACAAGCAAACAATGAAACAAAGAAATAAAATTGTCACAAAACATGTATCTCTCATGCCATTCATATCCGCATAAGAAATAAAAACAACACAAGAACAGTACTGATGCATTCTGGGAGCCTCCGCCAATCAGATGGCTGGTTAGAGAAATGTGAGTGGTGTGCTTTGAGCAGTGTGTTTTTATTTATATTTTTGCAGTCTGTAGTCTAAACCTGTGATGTATCTTGCTTGCAATAACATGAATGATAAGACAGACTACAACATCGTGTACAGCTGCCCTTTTGTCCCGCTTTCTCCTGCACCATCAGCCAAAGAACGTATTCACATAATGTTTATGTCACAGTCAATTTGAAGCATAGATGTCTCAGACTTTGGCCAGCAGTGTGTGCTAAAATGCACTCTGAAATACCTCAAGGGGAACAAGCCCATGGTCGAGAGAGTTTCTCAGTCCATTTAATTGACGTGTCACATTACAAGGCGTCTCATTTGTTTTGGGGAAGATTTAAGACTTTGAAGTGCGCCTTATGGTCATGAAAATACAGTAAGTACCCACGATGAAACTATCTCTGAATGCAAAAATAAATACTTGTAAACATATTTCACTTGAAGGATTTCTATTCTATCAATGACATTATGTTGCGATGGCCCCCAGTGGTCTGCATCAATATGTTAGGGTCCCACAACAGGTGTTCCATCAGACGCACACAATAGCCTGTGTGTGCTAACTTCAGCTTGCTTCCAGAAACGTCTGTGACTATGTCAGGAATGAAATCGGCATCAGCCGCAACGTGCTTCCTTTTTAAATGCTCGTTTATCACAGTTGTGCTGCTAAAGGGAGGTTTACATCGTAGGACGGAATTTTGTGAAATGCCCCCATGGTCTGGTCCAAATCGGGGTCGCACACATTGCACCGTGTGCGGCAGGAACAAGTCAAGGTAGCACGGTAGAAACAATATAAGACAAAGTCGCCGCCTGACCTTTGACTTGACCAAACAAAATGTGTGTTTTTCTTTGTGTCCTTCAGACGTCAGTGAAAACGATCTCCGTTCTGTGAAAGAGGAGCCAGACTTGACTCACATCAAAAAGGAGGAGGAGGAGGAGATCAACAAGTCACCAGTGAATGTTGTCCCTATAAAGACTGAAGATGAAAACAAGGATGAGAGTGAGGACAACAGAGGGGCGGAGCCTACAAGCAGCAGCTCAAGTCATCACGTGACAACAGAAGGTGATGAAGACCACTGGGGGCCATCACAAGCACATAATGAGGACACATTATCGGACGCTCATGACGATGATGATGATGATGATGGGCAAGCCGAGGGTGAAAGGGCATGTCACATTGACTCATTAACTTCAAAGTTGTCTTTAAAACCGCACACAAGAACACACAGTGGAGAAAAACATTTTTTCTGCTCAGTTTGTGGCAAAAGCTTCTCTGGAAAGTTTAATTTAATAAAACACACAACAACACATAGTGGAGAAAAACCCTTTTCCTGCTCAGTTTGTGGCAAAGAATTCTCTCAAAATGCAACGTTAACAAAACACACAAGAACGCACACTGGAGAAAAACCCTTTTCGTGCTCTGTTTGTGGTAAAAGCTTCTCCCAAAATTCTCATTTAACAAGGCACGCAAGAACACACAGTGGAGAAAACCCTTTTTTCTGCTCAGTTTGGAGGAAAAGTTTCTCTCAAAAGTCACGATTAACAGAACACACAAGAATACACGCTGCAAAAAAAACCTTTTCCTGCTCAGTTTGTGGAAAGAGTTTATTTCGTAAGTCGCATTTAACAAGCCACACAAGAACACACAGTGGTGAAAAACCCTTTTCCTGCTCAGTTTGCGGCAAACGCTTCTCTCAAAATGCAACGTTAACAAAACACACAAGAACGCACACTGGAGAAAAACCCTTTTCGTGCTCAGTTTGTGGTAAAAGCTTCTCCCAAAATTCTCATTTAACAAGGCACGCAAGAACACACAGCGGAGAAAACGCTTTTTTCTGCTCAATTTGGAGGAAAAGTTTCTCTCAAAAGTCACGATTAACAGAACACACAAGAATACACGCTGCAAAAAACCCTTTTCCTGCTCAGTTTGTGGAAAGAGTTTCGCATTTAACGAGCCACACAACAACACACACTGGAGACAAGCCATTCAGTTGCAGCGTTTGTGCTAAAAAATACTTTTCTAAAAAGGGTGCTGAGAGACACAATTGTGCTGGTGAGAATTGCAGCGATCCTTGAAGCTTAAAGAAAGACAACAAAAAACTGAAGGAACTGATTCTTTGTGGTAAGATGTAAATGTGATTTTGAATAAAATATTATAAATTTAATTTTGCAAAGCTCTTTTATTGATACTAAGCCAATGTGATCAGCGCCAGAAGAACCAACGCGTCTGAGTGATAATTAGTTTTTTTTGTTTTCATATCAAACATTATCAATGAAATTAATTACCTTTGCCTAGAACAGGGGTCTCAATCCCGCGGGCCACTTGCGGCCCGCGGGATGATAGTTTGCGGCCCCCGCCTTATTATGAAAGTTTAATGTTCGTGCGGCCCGCGAATTTGATATGACTGGCACTTTACAGTGTTTTGTGCGGAGCTGAACGAACCTACCAATCACGGTGGAGTATATGGCTCTCGAGGGTGGGACATCGGCCGGGCTTGACGTAAGCAGAGAGTTACAGCAGCGAGTTCATTCGTGTGCTGGGATGAGACTGTGACTGTTGATGTTGAAGATCTGCGTACGGATTATAGCAGGTTATGGATGTAGAAATTGACTATGAAGTGAAACTGTATCACTCAAACAGATAGTTGTCAGGATATGATTATACGTCTATGCGGGGTCTAATGATCCGCTCGCAACGTAGTTAATTCTCTGTGGGTTAATGCTGCACTTTCATTAATGGGATCCTCATCAAAAGGATATGCCATGTTCGTAATAGTAGTGAAAAGTGATGAACAATATTTTTTTTTTATTCAAGACGACGGAACTACGGCAAAATTGGCCGGCTGTTTGATTGAATAAGGAAATGATTTCTCGTCTGTGCCTGTGAAAGCTGGCGGAGACAGACTCTGTTTCATTCATGAAACTTGGTCCCGACCAGTTTAGTGTCAGAGAGTCCCAGGGGCAGTTATCTGTTATTATGAAATAGGTTGTAGTTATCGTTATCTCTCTCTGTAAAAGTAGTCAAAATAAATGACAACAACGGTCCGTAAGCAGTCGCCTTTTTGCGCTCGCCATCCCGGTCCTTACCATAGAAACACCATGGCCTTCATGGGGAGCGTATCTATGTTCCCCGCTTTGTATGGGACCGGGGAATATAGGACCCTTTTTCTAAATATAAGTCCGATGTTCCCTGCTTTTCCCCAAAAGGGTCCTATGTTCCCCGCTTTCCGCCAAATGCCTTGAAATTGTGTTGTATTTCATAATTAATCCTTACCTCCCGGCTAATCCTCATCTCCTCCTCCCACCCTCCCCCTCTGTCTCGCCACGAAATAATCAAAAATTCATGTTCAGAAGAAGATTGGGCTGCCAGGGTGGCCGAGTGATCTAAGGCGCCGCGTTCAGGACCCAGTCTCCCCAGGAGGCCTCGGTTCAAATCTCGAATTTCCCCATTGTGGGACTAATAAAGGGAATATTATTATTATTATTATTATATTATTAAAGAACTCTTAATACAGATATTTGACTCATTATTATTATTATTATTATTGATTACTGATTAATTTGATTAATTCCTTATTTATTTTCTTATTAATTCCTTATTTATTTTTAAATCTTATTTTGTGTTAAAAAATAAAAATAAAGACATTTGAGAAGATTAGATATTTTTAATTTTTTTCTTGCGGAAAACCTGATGCGGCCCAGCCTCACCCAGAGTCTGCCTCTAGTGGCCCCCAGGTAAATTTAGTTTGAGACCCCTGGCCTAGAACAACATTTGTTAACATTATGCTTTTCAGTTGTCTTTTTAATCGTAGTTAATGGAAAAGGTGTGAGAAGAAACTGTGCTTATGAAATCGGTGCCTTCCACAATCATCAATAAAATCACTTGTTCCACTTGCTCAAGTTGCCTTCATTATCCATCCATCCATCCATTATCCGCCGCTTATCCGGGTCGGGTTGCGGTGCAGCAGGGAAGCCCAGACTTCCCGCTCCCCAGCCACATCTTCCAGCTCTGCCGGAGGGATGCCCAGGCGTTCCCAGGCCAGCCGGGAGACGTAGTCTCTCCAGCGTGTCCTGGGTCGTCCTCTGGGCCTCCTGCCGGTGAGACATGCCCGGAACACCTCACCAGGGAGGCGTCCAGGAGGCATCCTAAACAGATGCCCGAGCCACCTCATCTGGCTCCTCTCTACGTGGAGTGGGAGCGGCTCGACACTGAGACCCTCCCGGATGGCCGAGCTTCTCACCCTATCTCTAAGGTAGAGCCCAGACACCCTGCGGAGGAAACTCATTCCGGCCGCTTGTATCCGAGATCTTGTTCTTTCGGTCGCGACCCACAGCTCGTGACCATAGGTGAGGGTAGGAACGAAGATCGACCGGTAAATCAAGAGCTTCGCCTTTTGGCTCAGCTCCCTCTTCACCATGACAGACCGATACAGCGTCCGCATCACAGCGGCGGCTGCACCCATCCGCCTGTCGATCTCTCGCTCCATCCTCCCCTCACTCGTAAACAAGACCCCAAGATACTTAAACTCCTCCACTTGGGGCAGGATCTCCTCCCCAACCTGGGGAGGGCATTCCACCCTTTTCCGACTGAGAACCATGGTCTCAGATTTGGAGGCGCTGATCTTCATCCCAACCGCTTCACACTCAGCTGCGAACGGCTCCAATGAGAGTTGGCGATCACTGCTTGACGAAGCCAACAGTACCACATCATCTGCAAAAAGCAGAGATGAAATACTGAGTTCACCAAACCGGATCCCCTCATCGAAACGAATCCGACTTACTGCCGGCAATGCGGACCAAACTTTGACATCGGTGGTACAGGGACCCAACTGCCCGTATCAAGGGGCTCGGTACCCCGTACTCCCGAAGCACGCTCCACAGAACTCCCCGTGGGACACGGTTGAATGCCTTCTCCAAGTCCACGAAACACATGTAGACTGGTTGGGCAAACTCCCATGAACCCTCAAGGACCCCGTAGAGAGTGTAGAGCTGGTCCACTGTTTCACGGCCAGGACGAAAACCGCACTGCTCCTCTTGGATCTGAGATTCAACCTCCCGACGGACCCTCCTCTCCAGTACCCCTGAGTAGACCTTACCAGGGAGGCTGAGGAGTGTGATTCCTCTATAATTGGAACACACCATCCGGTCCCCCTTCTTAAAAAAGGGGACCACCACCCCGGTCTGCCAATCCAGAGTCAGTGTCCCCGATGTCCACACAATGTTGTAGAGGCATGTCAACCATGACAGCCCCACAACATCCAGAGCCCTAAGGACCTCCGGGCGGATCTCATCCACCCCCGGGACCTTGCCACCGTGGAGCTTGTTAACCACCTCAGTTACTTCAGCCCCCGAGATAGGTGAGTCCACCACAGCGTCTTCAGGCTCTGCTTCCTCAAAGGAAGGCGTGTCGGTAGAGTTGAGGAGTTCTTCGAACTATTCTCCCCACCGACTCACAACGTCCCGAGTCGAGGTCAGCAGCACCCCATCTCCACTATAAATAGTGTTGATGGTGCACTGCTTCCCTCTCCTGAGACAACGGATGGTGGACCAGAATTTCTTCGAAGCCGTCTGGAAGTCGTTTTCCATGTCCTCACCGAACTCCTCCCACGCCAGAGTTTTTGCTTCGGCAACCACCGAAGCCGTATTCCGCTTGGCCAGTCGGTACCTGTCAGCTGCCTCCGGAGTCCCACAGGCCAGAAAGGCCCGATAGGACTCTTTCTTCAGCCTGACAGCATCCCTTACCGCCGGTGTCCACCAGCGAGTTCAGGGGTTGCCGCCATGACAGGCACTGACCACCTTACGTCCACAGCTTCAATCGGCTGCCTCAACAATGGAGGCACGAAACATGGTCCACTCAGACTCAATGTCCCCCGCCTCCCCCGGTACGTGGGCAAAGTTCTGCCGGAGGTGGGAGTTGAAACTCTTTCTGACAGGGGATTCTGCCAAGCGTTCCCAGCGGACCCTCACAATACATTTGGGTCTGCCGGGTCTTCCCTCACCATCGGAGCCAACTCACCACCAGGTGGTGATCAGTTGACAGCTCCGCCCCTCTCTTCACCCGAGTGTCCAAAACATGCGGCCGCAAATCCGTTGACACGACTACAAAGTCGATCATCGAACTGCGGCCTAGGGTGTCCTGGTGCCAAGTGCACATATGAACACCCTTATGTTTGAACATGGTGTTCGTTATCGACAATCCATGACGAGCACAGAAGTCTAGTAACAGAACACCGCTCGCGTTCAGATTGGGGGAGGCCATTCCTCCCAATCACGCCCTTCCAGGTCTCACTGTCATTACCCACGTGAGCATTGAAGTCCCCCAGCAGAACGAGGGAGTCTCCAGGGGGAATGCTCTCCAGCACACCCTCCAAAGACTCCAAAAAGGGTGAGTACTCTGAACTGCTGTTTGGTGCCCAAGCACAAACAACAGTCAGCACCCGTCCCCCCACCTTAAGGCGGAGGGAGGCTACCCTCTCGTCCACCGGGGTGAACCCCAGTGTACAGGCGCCAAGCCGGGGGGCAATAAGTATGCCCACACCTGCTCGGCGTCTCTCACCTTGGGCAACTCCAGAGTGGAAGAGTTTCCAACCCCTCTCAAGACGACTGGTACCAGAGCCTAAGCTGTGTGTGGAGGTGAGCCCGACTATATCTAGTCGGAATTTCTCTGCCTCGCACACCAGCTCAGGCTCCTTCCCCGCCAGAGAGGTGACATTCCATGTCCCAAGAGCTAGTTTCTGTAGCCGGGGATCAGAGCGCCAAGGTCCCTGCCTCTTGCCGCCGCCCGACTCACACTGCACCCGACCCCTTTGGCCCCTCCCATATCTATATTAGGCCATTTAAATACATGACGTTTTTTTTTTATTTCAATGTATATTTAAGCTTGCTTATGTAATACTACAATATTTATTAAATTATTTTAATATGCAAAATTATATCAATATTAATTTAAACCTTTTTATTTCACACTTGAATATTTCTTAACATATTTGTTCATTTGAATATGTATGCAATTTAAATTATTCCATCCATCCAGCCATTTTCTGCCGCTCATCCGGGGTCGGGTTATTGAATTAATTTAATACGTAAGTATTTTTTATATTTCAATATTTATTTCGAGATTATGACTTCTCAATGAGTTCAATATTTATAAAATGTTTCTATATTTCTTATTAATTGAATTAAGTTTGTACGTGGTTGCCAATTTTATGATTTCTCTATTTCATTATATAACTAATCCAATGTATAAAAAACATAATATAGCATGAAAAAAAAATTTGGTACATTTGACAAAATGATAGTTTTTCCGAAGTGAGATTCTGCTTAGCAACAAACCCCAAACGATTGATAGAGCTCAACCTAGAAAGTGTATTTAGCCAGTCAAGAATTTATTCAGAAAGTGAAATATTAAATGTATGTGAGGGGATATTTGAAGAGTTTGAGTTTTGTTCAATGGACCATACATATACGAGCCAGCCTAACACAGCGAGAAAACCAGCGCTGACTCCAGTCGCCATCAAGTTGCCAACTCCTGACATTCCAAAACCTTTGAGAGAAACTGAGACTATTTGCGTTTCTCTGTCTGGTTCTTTTTATAGTTCAACTTCGAGTTCTGTTTTTCACCTTTTCACAGCGTAATGAAGGCGAGTTGAGCAAGTGGAACAAGTGATTTTATTGATGATTGTGGAAGGCAACGATTTCATAAGCACCGCTTCTTCTCACACCTTTTCCATTAGGTACGATTAAAAAGACAACTGAAAAGCATAATGTTAAAAAATGTTATTCCAGGCAAAGGCAATTAATTTTATTTACATGTTTGATGTAAACACCAAGACAAATCATCATCACTCAGATACGTTGGTTCTTCTGGCACTGATCACATTGGCTTTGTGTCAATAAAAGATCTTTGCAAAATTCAATTTCATCATATTTTATTGAAAATCACATTTACATCTTACCACAAAGAGTCAGTTCCTTCAGTTTTTTGTTTTATTTTTTTAAGCTTCAAGGATCGCTGCTATTCTCACCAGCACAATCGTGACTCTCAGCACTCCGTTTAGTGGAGAATGTTTTAGCACAAACGCTGCAACTGAATGGCTTGTCTCCATTGTGTGTTCTTGTGTGGCTTCGTAAATGCGACTTATGATTGAAACTCTTTCCACAAACTAAGCAGGAAAAGGGTTTTTCTCCAGTGTGTGTTCTTGTGTGTTGTGTTAAATTTCCCTTTTCAGAGAATCCTTTGCCACAAACTGAGCATGAAAAAGGCTTCTCTCCACTGTGTGTTCTTGCGTGCCTTGTTAAATCAAACTTTTGATAGAAGCTTTTGACACAAACCGAGCAGGAAAAAGGTTTTTCACCACTGTGTGTTTTTCTGTGCCCTTTTAAAGACAGCTTTGAAGTGAATGAGTCAGTGTGACATGCCCTTTCACTTTTAGCTTGCCCATCATCATCATCATCATTAGTATCATCATCATTGTCATGAGCGTCTGATAATGTGTCCTCATTATGTGCTTGTGATGGCCCCCAGTGGTCTTCATCACCTTCTGTTGTCACGAGATGACTTGAGCTGCTGCTTGTAGGCTCCGCCCCTCTGTTGTCCTCACTCTCATCCTTGTTTTCATCTTCAGTCTTAAAAGGGACAACATTCACTGGTGACTTGTTGATCTCCTCCTCCTCCTCCTCCTTTTTGATGTGAGTCAAGTCTGGCTCCCCTTTCACAGAACGGAGATCGTATTCACTGAGGTCTGCAGGACACAAAAAGACAAACACATTTGGTTTGGTCAAGTCAAAGCTCATGCGGCGACTTTGTCTTATATTGTTTCTACTGTGCTACCTTGACTTGTGCCTGCCGCATACGGAGCAATGCGTGCGACCCCGATTTGGACCGGACCATGGGGGCATTTCACAAAATTACGTCCAACCATGTTAACCTCCCTTTCGCAGCACAACCGTGATAAACGAGCATTTAAAAAGGAAGCACGTTGCGGCTGATGCCCGATTTCATTCCTGACATAGTCACAGACGTTTCTGGAATATGTATTCTAATTCAACTAAGATACACCATAATATTTTAAGAGTTCACTGAATCATTTTAGAACTGCAATGATGCTTAACAGCCATAGGGTGTCAGTAATGAGTAACAAAGTAACACAACACCTCTCATGATTCCGTCATCATTGTCATTTGCAAAAAATTATCAAGAACTTTGAGTTGCGGGGGAGATGCAAACCACCTGGGCCACAGGAACTTTATTACCAGGAACTAAATGTTCCTGGACTTGTTGGTAGAAAAGGGGGTTTTGACGTTGAGCCTTTTTGAGACCATAGTAAGACAAAGATGCAGATGCATTCCTTGCAGCATGCGCTTGTTCACTGATGAGAACCGTGCAACCTTGGATGGATGCATTTAAATGTATTTTAAATGTTTGGATGGGGTGAAACTACGCACACGTGCACAAAACAGTGCAGGGCCACCCGAGGTTCATTGACTCTCACCCGACCAAGCCAGTAAAAAGTTCATAAATAAATAAGACCAATACGTACTTGATTTTTTTTTTTTTAAACTTAATATTTTGTGTTTTATTCACTAAAATTGATCAACCGCCATTGACGTTTTCGCGGCAGTGTGCACATTTTTAGAGTCAGGCGGAATTCCTTCCGTAAGGAATTGCTTGAACAAAATTTAAAAACCAGAAAATGTTATTTTGTTCTTTTAAATGTAAATTTTATACTGGGAAAAACATGGAGTTCACCCCCCACTATTGGTTATTCTTTGGCATATATTTTCTGCATTGATTACATTTGACGTAAACAATTGCTCAGCAGACCTGCAAGTAAAAGGCAATATTTAAAAATAAAACGGCAATAACCTTGAACGATTTCCCCAAACAACTTAATGTTGTGATGCATATTTCTAATGAAAGAAAGTCGTTCTATACAAAGCAAATGAGAGTAAGACGTGTACAAACCTGCTTTGTGTAGCACAACACGAGGCTGCTTGTAACCTTCGCCCAGCAGTAGAAGATGTTGCTCGTTCTCTTCTTTTATTCCACAAAGTTCCTCTTTGTACTTGGGTGTCGTTCTAGCACACATTTTCAAATGATAATTCGAAAAAATCCGCACTTGATCTCTGCTTGGCGATGAGTCATGTGCCTCTTTTCGTTAGCGGCTAGCTAGCTAACAAGCTAAGCTAACTACTCCGAAAAGCATCAACGCGCGAAGATGAGGTTGTCGGGACACAAAGACTTAATGAATTATGTCGTAGTCCTTTAGAGTAGCACTGGACATCCTTTGAGAAAATTACAGTCAGTTCCACACTAAATCAGAAGAATTTAGCGGTGGGTGTTTTTGTCCCGGTGTGGACGGGTCGGTGGATGTGGTCGAGGTCCTTCGGAAGCTGCGCGCTTGCTAATGACGTCATGCTTTAAGCACGTATTTTTCAAATATCTTTCTTTGCCTCTGTGTTTGTTTTTACCCCTGTTCTATTTTAATATATATTTTATATAATATTTGAAATCGGTTGATAAAAAAAATTAACAAAATAACTAAATTAACGCCACATTGGCGAGTCAGCTTCTATGTCACTTCCGCCGATGCCTCGAGAAGCCGCTGCTGCAACAGCACTGGGACGTTTACGTTTCTCCTACCGAACTTGCAACAATGCTGTGGTTCACTCTGGCTGCAAGATTGTATGAATATAATGTCGGCATATACTCGCATTGCCTCTCAATTATTTCACGCCCGCCCCTACCAAGAAGAAAAAGATTCGCGCCCCCCCACCACCAATTGTTTTTCTGTCTTTGTAGATTGATATTAGATTGTCAATAAAATATCCATTAACTAACCTAAATTGATAAGAAATATAATTTTGAGAACTATTATAGTGAGGATCTCGAAACTCAGTACTCTGTTGTGCAAATATTGATGAGATGACAAATATTTGTCACGTCATGTCATTATCCACACCGCTTATCCTGAACAGGGTCGCGGGAGAGTGCTGGAGCCAATTCCAGCTGACAACGGGCGAAAGGCGCACAACACCCTGAACTGGTCGCCAGCCAGTCACAGGGCAGACATAGACACCGTCACTGAGTGGGAACTGAACCCACGCTGCCTGCACACAACTCAGGCGAGTGTACAGCTCCACCATCAGTGGTGATATTAGGGCTGGGCGATATGACCTAAAATCAATATCGCGATAAATTGGGCAATTTGACCTCAATAACGATAAATGTGCGATAAATTCCCCCTGAGGACCAAAATCAAAATAAACGCAGGAAATGCATATTAACTGCTTTTTTTATTGACCAACTGGTACACATTAGTTTCAATGAAAAATAAAAGTACAAAAATCATTTGAATAAACATTCAAAATAGCTTGCTTTGCATGACTTGAACAATGTCACAAAGAACAGGAGAAAAAGGGTACCTCTCACAAAATCTTTTTCTGCAATATTGTGCTGAGATGCTGTAATGCCATTTGCATAGGCCTAAATTTGTGTAAAGGTGTCTTGTAAACAATATAAATAATGCCATGTGCAAAGGAGCTAGTCGCCTGTAAACAAAATGCGAACTAAAATGAAAAAAATGTCAATGGAATGCCAGTGCCAAATAAACAAGTGTGCTTCATCAGGAAAATGTGCCGTCTCGAGTGGTGCGCGGTCGCTACTTGTCGTCTACGTCATGCACAGTCAGGCTCAAACAGGGATCCATGTTGCGACTCAACCACAAGTCGGATGTGGATGCAAAATGCTCGACATGTCTACGCTCCCGTCCCGATGTTGTCCATATAAGGAAGTGCTGTTTGCGACAAATATTTCCGTGCCTCTTGTTGGCTACGTTCATGAGGCGTTTAAATCCTGTGCGCTCCACTATAGCTCGAGGAGCTCTTTCTTAAGCTATATGCTAGGCTATCGCGTCCACCTCTGAGACATTCTCTCGTATGGTGTCGCCTCCGTTATGGGCTGTTGTCACTTGTCGAACCTTGCTTCTCACTTTGAACTTTTAGCACAAGCTCCAAGTCAACAACATGGTTGTGTTGTGGGTGGTGAAAAAGAAAAGATTGGACGCGCTGTTTCGGGTGCTTACGACGCACTTTGTAGTTCATGTTCTTTTGCTCAAACATCGTCTTTATGGAACCCAAAACATTTCCAAACGACAGATGTCGAATTTCTTTTCGGGACAAGCGAGTCAGGAACAATTTCAACGAACATTACGTCGTCTTCAGCCGTGTCAGCTGCTTCTAGATTTGAATCGACAGCTACGACCGCGTCGTCAGTTTTCTTTCTTGTTCAGCTGGGTGGAGTCACATGACTACAGCCGCTCAAGCCGTCTTACAGGGGCATGAACATAGCTGCAGACTAAAAGGACTTCTTTTTTTTAAAACACCGAATTAACCGACATGGGCAAAATGATTTTATTAAATTTCGATCACGGTAAATTTTCGGTTTATTGCCCAGCCCTACGAGAATAGCAGCGATCCTGCACTGTTTTGTGCACGTGTGCATCGTTTCACCCCATCCAAGCAATTAAAATACATTGAATGCATCCATCCAGGGTTGCACGGATCTCATCAGTGAACAAGCGCATGCTGCAAGGAATGCATCTGCATCTTTGTCTTACTATGGGCTCAAAAAGGCTGAAAGTCACAACCCCCTTTTCTACCTACAAGTCCAGGAACATTTAGTTCCTGGTAAAGTTCCTGTGGCCCAGGTGGTTTGCATCTCCCCCGCAACTTATAGTTCCTGGTAATTTTTGCAAATGACAATGATGACGGAACAATGGGAGGTGTTACTTTGTTACTCATTACTGACACCCTATGGCTGTTATACATCATTGCGGTTACAAAATAATTCAGTGAACTCATAATATTTTGGTGTATCTTCGTCGAATTTGAATACATATTGGATAACTTTAAAATATACAGTCATTATTCAAATATGTCAACACAAAAGTCAGAGTGAAAGTGTTGTTGCTTAATGCTGATGTGTAAGAACTTTTACTCTTCAAACGTAATCTTGTTTTAAAATTTATTTAGAAACAGAAATTTTATAAAAATAAAAAGAGTAATGTCAGAACGTACTAGCAGGATAAATGTCATTTTGGGTAAAACAAAAAAACAAACGTTACTCATGCAATAAATAGCGACTCTGATTCCAGGGCCCCTTTAGTTCTTTTAGGCATCCAGATTATAATGGAAGCAAAAAGTACCCACGATGAAACTATCTATAAATGCAAAAAGAAATACTTGAAAACGTATTTCGCTTGAAGGATTCCTATTTTATCAATGACATTAGGTTGCGATGGCCCCCAGTGGTCTGCATCAATATGTTAGGGTCCCACCACAGGTGTTCCATCAGACGCACACAATAGCCTGTGTGTGCTAACTTCAGCTCGCTTCCAGAAACGTCTGTGACCATGTCAGGAATGAAATCGGGCATCAGCCGCAACGTGCTTCCTTTTTAAATGCTCGTTTATCACAGTTGTGCTGCTAAAGGGAGGTTTACATCGTAGGACGTAATTTTGTGAAATGCCCCCATGGTCCGGTCCAAATCGGGGTCGCACGCATTGCTCCATATGCGGTAGGCACAAGTCAAGGTAGTACGGTAGAAACAATATAAGACAAAGTCGCCGCCTGAGGTTTGACTTGGCCAAACCAAATTTGTCTTTTTGTGTCCTGCAGACGTCAGTGAAAACGATCTCCGTTCTGTGAAAGGGGAGCCAGACTGGACTCACATCAAAAAGGAGGAGGAGGAGGAGATCAACAAGTCACCAGTGAACGTTGTCCATATAAAGACTGAAAATGAAAACAAGGATGAGAGTGAGGACAACAGAGGGGCGGAGCCTCCAAGCAGCAGCTCAAGTCATCACGTGACAACAGAAGGTGATGAAGACCACTGGGGGCCATCACAAGCACATAATGAGGACACATTAGACGCTCATGACGATGGTGATACTAATGATGATGATAATGGGCAAGCTAAATGTGAAAGGGTATGTCACACTGACTCATTCACTTCAAAGCTGTCTTTAAAACCGCACACGAGAACACACAGTGGAGAAAAAACATTTTCTTGCTCGGTTTGTGGCAAAAGCTTCTCTCGAAAG
Source organism: Idiotropiscis lumnitzeri (assembly GCF_059441095.1). Classification (NCBI taxonomy): domain Eukaryota; kingdom Metazoa; phylum Chordata; class Actinopteri; order Syngnathiformes; family Syngnathidae; genus Idiotropiscis; species Idiotropiscis lumnitzeri. The sequence goes on along the minus strand of NC_142392.1, from coordinate 24,585,490 downwards.
TTTCATTTAACAATCCACACAAGAACACACAGTGGAGAAACATCTTTTTCCTGCTCAGTTTGTGGCAAAAGCTTTTCTTTTAAGTCAAATTTAAAAACACATACACGATTACACACTGGAGAAAAACCTTTTTCATGTTCAGTTTGTGGAAAATGCTTCTCTCGAAAGGCAAATTTAGTAAGGCACACAAGAACGCACAGTGGAGAAAAACCTTTTTCCTGCTCAGTTTGTGGAAAATGCTTCTCTCGAAAGGCAAATTTAACACAACATACAAGAACACACAGTGGAGAAAAACCTTTTTCCTGCTCAGTTTGTGGCAAGAGTTTCTATCGAAAGGCAAATTTAACACAACATACAAGAACACACAGTGGAGAAAAACCTTTTTCCTGCTCAGTTTGTGGCAAGAGTTTCTCTCGAAGGTCTCAATTAATAATTCACTCAAGAACACACAGTGGTGAAAAATCTTTTTCCTGCTCTGTTTGTGGAAAATGCTTCTCTCAAAAGGCAGGTTTAACATATCACACAAGAAAGCACAGTGGAGAAAAACCTTTTTCATGCTCAGTTTGTGGCAAGAGTTACTCTGACAAGTCTAATTTAACAAGCCACACAAGAACACACAGTGGTGAAAAACCTTTTTCTTGCTCTGTTTGTGGAAAATGCTTCTCTCAAAAGGCAGGTTTAACATATCACTCAAGAAAGCACAGTGGAGAAAAACCTTTTTCATGCTCGGTTTGTGGCAAAAGTTTCTCTGACAAGTCTATTTTAACAAGGCACACAAGAACACACAGTGGTGAAAAACCTTTTTCTTGCTCGGTTTGTGGCAAAAGCTTCCTGCATAAGTCGCATTTAACAATCCACAAAAGATCACACACTGGAGAAAAACCTTTTTCCTGCTCAGTTTGTGGAAAATGCTTCTCAAAAAAGACATATTTAACAGAACACACAAGAACACACAAACACACAGTGGTGAAAAACCTTTTTCCTGCTCAGTTTGTGCCAAGAGTTTCTCTCAAAAGGGGCATTTACGACGCCACACAAGAACACACAGTGGAGAAAAAACTTTTTCCTGCTCAGTTTGTGCCAAGAGGTTCTCTCGAAAGTCGTATTTACAAAGCCACACAAGAACACACAGTGGAGACAAGCCATTCAGTTGCAGCGTTCGTTCTAAAAAAAATTGTCACTAAACAGGGAGCTGAGAGACACGATTGTGCTGGCGAGAATTGCAGCGATCCTTGAAGATTAAAAAAAGACAAAAAAAATGAAAGAACCGACTCTTTGTGGTAAGATGTAAATGTGATTTTCAATAAAATATGATGAAATTGAATTTTGCAAAGCTCTTTTATTGAGATCAGTGCCAGAAGAACCACTGTCTGAGTGGTGATGATTTTTTTGTGTGTTTACTTCAAACATGTAAATAAAATTTATTGCTTTTGCCTGGTACAACATTTTTTAACATTATGCTTTTCAGTTGTCTTTTTAATCGCATTTAATGGAAAAGGTGTGAGAAGAAACAGTGCTTATGAAATCGGTGCCTTCCACAATCATCAATAAAATCACTTGTTCCACTTGCTCAACTCGCCTTCATTACGCTGTGAAAAGGTGAAAAACAGAACTCGAAGTTGAACTATAAAAAGAACCAGAAAGAGAAACACGAATAGTCTCGGTTTCTCTTTCTAGGTTGAGCTCTATCAAGTGTTTGGGGTTTGTTGCTAAGCAGAATCTCACTTCAGAAAAACTATAATTTTGTCAAATATACAAAATACTTTTTATATTATATTTTTTATACTTTGGATTGCTTATATAATGCAATCGGGAAATATTGAAATGTAAAATTAGCAACGACATACAGACTTAATGCAATTAATAAGAAATATAGAAACATTTTATAAATATTGAACACATTGAGAAGAGTTAATCTTGAAATAAATATTGAAATGTAAAAAATACTTAGGTATTAAATTAATTCAATAACCCGACCCCGGATGAGCGGCAGAAAATGGCTGGATGGATGGAATAATTTAAATTGCATACATATTCAAATGAACAAATATGTTCAGAAATATTCAAGAGTGAAATAAGGTTTAAATTAATATTGATATAATTTAACATTAAAATAATTGAATAAATATTGTAGTATTATATAAGCAAGCTTAAATATACATTGAAATAAATTTTTAAAAAGTCATGTATTTTTAAATGGCCTTATATAGATATGGGAAGTTCAAAGAAGTGACCAGTCTTGGTTCTGAAGTTCCGATGTAACCAGATACTGCCCTTAGAGAAAATAGGCCTGAGCATTGTTTATGGTGGGGGCAATTCTCTCGCCAGGTCAGTGACCTTCCAGGGTATGAGAGGAATTTAAGGTGGTCACGAGTAGACTGGTCGTATCAACGGGGAGACGCATCTGCTCTCCCTCTGGGGGACTTTTGGAGGGAAATCCCGAAGACTAGCGGGATGGGAATGCATATGCAACAAGGGAAAATTAGATATTCATGTCCTATTTGGGCATTCCCTATAAGAAGGGAATGTCTGAGAGGGGGCGTGCACGTTTTTGGGGAGACTTCTTTTGACATCAGCATGTAACGAGAATAAAATCTTTCTTCTTTCTTTTGTTCTTTTCCATCACCAATCCAGCCTTGCTCGGCTGCCTCTCCGGAAGGCAGCAAGGACCCACACTTCAAAGGCAAAATATACTACATATTGAAAGAAAAATAATACTCAAATATTGAAATAAGTATAGAATTGAATGAATAAACCACAAAGAAATAAATACCTCCTGGAAAATATCCTTATTATCAACATTTCTCAAAGCACAACATTTCGATCAGATTGAGTTCTTTCTTGCACATTCTTCAACAATCGTAATTTTTTTTACTTTTACTTTTTAAGTTACTTCAGTGCATTTCACACCTGTGCCTTCAGGGAATTTCTACGTTGTTCTACTTGAATAAATCCCCATCAAAATACCATAATTTATGACACCACGGCTGGACAAATAATATCCAGAAACACACTTACGCACCACTGAGTGAGTGTTGGACGATATAGCTTCTCTTGAAAGGTCCGACTTGAAAATGTCCTTGCAAGTGGATCTGAAATTAAATCCATACTTTTCCCTCCTTCGGCCATTGTGGTTTAAAAAAAGCAAGAATATATTTTAGATTTTCGAAGGGCCGCCAATTACGACTTTCGGGTGTGTTGATTCGGCATAGCGCCGCCCCCTCACGAGTGAGTATCCAATCACAAAACGCGTTCATCACCCTCAGCATAAGGCCAGCGAGAAGGCTCACTGTAACCAACTCGTGATCTGATTGGCTATCGCAACCGTCTAACAAATTTGAAAGCTCATTGACTTTGACAGAAGAGATGCTCGCACAAT